>NW_015164665.1:1235315-1275980 GCF_001447785.1 Gekko japonicus | reverse complement strand
GGTCACCTCAAGGCTAGACTACTGTAACGCTCTCTACATGGGGCTGCCTTTGTCGCTGATCCGGAGGCTGCAGCTGGTGCAGAATGCGGCAGCTAGGCTGCTGATGGGCCTCCCCAGGTGGGAGCACATCAAGCCTGGGTTGAGGACTCTGCACTGGCTGCCAATAGCATACCGAGTCCGCTTCAAAGTGCTGGTACTCACCTTTAAAGCCCTATATGGCCTGGGTCCGACCTACCTGAGGGACCGCCTTTCCCCATATATACCCCCAAGAGCACTTCGGTCAGGGACCCAGAACCGTTTAGTGGTTCCGGGCCCCCGGGAGGTGCATTATGCTGCAACGAGGACAAGATCTTTCTCAGTGGCGGCCCCTACCTGGTGGAATGAGCTCCCGGAAGAGATCAGGGCCCTGCGGGATCTCATGCAATTCCGCAGGGCCTGCAAGACGGAGCTCTTCCACCAGGCCTTTATGTAGGGGCTGCCGCCACTCCACCATCACCAACGGTGGAATGACATCTAGACTGGGATGCCTGATACTCCGGCGATAAGGCGACCCACGCAGAAGCAAAACCAGCTGACAGACCTGGACCATTTTCTGGACTAACAACTTAAGCATCTTGGAGCGTTAAAGCACTTTATTGTTATTAATATGTTATTGGTTGTTTTACTGGATTTTATTGGATTTTATGTATGGGCTGTTAGCCCTTGTAAGCCGCCCTGAGCCCGCTTGCGGGGAGGGCGGGGTAAAAATACCTAAATAAATAAATAAATAAATATGTGCAGTACATCTGCTTTCATTATAATGGAGGATGTCCCATCTATACTGAGAATCTTCTATCTTCCACTGAGGATATGCCGGAGAATTTGATGTCTCCCTGATGCTTCCACATAGCTTTAGCTGTGCTTTTGGGAAAGCAAGCTGTAAAATGGTCATGTGCTCAGTATGCCTTATGTCCACTTTCCTAATTGTATCAGAGATGATATGAATAACTGCCATAGAATTGCCACTCAGTACCTTCATACACATTACTGATTACACAAAGGTATTTTGATTTAATTTTTTTTTAGGTTTTGAAAAACTGCAAATGGATTTAAACACTTTGGGAATCAAGCAACACAATGGCAGAGGAAATGTAACTTGGATAAATTAAATAATGTCTTACTGGTGAACAAAAATAATCTAAACTGTTCATATACAATGATGAGCCTTGAAATTGCATGCTTCTCTGAAGAAAAATAAAATGCAGCAGCTGCTTTCATGAAGAGTAGGGGGAACAGCCACAGCATGCCTTGGAGGAAGAAATTAGAGTAAGTTAGATGTTTAAAAGTGACCAACAATTTATTATTTTTAAAGCAAAGTAGTTTTAGAATTATGATATGTATGCACTGCACAGCTAGAGAGGAATGATTCCAAAGCTATGCAGTATTTGCAGGGAAAAGAGTTATAGTTGTGATTGAAATTAATTCTAATGAAACTCCCTTTCCATAACAAAATAAGGTAAAGTTGCATAAAGTTTATCCAGCTCACCACTACTGCATACAGTAAAATCAGTGTGTTGCCTCCAGACTGAGGACAGAGCTCATCTTCAAAGTAACTCAAGACTAGCAGTTTAGGCTCACAACAATCTTGTTAGGAAGGCTAACCTTAGAGATATCTGACTTCCCAAATGCCATTGGTTTGTTCCCTGACTTTGCGGAGATTGGAGCCTGAGCTGTTCATAATGTTAGATAAACCCTATGCAGACAACTAAATGCCATCTTCAGTTTTCAAGTTCACCATAAGGACTGGAGCTCACACAGCACAAACATGAGCAAATACAAGTTAGCTCACACCTGAAATATGGTATACCAATACCAGCAGGACCCTTCATTCCCCATTCCCTGGAAATATAATAAAGAAGTGAACTGGAGACAAATAATTAAAAAGTTAGGAAAGTACTAGTAGGACCAAGTCAGATTTTGCAGTATAAGATTACGTTCAGCAATGATTCCCTGAAAGAGATCTGCATGGATCTTGTGGGCTCTCAAATTGGACACCCCTGGGCACCATGGGTCAAAAAAGTCTTGTTTTTAAACATTTGCAAGGAGAGTAGTGATCTCTTTCTTTCCATGCGGATCTCTTCTTAGATGGGCTGCCTGAATAGCTAAGTTGTTGGGAATACAAAATTCAGAAGTAATTATTTCTGTTGTATCTGACATATGTTTCATCAGTTCAGTTTACTGTATGAAAACAACACAGGCAGCTTCACAGAAACATCACTAATTAATAATAATGCAGCATTTGGATAGCACTAGCAAATATTCAAAGTGCTTTTTAAAAAATTTAAATGTTTATATCCAGTTTCCTCACTTTGTTGGAAGCAGCTCACAATAGAATTAAACACAAAATCAACAGTCCATCAATAAAACAGCAAAACATCCATAAACCTTGATGGTGCTGATGTAGGAGTTCATAGCCATAACCCAAGTGTGACATATTCATCAAAAGGAAACAGGATGATCATTTACAGGCCAAGTTCAGATGATAAAACCGATCACTGCAAGCTGCTCTTCAAAGAGAAACTCTGGATCTAACAGAACCTCCAAACCTTGTGCATGTATTGATACAGATACAAATCCAAAATTGATAAAGATACAAATCCAAAATTGGCATATCAGTTCCCTATAGATCATCTTTTCCCACCATCATCATCTCTGTGTCGTGTATTTATTAAAGACCCCAGGCAAAAGTACTGAATCCTGAGAAATACCAAGACAGCTCCCACAAAAATGATTCAATTTTCTTGATGGGAGCTCTTTATCCCCTGCCATCTCCTGGCATGATTTAACTAACCAAGGAGAGCAAGTCTGCAACTGTTGGACTTAACATGCCCAAGGAGCTTTCCCACATTAGTCAGGGAAACCAATCTAAAATGATCTATACCATCTTTATGTTCCCCAAGGTTCTGTGGACAAGCATGTTATTCTGAAACCTTTCAACACCTTTAACATTAGTCAGGTTAGATGAGAAAGAGTTTATCATAAGAGAATCTAGCAAAAGCATAGCAGCAGGGTACTAAAATATCTGTTTCCACAATGCCAGATCATGTAGCCAAATGACACCTTAACAATCATGTAAACCCAGCATTCTATGGGTCCTATAAGGTAGGTGAGTAGTCTCTTCTGAACCTCTCTTGGAAAGAAAGGCCCTTTCTGCACCCATATTTTGCCTTGGTTTCTCAGCACATCCTATTCTTCCATTCTGCATTCCCTCCTGCTTTCACTTCCAGTTTGTGTTGGGGATTTTTTCTTGTTTCTGCATTTGCTTTACAGGAATCCAGGCCGCTTCCAGCACACTGTTGCCTCACAGCTACCAAAACTCCTTTTGCAGTTCTTTGTTCTCATCTGTTTTTGAATCGCTGATCCTTTCGAAAGTAGAATTGTTTCTGTGAGTATTTAAGTGCTGTCCACTGCCCTCCCCTGTTTCTGCCTCTCTTTAGGTTGATGCTCCCTCCCTGTTCTGTTTTCTTTCCCTCCTTCTCCAAAGACAAAAGAGGATGTGTCCTCCCGTTCAGGCAAACTTTTAAAAAGTCAGAGAGAGCATAAGAAGGAATCAGTAAATATAAAGGACTAGTGGATTCCATGCTCCCAAATGTGTCAGTCTTGCATGTGTGGGCCTGGATTTTCCCCTTCCTTTCCTTTCTTTTTGCAAAATCATGGAGGAAGAAATGGAGGGAGGGGTTGGGTCTGCAGTTAAAAGTTTTGAAAGATGTTTGCCTTTCTCTTCATCATACAAAGAAGCCAGTTAGCTCAAAAACTGTGGGGTTTGCTTGTAGAAGCAGAATGCATACAGAATACACAAATAAATAAACCGAGGGGGGGAGGGGGGACTGTGCAGAGGGAATGCAAGCAACTGCGAAGTCAACCTTCAGGTGAAGTCAACCTGGAGCAAGCTGTCAGTGCAGAAAGGGCCAGAGAGAGGCTGACCTAAGGCCATCAGTGTCTTATGGCAGAGAGTTGAACCGGGATTTCCTGATTTATACCTCAGTTTCTTAGCAGTTATGTACAGAAACTCTTGATTAATTTAACTCAAATTGAGATCAATTTCTTAACAGCCAAATGGTTTCCAGACGGGGAAGGTTTTGAACCATATGAATAAAAGGGACTGGATTGAGCTGGAGAACTAGGCTTGCCAACTCCCCCGTTAGGGGGGGGTCCCCCAGATTTGAGATCCCCCACCCCCGCTTTTTAAGAATTGGCCAGCGAGGGTCACTCTAGCAGCAGCAATAGAGACGAAGGCTAAAGTGCCCCAGGTCTCCGACCGTCGGCGGGCACATCTGCCTTCAAAGAGTGTAGTCCGCTACTCACCTCGCCTCCTTAGCACCACCCACTCCCGGAATCCCTCCTTTGGTGGGCGATCTGCTTGTGTGCTGCCTGCATTCCTCCCAAGCCGACGCTGGCAGACCGAGGTGAGTCCCAAGCAGCAGGCAACCATCCCCTCCTCCTCGCTGAGCGCCGCCCTCCCCCCTCCTCCTGGCGTGCCAGAAGAAAGGCGTGGATGCAATGCTGGAGGGCTCCAAGGCAGCTTCAGCTGTCACTGGGCCCACCAGCCCAGCCTCCCAAGAGCAGCGGGGGAAGGGAGAGAGAGAGAGTGCCCACCCGAAGGGAGGTAACTGCCAGGGCAGCCCACAAGCCCTGGGCTCCCACCTGACAGCTGCTCTGCAAAAGCGCCCGAGAGAGGGGGGGGGCAGCCAGAGCTTCTCCTGTCCACTCCAGCACTCCACCCGGCACACAAATGCGCACCTTTGCCTGCCTGGCAACTGGGACGCACGCCCTTTGTCCAGCCTCCCTTCTCAAGCCTTGGTGCAGCGTATCCTGTCTTTCTCTGCCAGGCGCCCCCTTCTCCTGCAAGCTTTTTATGGATCTCTTCCAGCTCTATTTTAGGGAGGGGTGGTTGCTATTGGAACTTTTTTGCTCTAGTCTCAGGCTGCAACATGCCTCCCCCCCCCCAGTCCTTGCCCTCAAATTGTCCTTATAAAAAAACAGAAGGGTCGGGTGTCTAGGGTTATTTTCTAGGGATGTACTAAAAGGAAGGACAGGATTGCCCATTGGAAACAATGGGAAACCCTTGAAGGCCCATTGGAAACAATGGGAAACCCTTGAAGGCCCATTGGAAACAATGGGAAACCCTTGAAGGCCCATTGGAAACAATGGGAGCCAGGAATGGGCCCATTGGAAACAATGGGAAACCCTTGAAGGCCCATTGGAAACAATGGGAAACCCTTGAAGGCCCATTGGAGGAGTGGAATGACAGCCCCAGGGTGTAGCAGGGGACTTCAGGGACTGGAATGAGAGACCATGGAGTGGAATGACAGCCCCAGGGTGTAGCAGGGGACTTCAGGGACTGGAATGAGAGACCATGGAGTGGAATGACAGCCCCAGGGTGTAGCAGGGGACTTCAGGGACTGGAATGAGAGACCATGGAGTGGAATGACAGCCCCAGGGTGTAGCAGGAGTGTTCTGGAACTGGAATGACAGGCCCAAGAATGGAATGACAGTCCTAGGGTGGAGTAGGAGTGTTCAGGGACTGGAATGAGAGACCACGGAGTGGAGTGAGAGCCCAAGGGTGGAGCAGGAGTGTTTAGGGACTGGAATGAAAGACCACAGAGTGGAATGACAGCCCCAGGGTGTAGATGGAGTGTTCTGGAACTGGAACGACTGGCCCAAGAATGGAATAACAGCCCCAGGGTGGAGAAGGAGTGTTCAGGGAGTGGAATGAGAGACCACGGAGTGGAATGACAGCCCCTGGGGGTAGCAAGAGTGTTCTGGAACTGGAATGACAGGCCCTAGAATGGAATAACAGACTTGGGTGTAGCAGGAGTGTTCTGGAACTGGAATGACAGGCCCAAGATTGGGCTGGACAAACACTTGTCAGGGGTGCTCGTGGATGGTCCTGCATTGAGCAGGGGGTTGGACTAGATGGCCCATATGGCCATCCAGAGGGCAGCCCCCCTGATGGAAGTGAAATCAGAAGGGGTGGAGCTAGGGAAGTGATATCACTTGACCTTTGACCTGGAAGTGGCATTTCTCCTGGCTCCACCCCCAAAGTCTCCTGGCTCCACCCCCAAAGTCCTCAGATATTTCCTGAGTTGGACTTGGCAACCCTATGAGAACACAATATTTATTTGGATAATTAAGAAATGCAAGGAACAAGATCAGATCAGAATAGGCACACTGTACTGAAATACATCAGTAGAATTTAATATACCATTTTTGGTTGCTTTTCTACTATGGCTCCTTTTCACTTGGGTAAGCAGGAGCACTAACAGGACCAGTCATCATCTTTTTTAAATAACTTGATGGCTTTCTTTGAATCTGCCCCAAAGAATTTCTTGCCTAAGGCAAGAAGCATTGTCTTGGGAATGTAGCAGAAGTGAGCATCAAACAGCAACATGTAGGTATTTCAGGAATGAGAGCAGTAAAAATAGCAGGAGTGAGGGAAAATACCAAGAGACTGGAAGAGATTCACAGTGTGTATATTCTCCACTTTAGAGTATTATTTATGTTGCTCTAGTGCTGCACTGGTTTGGAGGGTAAAAATGCATGAGAGGATATTTCTTAGTTCCCCAATCCCATTTTCATCCTGCTCACTGCCTGTTTGTTCTTTGATTAGCTAATGTTTTGATGTCAGTTTTCCTGAGCACAGCGATCTCAGCCAGTCAGCAATCCCATGGTGAATGCTGTGACCTAATCATGCCCAGCAAGTCAGTGCGCTGTAGTGTCAGAGCAGCGGACTCTACTCTGGAGCACTGGGTTTAATTCCCCACTCCTCCATATGAAGCCCACTGGGTGACCTTGGGCCAGTTACAGTTATTTCAGCACTCTCCCAACCCCACCTACCTCACAAGGTGCCTGTTGTGGGAAGAGGAAGGGAACGCAATTGTAAGCCACTTTGAGACTCCTTAGGGCAGAGGAAAGCACAGTATAAAACCTCCTCTTCTTCTTCAACCATGTTCATATGTCAAGTTCACCACAGTAAAGTTTACCTTAGGTTCCTCTGTGTGAAACATATTTTTTAAGAAGTGAGGGGGAAAATGGTTGTAATTTTTAATATAAAAATGGGCCATTCATATGTGTTTTTATGTGATTGTATTTACTGAGATATGAAATTTATATGATATATATTAAAACCACAGGATATATGTATTTGATTAAAACATTTCTAAGTCATCTTTCCACCTAAATAGGGCCCCCAAGTTGGTTAACATTAAAGCATTTAGCACCTTTTGCCATTTTGGGTCAAAATAGCTCCCAACCCCATCCATATTAGGATCCCAATGGCAGGAAGAGACGGGGGGGGGGGATTCAGCATCTTGCCTGTTGACCAACTCTGCAAGAAATTATCATCATTAGTATCCTCATCATTTATAGCTCCGTTTCTTGCTGAAACTCAATGCAGATTGCAAAATCTGAAAAGCAATTCAATCAGACAGCAAAGACCTCCAATAAACAATGCAGTAGGACTCGAGTTACAGATCCAGAAAAATAATGCAAATAAAAACTGATCTAAGACATGATATATCATAATGAAGAAAGGGGATTACAAAGACAGAGGACACTGCAGTAAAAAGAGAGATGGTCTGTGCAATAAACAGTGTAGTAGACCACATTACTATCCCTTATAGAAGTGATCTCCTGGGCAGTTCAATTGTATTACTGCTCTAATCTCTTTGCAAAAAAAAAAAGTCCTCCTAAATAAGGAAGCATTTTAATGGCCAGCAAAATTAGGAGGCTTTCTCCTGTCTACTTGGCATTTGGGTGGGAAAGTCCATTATAAGGGGTACACAGAATTCATCTCAGTTGGATATAAGTTCCATATAAGAATCTATTTTCTGTGAAACTAATCTAAACATCACACAAAGGATGCAGTCAGACGGCATGCTTATTGTGTTGCGGGAGCGCCTCTAATTTTATCTGGTTCTATTTGTTCCACAGATCAGACATCCCACTCTACACCCCCTTCACTGCACGCTCACCCCGTGGGCAGCCATCCAGACCATGGCTGCGCGGTAGCCATGGAGCCAGCGTACGGGTAATTTTTTTTAACCTTGTCACCCATGTATGGACATAAATGCTTATTTCAGATGCTGGGCAGATTTTTAAAATTCATTGTCAGTGCATGCACATAAACGCATATTCGAAGCACCACTCCTTTTTGTCAGCCTAGTGATAAATATTTAGCTGAAGAAGAAGAGGCTGAGGGAGGACATGATTGCTCTCTTTAAGTATTTGAAGGGCTGCCACTTAGAGGAGGACAGGGAGCTGTTCCTGTTGGCCGCAAAGGATAGGACTCACAATAATGGGTTTAAATTAAGGGTGGGAAGGTTCTGGCTGGATATTCGGAAAACCTTTTTTACAGTAAGAGTTGTGCAACAATGGAATCAGCTGCCTAGGGAAGTGGTGAGCTCCCCCTCACTGGCAGTCTTTAAGCAGCGGCTGGACAAACCATTGTCAGGGATGCCTTGGGCTGATCCTGCATTGGGCAGGGGGTTGGACTAGATGGCCTGTATGGCTTTGTCCAACTCTGTGATTTTATGATTCTATGATCCCTCACCAAATACTGAACTCTAATTGGTTCTTGTACAACTAAATTTCTCCACCAGAAATCACTTCCTTTCCCACTTATATTTGAATTGTCTGTCAAGTTGGTGAGCTCAAAGACAACTCCCCCAGGGACTCCCAATCCTGAAGGATGGCCTGGGCACTGAAGCACATCAGTGGTGATGCAGAGGACCAAGTGTGATTGACTGCTTATGTGCACATTGCTAACTGTCTTTTTTTAAAAAAATGGTGCCAAGACAGAACAGTGAGAAACAGTTTGACTTTGCAAGAGAGTGATCAGACATCCTGAAATGCATGCTGAAACTTTATCCAATGTCAGGAAAGTCAGGAGTGAGAACAGCAGGCCAACGACTGCGGGATGGGATACCAATGATGCTGTGTGACCAAGCAATCTAAATCCAGAGGGGAGAAGCAACAAAAGTGGATCAAAAAGCCTGTCTGGCTGCAGCCAAATATGATGACCATGAAAATGTGATGTGATGATACTGTGACTTGACAGCACTTTCTACCACCACCATGTGTTGCACAAACCATTCCTCTGACAAAAACAAGACAATAACGAGTCCTGTGCCTGACACCCAGGAGAGCCACTGCCAATTTGGGTAGACAAAATTGATCTAGATGAACCAATGGTCTGATTCAATATTAGGCAGCTTCATGAGTAATGCAGATGCATTTCTGTACATAATTAGATTGACTAGGCCACTAAAACAATTCAGCACTGCACTCCCCAAAGGAAGTGCCTTATGTTTATTAAAATAACAAAAGATACTTTTAGATATTTGATATTTTATTTGTTCTATTGTCTGTCATCTTTACTTTTTCAGCTTCCTTCCCTTCAAAGACTTTTCATTTACTCCATCATGGGTAGTTGGGTATATGTAAATTGAGTATGCATATCATCCCTTCAGGCATTTCAGAATAGTTTGCAGTTGTACATCTGAATAATGAAGATGCCAAGAATTAGATGCTTCAGTTTAAAGTTCATCAAAATACTGCGGTCCCATTCAGTCAAGCCAATGGTCCATCCCACTTATTCAAATGCACATTCAGCATTCAACCAGATGCCACAGGGAAGTTCAGGATCAGGGCGTAATGGCGATGCCAGTTTCCCGAAGTTAATCACCAGCATTTAGTAGTCAGTGATATACGTTCTCTGAATGCGGAATTCTTAAGTATTGTGGCTGGTACACTTACTCTTTATTTCCCTTCCTCTTTTATATTTAAAATATTTAATACACCTGGGATGATGTCTTTCCTCTTTGTTATTCTTTATTCCTTAATTTGCTTGCATAAATAAAACGAGTGTGTTCAGACATGCCTTCCTGCAAAGTAATGGAGGAAATGAGCTGGAATGCACAGTGCTCACATACTTGCATCCCAAGTAATAGCAGCAATTTTTCTTCCTGTGTTGTTCCTTATTTTCACCGATGTGTTGGTAGAATCAAATGTATTGCACTCTAATAAAGGGAACACATTATTTCTAACACAGCATGCTTTGCTCGGAGAATATAAGAGAGTTCTTCTACTAGTCACGATGTCCTCTCAACCTTGTATCAAATATGCCACCCGCATACATGAGTGTGAGTTACCTCTTTTCTGTGTTTCTCTCCCCCCCAATAGATGACAGTGAACTCAAAATCACCATTTCTCTCTTGTCAGAAAGCAGTAGAAAAAACACAAGAGGATGGAAGGGCCTGCAAGTAACTAACCTTTAGGCTGCATTTAAGCCCTCATTAAGTCAACATTTTCCAATCTGAAATGATCGGGGGGGGGGGGGCAACATTTGCATTCAGACATCATGTTAAGCCCACATTAAGCCACCACCATACCTGATATGTCCCAATGAGGGGAACTCTTTTCCTTGTTCTAGAAGTGTATTGTGCAGCTCATGGGTATAAATGCAGACTCCAGGGGAACAACTGCCACCCCTAAGCCATTTCAGGCCGGGGCAATGGCAGGGGAGGAGAGGTCTAAACCCCCTGTCACTATTTTCCATGGTTGTGATCCAAACTGGGCTATACAGACCTGGGAAGCATGGAACCTCAGGACCTGTCTTACCACCTGACCCAGGAACATCTCCAGGGGAAGTTTAATATGAACTTAGGTTTTTTAAAGTTTGACATAAATTAAGATTCTTTCTTCACTCACACCCTGCACAAGAAAGGAGAAAGGAAGAGTTCCCTCTAAGCTGTGGAGTCTTGTGAGCAAAAATTCTACCTTGTGAGCTACTGGCATTAAAGTTGTGAGCAAGCAATTTGGCTACTGCATAAATTAGTTTGCTTTGGAGCCATCCTTCCTGAGCTAAGACAAAAATCTGTGAGCCGGAGGCTAAAAAACTGTGAGCTAGCTCACACTAGCTCAGCTTAGACAGAACACTGCAAACAACCCCAGTACAAGCTGGGCTCATGAAAAATATCTGAATGCAGTCTTAGGTGACAGTACTGCTAATTGGTTTCGCTTTTGTTTTGTCGGTTGGCATACCCTCTGGTCCTTCCTGCCCAATGTTTTAATTGTTTTTGTATGTATTTTAGCTGTGGTTTTAATCATTTTAATTATGTATTTTGTTGATTTTAATGGTTTTTAAGATGTGATTTTCTTATGTATGTTTTAATTGGTCGGCCACCTTGGTGGCCCTTGTGAGGACAGAAAAGTGGGTGTTTCTTCTCCACTGTGGAAAATTTTTGCAGTATTTAACTCCTTTAAAATTGGCAAAGATCTATATTATTGTGAGTCGTAACTGCTGATTTTGTGAAGCAAATAAGGCTGACTTCTTCCATATGTGGTGAATGTGCAAACTGGCCTCCAGTTACTGGAAGTAAATGGTAAGGATTATATCAGCCAGGATGGGAAAACAAATTCCTTACAAAACCAGAGACATTACTGCTGTATTATGTAACTGTCATCCCAAAAGATCTTCAAATGGTACCCTTATATATTATTAGTGCTGCTAGATTGGTCTTTGCTAGAAGTTGGAAGCAAAAACTATGCACAAGATTCAAGATTGGCTGTTGAAAGTAAGAGATCCATGTTTTGGTAAAATTAACAGCTTATTAAAAAAAACCAGGGATGCCTTCAAATATAAATCATGATGGTCAGATGTTATACAGAGGATGGAAGTGACAACAGAGTAGTTAGCATTAGAATTAGGATTGTTCAGTATCAATATACTTTTTATTATTTTTTATCACTACAAAAACTACAACAGAAGAAAAGGGAGGGGGAACTACATATACGGGATAAAGTAAAGAACCCACTACTAACTAAAAACCCAAGAGAGGAGATCCTCCAACTAGCTTAGGTACATCAAGTTTTCTCATCATTAATCCCTTTATAAACTGAGTCAAACATTTATAACACTTTTCCCTTAAAGCATAAATTTAACTGTCTAGAAACAGTACCCCCGATCATTCCATAACAAAAGTCTCAAAGGCACATTTCAGAGTCCTTCAGCCTTTACTTCTCCTTTCCCCTTCTCTTCTGCAGCTTGTAAGGACTTTTTGGGGCTGCTGCCCCTTGCTCTGACAGAGAGTCCTCTCCGGAAGAACCAGAGTCTAGCTTGCCACTGGACTTGCTGTCCTCTTCTTTTTTCCTGTCCTCTGGCCTTCTCAGCTGAACCCTTAGGAATTCTTGAGCTTTCAGAACAGAGTCAATCTTTTCTTTTTTGTCTTTGATCTTAAAAGTGACGCCTTCTGGAAATAGCCATTTATATCCAATTGAGTTTGTCTGAAGAAAAAGCACGAGCTCTTTGTACTTCTTTCTCCATTGTCTTACTTCAGATGGAATATCCTTTAGCGTTCTGATGGTATTTCCCCCCGCTTTCAGGAGTGTTCCAGCAACCGCTTTCAGGATTGCATCCCTCGCATGCCTCTTCGAGAATCTTACCACAATTCCCCCAGGCAGATTATTTTTCTTTATGTAGACCACATCCATGTTGTTAAGCAGCGATTCCACCTTCATTTCTGTCACTGGGGCTAGCAGTTCACTCATCACTTCTTTAAGATTCTCCTCTCTGTTCTCTGGCATGCCCTGGAAGCGAAGTATCATGTTGGCCTTTTCCATTTGGACTTGCAACAGTTGATCTTCCATGGAGATTTGTTTTCTTTCCAGCTTTTGCACTTTCTTCTTTACCTTCTGTGTAGTTACAGCCACTTCCTTTACCTTCTCAGCATCTTGCTTCATTATTTGTATCAAATCATTTATCTGAGTTTGTTGTGCAGTAATGCTTTGAGTCACTATAGACATCTGTTCCTTGAGGTTATTCAGCTGTTCCAGCAGAGGGCACATATAATCCGCTATAGACTTTGCCACCTCACTGGTAACATCCGGTTTCGGGCTCTCACACCCCTTCGCTTTCAAAAGTTTTTCTCTGTCCTTCTTCCCCACCATCTTTATCATTTGTTTACTTTCACAGAATTTTTAAAAGTCTCTGAATGTGCACATGACTGCTTAGATTCGCTTTGTTAAGTACTTCTAGGCAGTTTCCCTCGCATTTTCTTCCACTCCCCCCCTCATTTGCTCAAAAGTTCATGCGCATGGGAGGCGTCCCCCCCCCGCTCGCTTTTTCTCCGTTCGGTAGGGTGGGGAGCTATCTTTTTTCCTTTACAAAACGCTTTGCTGGGCCCCTGGGGGGTTGCAAGCCTGCGCACCCCCTTCTTCGGCTGGAGCACAGCTTCACCCCCGGGAGGTCCGGGAGGTGAGTCTGCTACCGCGCCGCCATAAACTGGAAGTCCAGTATCAATATACTTGTATTTATGCTCAACTGCTCAGTTATTCTTAGATGATGCACTTATTTGGTACACTTTTGTCCCTTTTCTGTCTCTTTGGTGGTGGTGTAATTTAATAATTTTTAAAAGCCTCTGCAGTATAATGGAGAAGGCATTCTAATCAAACTTATCTAATTAAAGTAAATAATAAATCATTAAAATATACCTTGAATATACTATGCAATTATTAATACTTATTAAGGGTCAATAAGGAAAACACAGGAAATCAAATAATGCTGCCTGTGGCTATCAAGGTTTTAGCTATGGCGTGCTCTTTGAGCAGTTGCTGTAGTAGAGCACACCCCAAAAAACAGCTTGAATATGCAGGGGATCTCTGCTACTGTTATGAATTAGGCTGGGGCAGGAACTATGGTAGGAACAGCATCAGCAGAAACTGAGGTTTTGGCATTTCGAAAACAGGCAAAGAAATCTGGGAGTCTGTACATGAAATGTATTGTTGAATACTGCTGGATCACCTTTGCTGTAAAAAAATGCACTCTGGCAGCAGCAGTAGGAATAGTAGAAAAAGCACATTGTACGGAAGTGGGTGCTTGTAAGGGCTGGCTGACGAATGCATGTTCATCTTTTGTTGACTGCAACACAATAGCGCAAACAAATGCACTCTGTAATCATGGACATTTGCAAAGGGCTCGGCTAAGAATGGGTTGGGATATTTCATAAGTATATGAAGGTGAGCAAAGAGCAAATCTTTTCCATATTTGAGGTCCAACTTTGACAGCCTTATTCCACCCCAGGAGTCACACACACAAACTCACAACACAGGAAAAATTTACATATAGGGTGTGTGGGGAGAAGAGATGCAAAAGCTAAACTTCAGAAATAATGAAGACATGCAGAAAAGAGAAATGCAGATTATTTTTGTTGGCTGTTTCCTTTGTGTTTTCTTTCCAAAGCCACTCTGTGCTTGACAGGCCATTATGCTGGACGTATCCACAGCTCTTCAGTTTGTGTGCCACTGAATACACTGAATACAAATGTACAAGAGCATCTCATGTGGGGTGGTGCAGTCTTTGAGCTAAAGAAAATACTGTCTTTCAGAAACAGAGATGTAAACCTATGCTGAAACATTAGGTTTGCTTCCTTCATCTTTCTTGAACACATGGACACCACCACACACCATTCTCTGCTGTCAATTAGGTGCGCTCTGCTGGATTTTTATTAAGGTTTGAAACAAAATTCATTAAAGCGTCAGGAGTGCTTTATATCGCTCTTCTTCCACATGGCACCCCCCAAAACTGCTGGTTTTGGCCAACCTTATACAAGCATTACCAGATCTTGTGTTAACTGTGCTATCTAGTCCCCTCCCCAGTCACAATAGATTGCATTCATAGAGTGTCCACTGCTGCTGCTGCTGCTGCACTTCTTGCTCTAGGAAGGGCAAAGACACTCTCTGTTTAAGTAGACTTCCTGTCAGTCCCTACTGCCCTATGAATTTTACTTACCCACCCATTTCTCTAGCAGCTATAGGGGCCTGGGAGAGAAGCTAACTTTCATTTTTAAGTAGGTCTCAAGCCAGGGTTTAACAAAGGGTTTATATCTTTTAGACTTTTTAGGATCTGCTTTAGGGTTGCCGGGTCTGGATTCGAAAATACCTGGAGACTTTGGGGATGGAGCTGGGAGAGGGTGGGGTTTGGGGAGGGGAGGGGCCTCGGCATGCTACAGTGCCATAGAGTCTACCCTTCAAAGTAGCCATTTTCTCCAGGGGGGCTGATCTCTGTCAGCTGGAAATCAGTTGTAAAAGCGGGAGATCCCCAGGCCCCACCTGGAGGCTGGCAACCCTAGTCTGCTTCCTTACCTGGGGACTGTTTTATTAATATCATTTTAGGCAGCTCATTCTTTGTATTATGCCCTGGTTTGTTTTTGTTGGCTTTTTTTGTTTTTAATACCTGTGTTTATATTTAATTGTTCATTTTATTGTTTTAGATCTAAACTTCCTTTGGCAGGTCTCTGGAAAGGAAACATAAATTTCCCAAATAAATAAATACTTTTAAATTGCCAGTCCTCAAGATGAAATATACAAGCAGAATGTTTACAGCACATTGCCTTGCGGGGGTGGGGGGTGAACTGCCAGGTGGCTCTGGATCTGGTTTTTTACTCCATTCACTCTTCACTGATCAAGCCCATTTCATCCACCCTCCTTCATACCCTTAGTTCCTCTGCCATCTTCATTGCTTGATTTCTGTGTCTCTTAATGTTATCAGCATTAAGTGAGAGTGCTAGGTTCAAAATCTGAGTAAAAGCTGTACTACATTTGGATTGCCTGCTCTGTTTGGAGTGGGGAATTTGTGTCAGGAATAGGATTAGCCACAGGAGCAGGGAGCAGGAGAAGTGGGCTGCACCAAAGAAGAACAAAAAATGGAGCAAAGAAAAAAAATGGTGCAGTGAAAAAAAAGAGTTGTTTTATTTATATATACTACCCCTACATGCTTTGCTTACACTTCTTCAAGGGGGATTTGTACAACTGTGTCAATCAATTCCCAGTTTCTGTTGCTGTGGGAAATGGCTGTCTCAATTACACAGATTCCCCTGAAGAAAGCATAAGTGAAATATGTAGGGGCAGTATATATGAATAAAACAACTCTTCTTTTCCACTGCACCATTTTAGTTGTTGTTGTTGCTGTTCTTCTTTTGTTCCACAGGAACAGAGCCAGCCTTGCTCAGCCCACTGCAAGACACTGCAAGACACCTTACTGCACCTGGTTGTGTGAAAGAATGTGTGCCTCTAATCAGGTGCAGAGTGTTTTATTCACCAGTTAATAATCTTTGTCAAGCCCTTGTCCTAACCTAACAAAAATGGGATTAGAACTAAAGACAGATTTAAACCACAGAACTATTTACTACAGGAAAAAGTTATATTACACTGTATAGGCGTAAAAATCTTATCAGCATACCATAATACCCATATTTTATTACATTTCATATAGAAGTTGAAGATATAATACAATCCTTAGAGTCTTGTGCACCCCAACATTTTCTAAAAGCAAAGTGTTCCTGAGCCTCCTAAAGTTACAAATCTGAACAAAATTCTACTATTCTCAATATCAATCTTTTTTAAAAAGAAAAAAAACCATAGATACCCATGAAGCACTGTCAGACTTCATCTTTATAAGACAGGCAGCCTTCATATAGAAAACTACTTATCTTTCATCAAAAATCACCCTGTTCCATTTCACAGGTTGTCAGATGCCCACATTGCTTGTTTCAGTTTCACAAAGCACTCTAAAACTTTTGTATTTGCCCCCGCTTACATTCATCATAGTAGATTTCCAAAAGAACTCACTGTTCCTTAACAGTACTGCTATGTGTTTGTATGTTCACTCCTTCCCAGGGCTATACTGTCAGCACCTTCAGACTTAAAGAAGTATGGGGTGCTATATTTTGACAAAATATTGAATTTGCCAGTACGAGATTTATTATACAAATTTTGTCAATTTTACCTCAGTTTCTGCCTTCAAGAATAGTTACTGTGGTGAAAGGAAGAAAAACTTGTGTACTTGAGTGTTGGAGAGGGCCATCAAGTCACAGTCAACTTATGGTGACCCCTCATGGGGTTTTCAAGGCAAGAGACATTCAGAAGTGGTTTGCCATTGCCTTCCTCTGTGTAGCAATCCTAAACTTCCTTGGTTTAGTAGTAACCAGGGCCTACCCTACTTAGGTTCTGAAATCTGACAAGATCAAGCTAACTTGGGCCATTAAGGCCAGGGCATACTGAGTGCTGGATATAGTACAGTTTAGTTCTTTAAAATGTAATTGATAAGCTTCCTATCTCTTCTTCTTCAACAGATCTGCTATAGTTTCAAGAGAAGACAAAGGAACTCAATGAACTCCTCTTAGGATGTCACTTCAGAACCAGTAATGGCGGTGGAGAGATGTGAGGTTACAGTAGACCTTCACCAACCACTCACAAGCCACATTCACAAACTGGGTGAGACAGTAGGGCTGTCAGTAATACCCAAAAGGATTGTGACAGAAAATCCAAAAGTGACTACAATTCAGCATTTTGTTTGAAAGGGGAAGATACCTGGAAACAACAGCAATGCAGAGTTCTTTAATGCAGTAATACAAACAAATGAATCTGGATGAGAATTAATAGTATCGATACTAAACAAAAAAAACTATTATGACACCCCCTCTATATATCATCTACTAGAACATATCTTTAAACATATCCAGTCTACTGGATTCATTTATAATAAAGCAGTAGTGAGGCAATGATATCCATCTTGTAAACAATTTGAGAATCTGTAACATTCAGTACTGTATGCTTATTTAATATTGCAAGAAACAATCATGTGCATCATTTAGTCCAGCTCCCTTCTGATAACACACAAGTTACAATTGCATAAGCTATGGATTCTTATCACAGGGTCCATAAGTGAATCCTGAGTTTATGGTTGCCAGATCTCCCCTGGCCATGGGCAAGGGATGGGGGAGGTAGGGTTGCCAGATCCAGCTTGGAAAACTCGTGGAAATTTGGGGGTGGAGCCTGGGGAGGACAGGGACTTTAGTGGGTTACAATACCACAAAGTCCACCTTCCAAAGCAGCCATTTCCCCCAGGGGAACTGATCTCTGTAGTCTGGAGATGAGCTGTCATTCTGGGGGATCCCCAGGTCCCACTTGGGGGGCTGGCATCCCTACCTGAGTTAGTTCCAAATATGGGAAGCATATTACCATTTTACAGGGTTTTTAAAATAGTGATCAGCACTGGCAGTTCTGAGCATATGTCATACAGCAGTCCATCCCGCCCCCTTCATTTCAGTTGAGAATTCAGAGCCCCAACTAGTTGGGCCTGAGTGCAGCTAAATCTAAACTTTGAAAAGATGGTTCCAAAGCCCTCAGTGTATGAATAAGGAATCACCTCAATAATATGTCACAATAATCAAGACTATGGCTACAGTCACAGACACTAAATCAGGAGTGTCAAACATGTGGCCCAAGGGCTGGATCTGGCCCCTGTAGGGCTTCTAGCCAGCCCTTGAGCAACTGGCTCTCTCCTGCTTCCTTCTCCAGTTCTGCTACTGCTGCATCACAGCTTGCTTTGCCAGACTCTCTCAGTCACATAGGATAGATAGATAGGCAAGCTTTTGTTCTCTGCATTGGTTAAGGCTCCTCCCCCTCCTCCTTCCAGTGGGGGAGGGAATGAGCCAAAGCTTGCTTTCTGGCCAGGCTCCCTCAATCGCACAGGAGACAAAGGCAAGCCTTTCTTCCCTTCCATTGTCTGAGGCTCCTACCCTTCCTCCTTTTTGCTTGGCTTCCTCAATTGCATGGGAGGAATACAAAGCACCTTTAAGACCAACAAAGTTTTATTCAAGGTATGAGCTTTTGTGTGCCTTGCTACAGTGTGTGTGTATTTTGTTGGGCTCATTATGCTGTGTGCGTGTGTGTGTGTTTTGTTAGACTCGTTATGCTGTGGCTCTCCTGGGCGCAACTGGGTTTGCCTCCCCTTTAGCACTGTATTCATGCCCTCATGATCTAGTCTTTCTCAGTAGGAAAGAAACATGAACTATTTAGATGAGGAATAACAACAAGCCAATGAGGTCGATTAGGCTGAGAGTATGTGTCCAGGCCAAGTTCACCCAGCACATTTCCTTTGTAAACTGGGGATTTTGAACCTAGACTTCCCAGATAGTAGGCTGATACATTGCTGTCTCCCTATTCTTGCACTGCCTCATAGGAGTTGTAGTTATTTCTCTGGGGAAGACTGTAGTTTTGTAGGCAAACACATAGTCCTCACTCTATGTCATGATGCCCTCACATGTTCTCAACCAGCTCACAAAGCAATTCATGTACAAAAGCTCACAATGCCCAGCCATTTCATGTTCTCTCCTGAGTCATAGGCTCAGAGCACTGATCATGAGATTTCTGTAATGAATGTCAATAAATCAAAAGTAGATTTGCAGCTTACGAATACACACCTGAACAACATACTCAAGATTGCTACAGCACAGACATTTTGATGCAGTAATTCAGAGCAAGGGGTGTCAGTTTTCATAGAATCATAGAACGTTAAAGTTGGAAGTGACCCTGCAGGTCATCTAGTCCAACCCCTTGCACTCTGCAGGAGCATAGCCGAAAGATGGTCATCCAGCCTCCACTTGAAAACGTCCAGTGAAGGAGCATCCATCATCTCTCGAGGCAGTCTGTTCCACTGCTCAACCATTCTTACAGTTAGGAAGTTTCTCCTGATATTTAGCCGGTATCGGCTCCCTTGTAATTCCCACCCATTAGATCTAGTCTTGCAATCCGGAGCAATACAGAATAGATCTGCTCCGTCTTCTACAGGACAACCCTTCAAATATTTGAAGACTGCAATCATGTCCCCCTCTAAGCCTTCTCTTTCCCAGGCTAAACATACCCATGTTATAATCTGTTAAAATAAACAAAAGACTGTTAAAATAAACAGAGACTGTTAAAATAAATAAAATATTGCAAAAATGCCAATGTTTTAGGCATGTTTTTATTTTTATTTTAAAAATCTTTAATTTATATCTCCACTACCTACCATTACATTTTATGACACATGGCCCAGCTCAACAAGGTCTCATTTATGTTAGATCTAGCCCTCATAACAAATGAATTCGACACCTATGCACTAAATAGTCCACTTTCGATCCACTTTCAATGCACTTTCCAACTGGATTTTGCCAGTTCACACAGTAAAATCCAGTTGGAAAGTGCACTGAAAGTCGATTGAAAATGGGTTATTTCGTGTGTGTGACCTGAGTATGAGGGCTATAAGGATATATTTATAATCCAGACATTCAGTGATCATTCCGACATTTGCCCCAGCAACCACCAAATGAAGACACAAGATAATCAAGTGTGGGTTCAACTAGTATATTTTATTCAACTACCATAAATTGATGATCTACATGACTGCTTATTTCAATAAACTGGTGATTTTGAGGGCAGGCTGCACTAAACATCCACATGCACAAGGTCTCTGTAGGCCTTGCTTGGTGCTGCCTGCACCACCCTCTGCAGAGAAGCACCCAGCTTCATCCCTCTCCCCAGGTGTACTGCAAGGCATGTGATGGCCTGTTCTGCCCTCCATTACACAGATGTCTCAGGGTGCTTGCCAATTAACCCTAGAGCAACCTGCCCTATTCCTGACACACACCCTTTGCCCAGCCTGTCAACAATAACATCACGCAGGCCTTAACAAAGATCATCCAGGTAAATATCACACACACAACGGCCAGAGGTTTAAGGACACCCCTCCAGAAACTCCAGCCAAACCAGAAACACTCTGGGGCAGTCTACCTGAATTCTCCTGAGGTCTTGAGGCAAACTCAACTCACAGCATGATTCGCTGTGAATCCTACATTACTACAGTAATCATCTATTCATATGGCCAAAAATAAAAACTAGCCAAACACACAGTGGACTCGCGAGCCGTATGTTGTGTGATTCTATTTCCTTTGTCCAAAACTAGACCTAGAGTACATCACTGATGCAGGGTGGAGAGGGGGAAAAAGAATGGTACTCCCTCACCATGGGAAAAATGGAAAAAGTGGAATAATTGATAAACTTACAGACAGTGTATTATATAAAGAAAATTCATAAACCATTCTGATCACATAAGCATCCTTTCTGTTTTGCAGTCTGGATACATAAAAGATTCATAAGCTCTCAGTGACTCTGTGCACTCATTAGACAACATAATACTCATCAGGTATTTCATGCGCAACTAGAAACCTCAGCTGGATTTGTAGCGTGAACACCCAAAACTGCCATAAATTAGAAATCAATCCAGCTTAATAGAATTTTGCAAGGCAAACGCATCTATCCCCCACCCATCCCAGGTTCAGCTGAAAACTACCTGTAGCTCTCATACATGTGGACCACCTCACCCATAGGCAGAATAATGGGGGGAAACTGCACAAGAGGGCTAAAATGTTATCCAGCCAAGATTTATGATGGTACAAACATCATAGAAGACTGGAGGTCAGTAGCCCCACTTGCTTTACCCAACAGAAATTTTGTTTTTATTTAGTTCTTTAACTTTGTTGTTTTTTAATATATAAGCATAACATATTTTACAGAGAGAAACTTAGCCATATTTCTGTGTTTCTAGGTATGGTTTTTTTCAAGGTACACCTAAAAGAACAATTTCTCCTAACCTGAAGGTGAATAGAAAACACAAGGGGGGATGTGAGACTGGTAGGGGCATCCCATCTCTCCCACACACACACAATTGCTGAGCTAGTTAGGATCAAGGTCGTACCACTTAATACTGAGGCCAGCATCCAGCATCCACCACCCCTGCTCCCAAGCCCACAGTGGCTGCTGGAGTCCACCACAGCAGAGCTTGGCCCCAGAGTGGCAGCTGATATCTGCTGCCAACCTAGGGTTGCCAAGTCGATCTTCGCCAGGAGTGGGGGGGGCGGCCGTTGTCTGGTGTGTTGTCTGGTGCATGCGCGTCACCCAGAAGTGACGTGACGACACCAGGCACGCTGGGGGCGGGGCCACAGCCATACAAGGGAAAACCATAGCGTTTTCCCTCGGATGACTGTGGCCCCGCCCCCAGCATGCCCGGTGTGGTCACATCTCTTCCAGGTGACACGCACGTTGGGGAGGAGTTCCGCCCGGGGCCTGATCTAGCGGCACCGGGGAACGGGCCTCTGGGGCGGGGGTTTCCCCGCCCCCCGGGGGGACTTGGGAAGCCTATGCCAACCCACTTGGGCCCAGAGCAGCTGCTGGCATCCTCTTCTCCTGATCCCGGGCCAGCAGTGGCTGCCAGCATAGGCCACCATGGTGCCCAGGCCTGCAGCACCTGCTAGTATCCTCTGCTGTGGCTGTGCCTGCAAGGATTGTGGGGGGGACACTCCCTCTCACAGAGGGCTCAGTGCAGCTCCTGGGCCACACTGACACTGTTGCTGGTAGGCCCCGGCCACTGGCCCCAGCACAGCTCTTGGTCTCCTCCAACAAACACCAGAGGTAGGTGCATTCTCTGCACTGGTGCATAGAATATTATTCTACTTTGGGGTAATTTAAACTCCCCTCTGTATTTTTTTGAGATGTCAAATTTTTCTGCAAACTTGGGGGGGGGTCACCCAAGTTTACAGAAAAATCTGTTTTGGGTAAGTGTGGCCCTGATCTGCAGATTTAGGTCCTTTCTGCATTTGCCTGCCACTCTGGATTTTCTCAGTGTTCGAGTCGAGGCAATTAAGTCCATGGCAAAACAGCATCTGAATAACCCAGGGCAACAGCAGGCTGAAACTGGGCTGACCCACTGCAGGGAGGTAATGTAACACAGAATGGGGGAAACCCCGGAATTAAAAGAAGGTTGAACTCAATTTTAGTGCAGAATGGGGGGGGGGAACCTGGATTAAAAAGAAGGTTGAATTCAATTTTAGTGTAGAATTGGTTGGAGGACAAAACGGTGAACATGGATTAAAAGGAGAGTGCAGAAAGGGCCTTAGGTATCTGCAGATTGAGACCATATTTGGGAAATCCTCAGCTGCTGAATACCATCCACATGTTCATCACTGCACGTTATCCTAAACGTGAGGAAAGCCTAAGGCCTAGAAAATGAATTGGGGAAAAAGAAATTAAAAATATACCATGGGTATCTGGCTGGGCTAGGGTTGCTAAGTCTGTTTTACCTTGCAGCGGGGGGCTCCCGATCGGCGTCCCGAGCACGAGCGCACCGCATGCACGTCAGCCGGATGTGACGTGATGACGCTGGGCACTCTGGGGGCGGGGCCACAGCCATTTGAGGGGAAAACATAGAGGTTTTCCCCCTCAAACATAGAGTTTTCCCCCTCAAACGGCTGTGGCCCCGCCCCCAGAGTGCCCGGCGTCATCATGTCACATCTGGCTGATGTGCACGCCGGGGTGGGGTTCCCCCGGGGCCCGATTCTGTGGCGGCGGAAATCGGGCCTCCAAAGCGGGGGATTATCTGCCCCCCGGGGGGACTTGGCAGCCCTAGGCTGGGCTGTCATTCTAGGCCTGGCAGCTATTGGGAGCCATTAATTGAGCTACAGGGCCATCTACCGTCTTAGCGTTTGCACTTACTACCACGATGCTTCTTCCCCCTTTCACTTCCTAAGGCCCAAACTGCACAATACAGGGTTTTCTTATTATTTGGGTCTAGTCCTGGTTCTCCATAACAACTCACAGTCACACAGCAGCTGCAGAGAAGGGCATTTTTAATCCCCAGGAGCCCAATTGGGCTTGGAATGGTGACACAACAGGAAGAGGAGCTCCTTCCTCCCTACATGCCATTTTTCCAAGCCAAAACACCCAGGGGAAGTAATTTACCCATTTTTGGAGATGCACATAATATTTCATTCAGCTGCTGTGTGACTGCAGGAAAAGTGAATTGGGTCCAGGGAACCCAGACCTAACTTGTCAAAAAATATAATGTGTAGTTTGCCCTGAGTAGATCAACATGGAGCTATAATGGAAAGAATATGGTGTTAATGGGAAGGAATACAGAAATCTATGCAAATAAATAAATGGGATACATTGTTATTTATTTTTATCCTATACTTCCTCCAAGGAGCTCCAAGAGATACATATGGTCTTCAATTTATCTCAAACAACCCTGTAATGTCAGTTATGCTGAGAGAGAGAGAGTGCCTGCCCGAAAGTCACCTAGGGAACATCTTGGTAGATTTTTGGTATGAAACAATCTCAGTCTGATAGTTAAACTATCAGTTTACATCATATTGTCATTAAATAAAATCTTGAGAAGACGTGCAAATAGAGTGCTCTGATCTTGTTTCTTAGGAATTATTTATTTATGCATAGAAAACTTTGTTCCATCCAGCTAAGATAGCTGTAAACTGCCTTATACATTTGTCAGCAGTAGTTCTGGTTGATAAATTCCTTGGTGAAGATTATTTTGATTTGGAACAATTCTCCAATATAAAATTGAAATATTGATAGGTTTATACTGCAAACACATAAAGATGACACAGCTTTCTCTGAAAGGTAAACCCCACTGGAAAACACAGAAACTTGAAACTGTATCTCAGAACATGCATTAGCAAGTAGAAATTAGGTGTATGATCAAAAGCTTTTCTTTGTAACCATACCAAAAAAAAACCCACAGCAGAACTTCAAGAAAACACTTGCCTTTTTTTTTTGCTTTCTATTTCCATTTTATGCAATCCTAGAAACTAAATAATTGTTTTTGTTTGGCTATTACTATTAGCAGGTATATATAAATTGGTACACCATGAAAAATTGGTTTTGCTCCATATTCTTTCAACAGATTTCCAGACCCACACATTTCCCTTCACATATTCTGACTTCTTATTGGCCAGAAGCCTGATTCGTGAAAGGACATTCCTGAAATGTAGGAGGCTCACTTGCTCCTTTCATGTAACACAACAGAAGTTGCTGCTGGCACTCCATATGGATTTATAGCTTTGAATTCTATGAGGCATGAGGAAGAATGAGCCAATAAGAGGGGGAAAATCATGTTCCCCAGTAGCTAAAGCTCAAGCCTAACATCTGGGGAAGGATGCCTTTTGGGGGAATATTCTGCCTTAAAAAATTTGGACATTTGGACATTACATCTACAGTAAGAATCCATTTTTATACACCTCAGAGAAGCTTTCCCCACCCTTCTGCTATTTAGGGAAGGCACAGGAAGATATAGGTGATGGCTTGGGCTTCCAAGCCATAGAAGAGGGAGTGCCCAGAAATAGAGAGATGTGTCCTAATAACATGACAGCAGATTACAGGAGGCAAGCTGGGTGGGAGTGACAGAAGACCTAGATCAACCCATCTGCGCAAGGAGTAGCCTGTCTCCCTAATAAGTTAGCAGTGGTAGCAGGGAGACATTTCATCTTCCATCCATCATGATGTAGTTCTGGACCTCTTTGCACCTGGAAACACTTTAGTGCATATCTACAGTTCTGCTACTTGGATATACACCATTGATTTCTCATGTTTATATTTGTGCCACACCTCACCCATTTGGGCTGTTCCAATGGCAAATCCTTTCTCATGCCAGTAGCACACAGAAAACTTACCTTGGAGTAAGTCCCATTGAATAAAATGGATCTTGCTTCTGAGTAAATGTGTGTACAATTGCAATACACATTTGTCACATTCACTAATTTGCTGTTTTAGAAAATGAAAGTTGACTGTAAGCCTGTACTGGGGAAAAAGGGTTGGGCCTGTGACTCATTGGTAGATTGGTAGACTGCAGATACTTAGATAGACCTTAGACCAGACCAGATTAGCAGTACCTGATGTGTACACATAAGAACATAAGAGAAGCCAATGTTGGATCAGGCCAATGGCCCATCCAGTCCAACACTCTGTCGCACAGTGGCCAAAATACCAGGTGCCATCAGGAGGTCCAATAGTGGGGCCAGGACACTAGAAGCTCTCCCACTGTTGCCCCCCTCCAAGCACCAAGAATACAGAGCATCACTTGCCCCAGAGTTTCTATCTATACCTTGCAGCTAATAACCACGGATGGATCTCTGCTCCATATGTTTATCTAATTCCCTCTTGAAGCCATCCATGCTTGTAGCCACCACCCCCTCCTGTGGCAGTGAATTCCATGTGTTAATCACTCTTTGGGTGAAGAAGTACTTCCTTTTATCTGTTCTAACCCAACTGCTCAGCAATTTCATTGAGTGCCCATGAGTTCTTGTATTGTGAGAAAGGGAGAAAATTACATCTTTCTCCACCTGCCCTATCCCATGCTTAGCCTTATTAACCTTAATCATGTCACCCCTCAGTCATCATTTTTCCAAGCTAAAGAACCCCAAGTGCTTTAACCTTTCTTCATAGGGAAAGTGTTCCAACCCTTTTATCATTCTAGTTGCCCTTTTCTGCACTTTTTCCATGCTATAATATCCTTTTTGAGGTGTGGTGACCAGAACTGTACACAGTATTCCAAATGAGGTTGCACCATTGATTTATACAGATCTCTCTCTTGATCAGTCTCTGCCAGTTCAGACCCCATCAACGTGTATTTATATTTAGGATTTTTGGCTCCAATGTGCATCACCTTGCACTTGGCCACATTGAACCCCATTTGCCATGTTGACGCCCACTCGCCCATCTTTGACAGATCCCTTTGGAGTGCCTCACAATCCTCACTGGTTTTCACCACCCTGAACAACTTCGTATCATCCGCAGATTTAGCCACTTCACTGCTTACTCCCAACTCCAAATCATTAATGAACAAGTTAAAAAGCAGTGGACCAAGTACTGATCCCTGTGGTACCCCACTGCTTACCCCCCTCCACTGGGAGAACTGCCCATTTATACTCACTCTCTGTTTTCTATTAATTAGCCAGTTTTTGATCCATAAAAGGACTTGTCCTTTTATCCCATGATTTTTGAGCTTACTTAGGAGCCTTTGATGAGGAACTTTATCAAAAGCTTTCTGGAAGTCAAGGTAAACAACATCTTCCGGGTCCCCCTTGTCCACATTTTTGCTCACTTCGTCAAAGAACACTAACAGTTAGGGAGACAAGATCTTCCCTTACAGAACCCATGCTGAGTCTGCCTCAATAGTTATTGTTCATCAATGTGCCTACTAATTCTTTCCTTAATAACAGTTTCCACCCACTTACCCGGTATCGACATCAGACTGACAGGCCTGTAATTTCTCAGATCTCCTCTGGAACCCTTTTTAAAGATGGGGGTGACATTAGCTACCTTCCAGTCCTCAGGAATGGGGGCAGATTTTAATGAAAGATTACATATCTTTGTCAGAAGATCCACAAGTTCATATTTTAGTTCTTTCAGAACTCTCAGATGTATGCCATCCAGGCCTGGTGATTTATCAGTTTTTAAGTTGTCTATCAGTCATAGGACCTCCTCTCTTGTCACCTCAATCTGACTCAGGTCTTTCAACATCCTTCCCAAAATCAGTGGTTCTGGAGTGGGCAAGGACTTCTCATCTTCCACAGTGAAGACAGAGGCAAAAAATGCATTCAGCTTCTCAGCCATTTCCCTATCATCCTTCAGTACTCCTTTTACCCCTTGGTCATCCAAGGGCCCCACTGTCTCTCTAGCTGGTTTCCTGCTTCTAATGTATTTGAAGAAAGTTTTATTGCTGGTCTTTATGTTTTTGGCAATATGCTTCTCATATTCTCTTTTTGCCTGCCCGATCACAGGCTTGCATTTTATTTGCCACATCCTGTGTTCCCTTTTATCAATCTCACTGAGACTAGCTTCCCACTGTTTAAAGGAATCCTTTTTACCTTTTACAGCTTCCATTACTTTGTTTGTTAACACTGCATGCCTTTTCCTATACCTAATTGTGCCTTTCCTAACTTGCGGAATATATTTTTTTCTGAGCCTCTAGGATTGTAGTTTTAAATAGTCTCCAAGCTTCCCCAGTGGTTTTGACTCTTTCTACTTTTCCTTTTAGTTTCTTCCTCATGTGTCCCCTCATATAAGAGAAGTTACCCCTTTTAAAGTTAAAAGTGGTTATGTCGGTCTTTTGGGGCAACTCCCTATTTATACAAATGTTGAACTCAATAACATTACGATCACTGTTCCCAAGTGGTGCAATCACTTTTATATCCTTCACCAGGTCTTGGGCATTACTTAGGACCAAATCCAAGATCACCCCTCCCTTGGTAGGTTCTGTGACCATCTGCTCCATAGCACAGTCATTGAGAGTGTCTAGAAACTCAGTCTCCTGACTTGAACACATATTGACCTGATGTGTTGATTTGCATGTTTAGCAAAGGCTCATGGGGCATGCTTTTGATAGAGCCACCATGACCATGAGAGATGGTATAAAGCAGGACTGGACTAGCTGAAAGGGCAAGAAGGGGACATTAACTGAGAAGCGCTGAAGGTAGTGCTCTCTGTGCTGATGATTCCCCCCCCCTTATTTGTATTCAGTAATTACATTTTTTTTTCACCAGTGAAGGGGGGAGGATAGCGGCTGAGTGACTACCTAGGTACACCCAGCTTGGTTCAGCAAGCAGGAAGGCAGGCGAGAGAAGGGAGGGAGATGAGGCAGAGAAGTCCACTCCCTTCAGCTCACTGACACTGGGCTTCTCAGGGCATATCAAGGCTAGGGGACCATGGTAGAGGCAGAGTCCCACCACAGGCCTGGCGAAGGGACAGGCTCGGGTCATGCGGTCGTTCACTTGCCAGGTGGGGAGTTGCCACCAGTGCAACGCGTGCTTGGCTGCTCACTTGCTTGCTTCCTTTCTTTTTTCCTATGGCAATCCGAGATTAGCAATTAACTAATAATGCAAGATGAAACCAGCTTGTTAAAAAAAAAAGATGGAAAACCTAGACGAGAGTGGAACTTGTACACCAATATAGAGGGAGCCCATAATCTTCTACTAAGAGTCTATGATGGCTACATTGATCACAAAATGTGGATCAGAAATGGAAGGAGGAAGGCACAGAGTGCAAGTAACAGCAAACCACAAACCA
The DNA here is from genome assembly GCF_001447785.1 of Gekko japonicus. Classification (NCBI taxonomy): domain Eukaryota; kingdom Metazoa; phylum Chordata; class Lepidosauria; order Squamata; family Gekkonidae; genus Gekko; species Gekko japonicus. The sequence continues at coordinate 1,247,210 of NW_015164665.1, read as the reverse complement.
CAGTCCTTGTGATGGGGGAGAACGAAAAGGGTCAGAAACAGGGGTGGAAACTGGATGGTGTTGCAGGGGTGGAAACAGGGGCAGGAACTGGGTGGTAATGCAGTATCTGAGGAATATTGTCTGCAGCAGAAATACCCTTGACTAGAAAGTGGAGCAAGAGAAAAGTCCATAGCAAAAACGGATCTGGAAAAGCCGGGAATACAGTGAACTGAAAGCTGAATGGACGAAAAGGAATACAGAAGCAATAACAAAAGCTGATGGACATGTGAGGTAAAAGTGGGAGGAAATGCAGAATGAAATATAAAAAATGTCAAAGAAGTGCAGAGGAAATGACAGGTGCAGTAACAGCCAAATGAAAGTGATAAAGAACATGGAATAAACTTAGCAAGAATCACTATGTTTAACATACAGCATTCTACAACATGAAACAAATGTTTTTGTAAGATGAATTTATGAAAGATAGACAGACAGACAGATAGATAGATATATAAACATACAAAAGAGCTGCATAGGTCAATCTGAATGACATCTGATCTATTTGTTTTTTACACGGTCTTTTATTATTCTATTCTGGTTTGAATTGTTATTTTAAAGTTCTTTTAATTGTATTATATTGATTGATGTAAACCACCCTGAGCTCATTTATGGGGAGGGCTATATTAATCAAATAAATAAATAAAATTATTTCTGGTCATCATTAGAGCTCTCTGGCACAATATATATACTTGATATTGGAGGATATTTTCCTTTCAGCTATTGACCTAGTGTATTTCTTTGATCAGTGACAGTGCCACACTTTCCTGGGAGTAAGCCCCATTGAATAGACTTCAGTAAGATTCCCAGTGGATCTGTTTAGGAATGCCCTGAAGGTTTTAGTTAAGTTTATGTCAAAGGAGTTCTCACTGGTGATAGTGCTCCTGGATGCTTCCTTATCAATGGAGGCCCTGGTAACAGCCACTGCCAGGTCAGCTTTTTACCACCTTCAGCTGATTAGGCAGCTGGCTCCCTTCCTCAACCACAATGACCTGGCAACAGTGATCCATGTGATGGTCACCTTGAGACTAGACTACTGTAATGCTCTCTACATGGGGTTGCCCTTGTCACAAATTCAGAAGCTGCAGCTAGTGCAGAATGCTGCGACCAGGCTCCTGATGGGCCTCCCTAGGTGGGAGCACATTCAGCCTCTGCTAAAGGCACTGCACTGGCTGCCAATAGCATACCGAATTTTCTTCAAGGTGCTGGTTCTTACCTTTAAAGCCCTATATGGCCAGGGTCCAGCATACCTGAGGGACTGTCTTTCCCCATATCTACCCCAGAGAGCCCTATGGTTGGGGTCACAAAACAAACTGACCCTCCCGGGTCCCAAAGAAGGCAGGCTTGCTATTACCAGAGCCAGGGCCTTTTCAGTGGTGGCTCCGTACTGGTGGAATGAGCTCCCGGAAGAGATCAGGGCCCTGCGGGATCTTCTACAGTTCTGCAGGGCCTGCAAGACAGAGCTCTTCCGCCAGGCCTTTAATTAGGAGCCGCCACCACGTTAACAGCTTTAACTATGACCCTGGCCCTTGGTTCCCGACACCTAGTCTGCGCCACCTGTTTGTTAGGAAGAACTTGAGCAGAATGATGGTGAGATCTGTGTACACTCTTAAGAACGCCGTCTTATAACAACTAACTATTTATTAGGCAGCACTTTATAAATTATGACTGTTTATTGTTGAACTGTTTTTAGATGATTTTAACTGTACTGTATTTATTACTGTAAGCTGCCCTGAGCCTGCTGTAAAGGGTACAGATTAGATAAATAACTAAACTGTATTCAAGACTTATGGTGATTGTGGTAAGTAAGAGATGAACAAAGGTGATTTGCCATTGCCTGCCTTTGCATAGCAACCCTGGACTTCCTTGATGGTCTCCTATCCAAGTACTAACTAGAGCCAACTCTGCTTAGCTTCCAAAATCTGACAAGAGTAGCCTGGACCATCCAGGTCAGGGCATATTCTTGCTAGACCTGACTAAATCCAGGGCAAATAAATTTTGACTTAGTAACTTGAGAGGGGGTAGCAGTAAGGTACTCAGTTGAATCTTAATGGTACAAATCTAGTAACGATGCATTCATTCAGAACAGAATAGCAGATTATAATGTGGACTGCTATCTGAAACAAATACACATGTTTGTTTTAAAGGCTACATTTTACGCAATCACGAGAGATATTATCTTTGAACCAGAGACCACACTGCTCTCTTTTCATGCCATCTGTAGAACTTGATATTTTAGAAAGTTTAAAAATCTTGTGGGATTCCCTCCCCTCTTAGTTAATATAGGTATATTGCCTGTAATATACCTAAGAAACAGTATGCAAAATTAAGATCTTTTGCAAGCGTTGAGAAAACAAGCGCTTGTTCAATCACTGTAACAAGGGGGGGGGGAATCACACATCAAACAAATCAAATTACCAAGCTTTCAGGTCTGCCAGCCAGAAGCGAAGAATATTATAATGACAATTATGTCTGTCCTTATTCTGTTATAGTAGGATTATGATTTTTCTCTGTCTCTGCATGGATCCAGTAGGATTGACACTTCAATATGCTGCTAGATGAAAAATATGCTTTGGCACTTGTCACTACATCTTAAGCTTGAAAACAAGTGTAGTTCCTAATCAGAACAGACAAAAAGTAGTGTACCATCTGATGAAAATTGCAATTTCTAACAGGCTCCACATAGGACCATTCTAATAACTGAAGTGTCAGGTCCTTGTTGGCAGGGTGAGCTGATAGGAAACATTGCTGTGCAGCCCCATATGCAAGCAGACAGTTAATTATGACTTCACTGGAAAACAGTTCATGAAATTATGTACAGTTACAACACAATTAACTCTCCTGTGTTCTGTTTCAGATTTATCAGCAACACTGGACCATCTCTAGACACCACAGGATTCTTTCAGCTTCATCCCATTTTACATTCTGCTGTGGAAAAGGACTAGAGACTAGATTTTGTGTGTGTGTCAGCTGATTACCTTTTAAAAGAGAAGGATGCTAAACTCCCCCCACCTTCCTGGTGTGGTACAGAACTAGCCTCATCCATAAAATGAATTACATCTCTTCATTTTATAGCCACCAACTGAAACTTCTGCAACCTGTATGAACCTATAATTGGTAACATGAATGAAGTAGTCCTGAAATTTTAGCACAGTAGGCCCAGTGCAAGGGCAGTAGAATGCTACTACACTGACAACTTCTACATAGAGATTTTGTCCCACATGGCTAGCTAGAAGCTTTTGCTTTTAGCAGAAACTACCACACAATGTTGCAATGATTTGGGGCATGACTCATGTGACTCTCACACTTTAAGCTTGATCAAAAGAACTCATTCACTTTGTGAGGTGGCTGTGGGTGCAGCCAATCCAGGAAGGGGATGGAGCTAAGCTTGGCTTTCAGTCCCCACTTTTAAGCCATTTAACAGGCTTGTTGTTTCTCCAGCTCGGCCAAAGTGCTCAGGGGTGGGCCCAGTGGGGTGAAGACAAGGACACTAGCAAGTGGTGCACATATGCAGCATTTGGATACAAGGATGACTTTTCCTGCCACTATGTGGAAGCAGCCACTGTTGTTACATGGCTGTTACTAGACATAAGCCTGCAGAAAACTAGCTCCCACAATTGTAGATCCTGTAAAATGTTCAAAGTCTGCTGAGATGATGATGATGATGATTTTTATTATTATTATTATTCAGTGGAGAAGGGTTGGACTTCCAAGCTGATTTATTGATTTACTTTAGAGTTATAACATGTTTTCCCCCCTAATATAGGACATAAACAAAAATGCACCTAACACAGAGAAAGCCAGAAAATTCAAGGCTGTTTCCAGAATGCTATTTGCTTCTTCCACAAAACCTTCTGAACAGGTCCACTTTTGAAGGCCTTAAGAATGAATTCTTATTCAAAAAGGCTGTTCCATAATGTGACAGCTGCCATTATAAAAGCTTGAGACTCAGCTCAGGCCATTCTTTCTTGCCTGCACACAGGAATGCAAACAGGAAACTGTTGGGATAACTGGACCCACATACAAGAAAGGTGGTCCTTCAAGTTTATGGTTCTCAGGTGCCTTATAGAGACTCTGGAAACAAATGGGCAGCTCCAGCCCACAAATGAACTGCTGTGTTCTCAACCAACTGGAATTTCTGCGTTTGTCTAGCCTTGAGAGAGTGTGTGGTATAGTGGTTAAGAGCAGTAGACTCTAATCTGGAGAACTGGGTTTGATTCCCCACTCCTCCACATGAAGCCTCATGGGTGACCTTGGGCCAGTCACAGAACTCTCAGAACTCTCTCAGCCCCACCTACCTCACAAGGTAACTCTTGTGGGGAGAGGAAGGGAAGGTGATTGTAAGTCGCTTTGAGACTCCTTAGGGTAGACAAAAGTGGGGTATAACAACAGACTCTTTTTCTTGAGAATTACTGTATCATGGATCAACAGATTCAGATTATCTGAGTCCAGAAGAAAAGATAATGTATGAACTATTGAAAAAAAGCATTTTTAGCCACCATAACTACTTGTTGAATCCAACAGCACCTCCAAGCTCTTTAAAAAGCCTGCCACAGAAAGACTCGACCAAAGCCTGGAGAACAGCACAATTGCTTACAATACATCTGCTTTACCAGCCATCATCTCCATCTTACCTAGGTACAGTTTCAGGTTCTCTCCTCAGGCACTTAACCAGCTGCCAGGCACCAGCTAGGACAGAGATAGCAGAATTGGAAGAGTTACTGAAGGAAATATATAGATGGGCATATTGAGCATATTGTTGCCACCTTGGCCTCTGATTGCTGTGACTCAGAGAAAGCCTAAACCTGTCTACTCAGAAATAAATCCCATTTTCTTCAATAGAGTTTACTCACAGGAAAATATCTTTAGTACTGTAGTTTCAAGGTATCCTATGTGAAAAAAGGAATGGTTATACTGCTCAAAGCCTGAAGATATCTCCTTAGTGGATCTTGTTAGAAAAGGGTTTTGTTCAAGTGTGCATCAGGACTTGGGACACAGTCTGACTGTGTACGGGGTGCTTGAGGTATGGCTGGCTAGCCTGGGGGTTGCCTCCAAACATGTGGGAGTTCCTCTGTCTACCATAGCAATCTACTATACAATCGCTTTCACAAAAGGTATGCCTACAAATAGTAATATAAGATGCTTGTACAATGAAAGTCCCACAAATATTTCTTGATCAAGACAAAATATCACCAATGGCTTCTTAAAAGTAGGTCCCGTTGATACTCGTCCTCACAAAAAGCGAATTCCATCAGTACTTAAGGCAAGTCCCATCAATGCTTCACACGCTGGCTAACTGTAAAGTTCCCGCATATTGCTGATGCTTCATCAAAAGAAGAACCTATAAAGGACACTTCATTTGGTATACTCTGGAGACTCCTTTCTGGTCAGCCTATCACTTGGCTGCTTCCAATACTGAAAAAACCATCATTGCTTCTAAAACCAGTTATTTTTCTTCTATCGTTCAGATTAAAACTGTTGTCTCAAGACATTAGAACTGAAGTCTTATTTCCTCAGCTAACCATCATCTTCCCACCATTATACTTCCAGCAGCTGCTCTTCAATCCACCCTGAAATGGTGAATTATAATGGTGAATTATAATGATGGTTTCTTTAGTATCGGAAGCAGCCAAGTGACAGGCTGATTAGAAAGGAGTCTCCAAAGAATACCAAATGAAGTGCCTTTTATAGGTTCTTCTTTTGATGAAGCATCAGCAATATGTGGGAACTTGCTTTTTCCAGCTTTTGCACCTTTTTCTTAACTTTTTTGGTGTTAGCGTCTATTTCCTTCACCTTCTCAACTGTTTGCTCCATTGTTTTGCAGTTTCAGTCGATTGGAGCTGCTGAGTTGGAAGGTTCTGATTTAAAGTTGTCAGCTGTTGATTCATGTTGGTCATCTGGTCCAGCATAGGGCGCAAGTAGTCTGCCAACATTTTAGAGATCTCAGTGACCTCTTCCAGTCGAGGGCTCATGCTCCCCGCTAGTTTCATTTTTGCTAGTTTGTCTTTCTCTGTCCCCGCCATCTTTATGGATTGTTTACTTTTATAAAAGTCTCTGAAATTCACCCATACGCCTATCCGCGCTCTGGTAAGTCTCTCAAAACAGATTTCAATGCTTTTTATTCCACTCCCTCCTTAGTATATAATTTCTTAATTCATGCGTATGGGAGGGCCCCCTCCCCCGCTCGCTTTTCTCCCCATTCCCGTGGGAGCTTTCTTTTTAAATTCTCGTCTTCACTTTAACCAGACTCACTGTTTATTGTTGGTCAAACGACCTCGCTCGGAACTCGTTTCAACAGCTCTATCTCCAACGCTTGTCCCAGTCAGCGGCTCTGGTTCCATAAGGACACTCAGCAGCAGGACCGTCAGGGCGGAGGAGCACCTCAATTCCCCAGCATCGCGCTGGTGAAGAGGTCGCCCCTCAAAAGCCCCATGGCTAGGAGCCTTTTGCCAAGGCTCCGGGGGGTGGCAACCCGTGGCCCCCCCTCCTATCCGCTGGTGCGCAGATCACATCCCCGGGAGTTCCGGGAGATGCGTCCGCCAGTGTGTCACCATAAACCGGAAGTCTCGTTCTTATATAAATAGTTAATTAGTAATTGTTGTGGTATTCATATTTCATACACTTTTGTTTGATGAATCTACTATGTGTCTCCTATTTTGTTTTGTTTGTGTCTGAAAATGTTGGAGCAGACCTTGGCTGGGTGAGGGGACTAGAGAGGGCTATAGGGGCAGGGGGTCCTTGGGCTGAGTGACGATGCCAAGGTGGAACCATAAGCCTGATGGTAGATGGGACAGAACCTTAAGAATGTAACCTGATGGGCTAGATTAAGCAGAGATAATATGAACAGTGGTTCCCAGATCATCTGAGAGGACTGAATAAACTACTGTGGGATGCCCCTGATGCAGTTTGGTATCTACACTGGAAGTAAATAAACCCCAGTGATTCTGCAGCACTCCTAGCTTGGTGTTTGACTGCAAACCATGGACTGCGAGCCATATTTCAGCTGATATGTTTCTGATTAGAAATATTGATTTATTTATATGTACTTCAAAATAAATAATTGACTCAGTGCTCCAGAGATCTGTGCAATTTTTTTAAAGAAAACAATTAGAATTGCTTTAAAAAAAAACACTTCTAGATATTTTCCCTCTGTTGCCTCACAAAGCTATCCCTACAATAGATTGTTCTCTATAGAAAATCAAAGGATTAAATGAGAAGGCCACCCATATAGCTGTGAGAAGAAACAGGCTTCTCTGGAGAGAGTTCAGAGACATCAACTAGAGAGCACTGTGGTAAAACCAAATACATTCTTTTCACTTTAAGCTTCACCACTGCTCGATAATACATTTTATATTATGTTTAATTAGTCCCAGTGTTACTAGAAGGTCAGAGTGGTTGGGCTTTAATGAACCAGTATCGTGAGGGGCATAAATTCCACAGAAGCCCTTATGTTCCTTGAAACGATAGGAGGGCAAAGCATTTTCAAGCAATCTCAGGCAGCTGCTGTGGCATTGCACACACAGAGAGAAGCCATTTCTGAGGTAACCATATTAGGTTTTGTAAGCACCCTTGAATATCCTGTGAGCCAGCCGAAGCAATTTACACATTGTGACACTATGCTGGTGCAGCAGTTGTTGAAACCATCCTAAACACTTATTTGCTAGCACAGCAGTTCGAAGGACTGGGACATTGTTTTAATAAACTAAACACGATAATAGACTTCCTTCAGTATTCGCTTCACCATTTCCAACTATTAGAATTTGCATTTTAAGTGAACTTGCAAATCTACCCTAGGAAATATGGATATAGTGTCTCTGCCATAATACAAGAATCAGTCGTAAAGTTGCCCGGACTGGTTGCCTGTAGCATCTGCCCAAGTGGTAAGGAGAATTCTACTGCTCTCCTACTCAAGGCCAGTGGACTCGGATGTGAGGCAGCAGCTTCTGGCAAGGCACACTGTTGTGACCACTTCATCTCCCTGGCGCCTACATGCCTGCCTGCTCACTTGCTAGTGCTCTGCCAACCATGAGCTGCCCAGCACTGCTGGGGAAGGACATGTGAGTGGTACATTGAGATGGCTCTCCTGGTAGCCATGGCAGCAGCACTTCCAGCTGCATGCACTACCAGTGCGGTAGAAAGCCCAGCTCTTCTGCTTCCTCCTCCTCCTAATGATGTCAGAGATAGGGTCTGTAGCCAGTGTGGACAGCTGTCAGTGTGGATGGTGGGAAGGCTCCAGAAGAGATGGGGGGAGAAGACACACAGGGAGGTGGTGGGAAGGGAGGACCTTGGGCACTCTCTGACTGGAGCCCCCCTGGAACATGCCCTGCTTCTGCTTAACCAGATTTCTGATCAGGAATGTGTAGTGGATTTCTCTTTACCATGCAGGAAAATCCTCCAGATATTTATCATTTGGTATTTATACTAGAGGAGCTGCAGTGGCTCAAGTGGTTAAGACGCTGAACTGCAGGTTGTGAAAGGTCGGTAGTTCAGCGATTCGAGACCCGAGTGTGCCGCATGATGGAGTGAGCTCCCATCTCTAGTTCCAGCTTCTGCCAACCTAGCAGTTCGAAAGCAAGAAATTGCAACTAGATAAATAGGTACCACTTCAGTGGGAAGGTAACAGCGTTCCGTGCACCTTGGTGTTTAGTCATGACCACATGAGCACGGAAACGTCTTCGGACAGCGCTGGCTCTTCGGCTTTGAGATTGAGATGAGCACCGCAACCCTAGTCGGATTCAACTGGCTTTCAAGCAAAGGGACCTTTACCTTTATTTATACTAGGTTCTTTTTTTTAATTACGATACTTCACTGGGGGGGGGGGTCTTCTATTTCTCTCCCCGAGATTTGTCATGCTGAAAAGAAGCAATGAAAGAGCATCCCCCTGAAGTCCGGAGGCTTTTTCACACAAACACACCCTTTTCCTTTCCTTCTTAGTTTTGTATTTCTTAGAATATTCTGTAAATGAATAAAGGCCCTGAGGGAAACTTTTTCCAGAGGCTTATGATAGCTTGCAATGGTTCTGGTACTTGTATAAATTTCTTAACAAAAATGAGATATACAACTTCTTAAACGTTGTCCAGCATTTGAATAACAAGTGTAAGGACAGATTGTTTTAAAATGTTAAGAAATGTAAGAGAACAGATTCCTGCAATTGTTTCTTTTCTGCTCCTGACAGCTGCTTAGGATTGCTTTGTTGTTGTTTTCAGCCTTAGCTCTGTTTGTAATGTACATTTGCTGCTTCACTGGCACAAGTGCTGTGGCCAAGGGATAGATCGGCAAATAAACAAATAAAGGGGAGGGGAGACCTTATGAACCATTCCTCTTTTGAAATGCCAGCTTCAGTTTGCCTGGAGCCAGGTTGCCAATACACATTTCACATGCTCATAGCTTAAAAGGGGAGAATCACAAGAACTAGGGAAACAAGAAACAAAAGACAGACATAAATGCACAAAATTAAGATCCTGTGCTTTCAAAGTCAGAAATACAGTAAGAAAGGGAAACTTATTTAAACCAGTTATTCCCCCCCCACACACACATCTCCCAGCACTCAAACAGACTTAGATTTTAAAACATAATGAAAGCACATGGCTAACAACTTTAAAAAATACAATGTGGAATATTAAACCATACAGAAAGCATTCAGCATCCCATCAACACATCCAAGAGCCTGCCCACGTGCTTTTACAAAAAGTTAGCATAGTTTAACTCTAATGGCCAGGAACGATATGCACTGTTGTACTGCATCTTGGCAGCCATTGCATAATCCTAAGGCATTCATAGCCATCAAGGCCTTTCTTGCTATTCTTGTAAAAGGAACACTTGTGAAGCTGCCTCTTATTAGGGCGCTTTCACACGCGTGAAGTAATGCACTTTCAACGCGTTTTGCAGCTGGATCCTAGGCCCTTCCTGCACTCTCCTTCTAATCCATGTTCACCACGGTATTGTCCAAGCAATTCTACACTAAAATCAAATTCAGTCTTCTTTTTAATCCAGCCCCTCCCCCCCATTCTGCACTAAAATTGAGTTTATTCCGGGGTTTCCCCCCCATTCCTCATTACATTATCTCCCTTCAGTGGTCAGCCTGGTTTCAGCCTGCTGTTGCCCCGGGTGATTTGGATGCTGTTTTGTCATGGAGTTAAATTGCCTCAACTTGAACACTGAGAAAATCAGGAGTGGCAGGCAAATGAGGAAAGGACCCTACTGTATGAAATGGCAAAATCCCCTTGCAAACAGTCACTGGAAGTGGATTGAAACTGCATGTGTGAAAGTGCCATCAACACACTGGCCTATCAAGGTTGGTACTGTCTACTCTGACAAATACTCTCCATGGTCTCAGGCAGAGGTCTTTCATCATATCACCTGCTACCTGATCCTTGAGATGCCAGGGATTGATCCTTGGGCTTTCTGGATGCAAAGCAGATGTTCTACCAATAAACCATAGCCTCTCTCCCTAATTATACATGCATGTACGGACCTGAACAAATGTAGGTCTTATATGGTAGGGAGCACTGCTGGTGTTAGAGGTTCCTTCCAGGCCACAAAGGACTTTAATTCTCAAACCAGGATGTAGAATTCATTCAAAATTAATCAGCAGTCAGTACAACTGCCACAAACTACAATGGATATCCTGCTGCAACCCCATACCTATCTGGAGGCAGAATGCAGAATTCTACAAGTGCACTGGTTTCCAAAGGTCTACTCAATGTAGAGTGAATCGCAGAACTCAGTCCTTGATGTTACAAAGGGGTGGATATTTGTGGCAAAGGGGTGCAAATAAAACAGCCTTGGCCAGCACAATCCCTTGTTTTTCCAGGGTTGAAGCAGTGCCTCAGATTCCATTAGGCAATAAATCTGATTCAATTGAATATAACTACCTGGACAACTGTTCATATATTTATCATTCCTGCAGCACCAGGCACTTCCACTAACATCACTTTCATTCTGTCTGCCTTAAGCGTAAGCCTTTTATTTATTAATTTTATTTACAAAATTTGTGTGCTGCCTTTCTTTCCTTACAAGGGCCACCAAGGTGGCTAACAATTTAAAACATGCATAATAAAACTGAAGTGTAGTGGGTTAGACGCATAAAGAAAGCATGGAGACTGATGTATCGATCAGTATAGCTTTACTGGTACACAACAAGACTCCAGACTAACGGCCGGCTGGCCAACTATATACACGGCCAGGGGGCCACCCCTGGTCCCATTGGCAGGTTTGAATGTCCCGCCACGGTCCCATTGGTTCCCCCTTTGGAGGGACTAGAATCCTAGTTCCCATTGTGGTCCGATGCTGAAGCTCAGGTATGTGCGCTGACCTCCGGTGGCGGTCAGCAGACACTACATCCCTCCCCCCATAGTTCGGACCCTCCTCTATGTCACATACTCTTTTAGGTACGAGGGGGACCGTCGTACTCTTGCTGACCGTCGGGGGGTCGGCACTTGTATCTCCGGAATTCCGACCACAGGGCCGGGTTCTGCAAAAGGGGGTGGGGCCTCTGCTTCTGCCGCCTCCGAAACGGGGGTTCCCTCGGCCGATACCGGGACCATGGGGGCCTGTGTCTGGCGCTCTTCTGCTGGCAAGTCCTGTGCAGTCGCCTCGGATGGGGTCTCCCTCAGTTCCGTCCGCTGTCTCGTTTCCTCCTCCGTCGGAGCCTCCAGTAGGATTCGCTGTCTGAGCTGGTCGATGTGTCTTCGCCAGAACTGCCCGCACTCCGTGGACACCTCGTACATCACGGTGCCCAGGGGACGGATGATGCGGCCTGCGATCCACTCCGGGCCTCGGCCGAAGTTTCTGGCGAGAACCGGGTCCTCTGGGAAGAACCCCCGTGGTGCTTCTCTCTGCTCTACAGCATTCCTCTGGTTG
>NW_015164665.1:1235007-1235137 GCF_001447785.1 Gekko japonicus | reverse complement strand
TCACCCTCAGCCATCCGGCTCAAGGCTTCCTTCGCGGTTCGGACCATGCGCTCCGCTTGGCCATTGGTCGCCAGGTCGCCAGGAACGGCGCTGACCGGACATGATGGATCAAGTTGCTGCTGAGGAACTG
>NW_015164665.1:1232720-1232821 GCF_001447785.1 Gekko japonicus | reverse complement strand
CGGAGCTTGAGTGCGGTGGACGTCCTCGTCAAGGCCGTTGAGCGGCCCGGTGCTGGCTTGATGTGCGGTAGAGGTGGCTGGGTGAGACCTTTCCCAAGCAG
>NW_015164665.1:1232399-1232559 GCF_001447785.1 Gekko japonicus | reverse complement strand
TACAGTCCGCAGCTAGGCGGCGGAGCTCGGCGAGATACTCCGCAGCTGTCTCGCGGCCTAGCTGGTTCCGATGCTGGAACGCCACGTGGCAGGTCATCTCCGACGGTTTCGGCGTGTAGTGGTTCTGGACAGCCTCGACTATCTCTTCGAAGGTGCACTC
>NW_015164665.1:1194638-1232310 GCF_001447785.1 Gekko japonicus | reverse complement strand
CAGGCCGGTGATCCAAGCTCCCCATTGCTGTGGGCGTGCCGTGTCGAACGGCGGTATCAGCCCTGATCCCGGAGCAAGAGCCATTGTGCTGGTTGGTGGCGGCGGCTGCGACCGCGACTGGGAAGCGGCTTGCTCACCCTCGGCGCTCATCGAACTGCAGGGCGCGGGTGGCGGTGCGTTGTCTTCCCTTTGTGTCCGACAGCCCGGCTGGCTGCTCAGCGGGATCCCATCCTCGTCGCCATTGAAGTGTAGTGGGTTAGACGCATAAAGAAAGCATGGAGACTGATGTATCGATCAGTATAGCTTTACTGGTACACAACAAGACTAAAGACTAACGGCCGGCAGGCCAACTATATACACGGCCAGGGGGCCACCCCTGGTCCCATTGGCGGGTTTGAATGTCCCGCCACGGTCCCATTGGTTCCCCCTTTGGAGGGACTAGAATCCTAGTTCCCATTGTGGTCCGATGCTGAAGCTCAGGTATGTGCGCTGACCTCCAGTGGCGGTCAGCGGACACTACAAAAACCAAATTTTAAAACAATTAAAATCAACCTCCCCCCAAAAAAGACACACATTTAAACAATTTAAAAAACATACAGAGGCTCCGGTCACACGGGCCGGATATCGCAGGGGGAGACGTGGCTAAATGCCCCGGAGGAAACTAACCCGTGGCTGCCCGAGCACACGTCCCAGTGGAGGTCCCGTGGTTCGGGGGAAATGCCGATCAGACGGGTATCCTGCAGCGCGGCACAGAAGCCGCGTCGCGTGATTGCACTGGCAATCGCTCTTTGTGCGCATGCGCTGTTGGGCGCTGTTGTGCAACCTGCGAAGATTAACAGCGGTGGGCGCCAGATGCCACGTAAATCCACCGGGAACGCGATCAGACACCCGCCCTTGGCCTGCGGTTTCAGGAAACTAGTACCTCGTAGGTACTAGTTTTTAACTCCTCACCTTTGGCGGGGCGCCACGGGTTTGCCACAGGAGCACTGCGCTTCCCAGATGTTGGGGTGAGATCGTGCCCGGAAAATCCAGGGGCCTCCCATGCCTCTCCCGCGGCAACTTTGCTATGTGACCGAGGCCATACAAAACCTAAAAACAGCAATTAAAAGATTAACTAGGAAGGAGGGATCACTGAGGGAATGCCAAATGAAAGGGAAAAAGTCTTCATCTGCTAGCAGAAGATGGCAACAGAATGAGATAGATGTATCTCCCTGGAGAGACAGTCCCAGAGCTTTCCTGCTATGACTGAGAAAGCCCTTTCTCAGGTAGTAGAAAAGAGTAAGAGTCCAGTAGCACCTTAAAGACTAAGAAAATTTGTGGTAGGGTATGAGCTTTCGTGAGTCACTGCTCACTTCTTCAGTATCTCCAGTATCTGAAGAAGTGAACAGTGACTCATAAAAGCTCATACCCTACCACAAATTTTGTTAGTCTTTAAGGTGCTACTGGACTCTTGTTCTTTTCTACTGCTACAGACAGACTAACATGGCTACCCATCTTGATCTCTCTCAGGTTGCCACTCACCTATTCTCAGAAGGTAGGAGCACTCGAAGCAGGGCCTCCAAAGATGGCTGTAGAGGTCAGGCAGGTTTATAAGGGAGTAGATAGTCCTCCAGATATGATTACCAGCTTCCTGGTGGTACCTCGAGATCTCCAGGGATTAGAATTGATCTCCTGGTGACAGAGATCAGTTCTCCTGCAGAAGATTGCTGCTTCAGAGGGTGGACTCTGGCATTATACCACACGAAGGTCCAACCCCTTCCCAAATTCTTCCCTCCCAAGCTTCACCCCCAAAATCTCCAAGTACTTCCCAACCCAGAGTTGGCAATCCTACCTTCAGGTGTGCTTGTTCCCAAACTGTGTAGAACTTTGAAGGTCAAGACTAGCACCTTGAATGGTGCTGAGAAACAAACTGGGGCAGTGTTCACATGTGTGAGATAATGCGGGGGGGGGGAGAAGCGAGGCTATTTGTTCCACAGGAATTTGACCCGCATTTGCACGATCACACAGTTCCTGGGAGCTGCGGGGGCAAATGCAGGTGAGTCGGGGGGGGGGGTTGGCAGCATATTTCCAGTGCACTTCAACGAGGGATTGATGCTTTGTATCTCCGCACCGAATGCTCTCTGTGCAGTGTGCAATTATGTGCATACAAAAATGGGGGGGAAAACAATGGCATGGAGTCGGGATAGCCCAATCAGACCATTTCGACACCATGAGAGTGTGCTGGTGCGATCACACAGAGGAAAGTCCGTTCCTGGCCCATAGTAAACCCATTTGCTACTGGACTTTCCCCAGTGTCTTTTTACTCCACTTCTGCAGCGGAGCAAAACGGGTTGCCGATGGGAGCGGGACTCTTGGCATCTGATCGCGCCCTTAAAATCTACCTGGCACTCGTGCCTATGGCGCAGCTAATTCTGCGTGTGATCGCAACCTGAGAACCACTTATATGCTTCCTATAATCCACTTCAGTCAACATTCTGGCTGTAGCATGCTGTTCCAACTGAACTTTCATAACATTTTTTTACTCTTTGCTTGACCACTGCTTCCAGAAACCGGGGTAAGAACAGAAGAGTAAGAAGAGGAAGATTGGATTTGTACCCCCCTTCACTACCTGAAGGAGACTCAGAGTGGCTTACAATCTCCTTTCCCTTCTCCTCACCACAACAGATACCCTGTGCAATAGGTAGGGCTGAGAGAGCTCTTTCGAGAACTACTCATGAAAGAACAGCTCTGAGGGAGCTGTGACTGACCCAAGGTCAAACCAGCAGTTGCATGTGGAGATGTGGGGACTCAAACCCAGTTCTCCCAGATTAGAGTCTGCTCTTCTGACCACTACACCAAACTGGCTCTCCTGAGATGGATGCTTTCAGCTGCTTAGTTTCAAAAGAGTTGTGTGTCATCCAGCACTTATTTCCAGAATTCTAGATGATCTGTTTCAGTACTTTCTGAGATTAAATTACATGGGTTATAAAACTGACTACTGCGATTCTCCACATTTTAACTTTCAAGAGGCAGAGCAGTATCTTCCCAGTTACTATTTCCTATGTCTAAATTGGGGGAGGGGGATATGAACCACTCAAGGATAACTCACCTTCTCATTGACTGTGGATGCAATCCACTGAAGGCTGAATTTTTGCAAGTACCATGAAAATTAATAGAAGATTTCAACCATTGATTGGGAAGGAATATTTGGTACTTTAATAGATAAAGATCGAGGATATTCGGTCTGCTGCAAGACAGATTGATCTAATGTACTGAGGCATTATGGACTGACACCTGGAATGTTGACCTTGGCTGATGTACAAACAATCTAGGCTAGCTGGAATGTCTACATATATATAGTTTGCATAGGTTGTTCTTTTTTGAATTTCAGCACAGACCAGCTGCTCCTGAGTTGTAATGCAGCTTCTCCTGGTGGCCATTGCAGAGGATCTCATTTTAACATACATTTCTTCTTTTTAACATTTACAAAGTCGAGACTTTACTAACAAAAACCAAGGGGACACTACTAATCCATTAATGATTTTTATTTTCTTTACAGGTAAAGATGAAAGACGACTGACAATTCGCAGAAGAAGCCAAAAGAAGATTTGTGTATTACTAGTAATAACATACTAATAATAACATCACCCAACCTTTTCTTTATCCCACTATATACCTCCCTTTTTCTTATATGAAAAAAGAATAAACTCTCTTCTTTTTAGAAAAGTCAATAATAAAAAAAAACATTTACAAAGTCCAATTCACATGTCCAATGTTTTGCCATATTTCAGGAGATGTGTTTATTCGATGCATTTACTTTACTGCCTTCTCCATAAATTTGAAGCCGCTTACAAATATCAAAATATTAAAAATGTAATGATCACAATCACAATACTAATAGTTTATGCAGTGCAAATTGGTGCAAACTGACTAGTCATGTGAATAGCTTCAGCTACACCAGATGCACAGAATAACCAAAATATGTGTGAGAAGTTAGTCAGGGGCTTGCATCCAGTGGAGGAATTTCACTGAACAGAAGGGCAGGTGATTTTTATCAATTCCCCCCTCCCCTTGCACACCTCCTCCTCTACCATAACTTGTTCCTGGAGGTCCCTCCCCACACACACCCACACCCCGAAACAACATTTTTGGCTCCAGAAGGAAGAGGACAGGAAAGCTGTGGATGGAAATACTTCCATCCACAGAAATCTTAAGCAGACCCAAGCTAAACACAACAACTTAGAACCAGAGAACCTGAAGTACAGTACTCTTCCATATGGTCCTATCCATACTCTTAGACCTTCTACTGGGCCGTGTTTAGCATATCTTTACAAATGGAAGCAAAGAGAGTGATTGTTTAGAGCAAGGTTTTCTCAGTGATTGCACCCAGAATATGGAATGCTCTCATGCAACATGTTCCTTTGGCCCTTTCACTTCACCTCTTCATGTGGCTTCTTAGGCCATTTTTTTCTTTCAAGTCATTTGGGCATGTCCTTTACTATCCATCTTGGGGTATGCCCTTATGCTACTGCTCTGATCAACAGATTGTTTTGGTATTGATCCCAATATTTCCTAGACTTTTTGATATTACTGCTGCTTGCTAGTTTTAGGTGTTATTTAAAACAATTGGTTTTATTATTTATTTTAATGGTTTTGAATAAGCCCTTTCATGTGCCAATATATTTTGGCAGAAATGTGGAATATAAGGGTCTTAAATGAATAAATTTAAATGTTAGTGTCCTTAATTAACTTATTTCCTCAATCAGTTGCCATGTTCTGATTCAACCAAAGATGACATTACTTTAAAAAGTCAAATGGCTTCAAGCAATTCTGGAATAGGATTTCCAGTTTGGTCTTTCATTGTCAGCTAAAGGATCATACGAAATTCTGACATACCTTAGAGTTTTGGAAGTTGATGGAAAATTATTTGTAAAGAAATGAAAATGATGACAAAACTAGTTTATGTTTACCTATCCTCTTTATACTTATACTGAAAGCAAAACACAGCAACACAAAAGAAGACTTGATCCTCTGAAAATGAATAACTCAGTACCAAACTGTATTTTTATATTAAGTTCAAAAGTTCTGCAATCCACCATGCATCAGTAAACAAAGTATGACAAATGTTCATTCAAAAGGAATCTCAAATTAAATTCCAATCTGATAAAGGTCATTTGTCTTCCCTGTGACTCATATCCTGGAATGAAAGGAATATAATATAAATTCTCTTTGTCATGAACCTTTCTCATTTCTCATTGGGGAATGCACATCAGATTACTGAACACTGGAACATGACAGAAAGAAATTTTGGCAAATGCATCACCCCAATCTGCTATCACAGCTAGCTTTGTATAAAATTGAAATTTTAATTAAGCCACTTCTGTCACCCAAACAAAAGAAAAACCAACCCTAATCTAACTTGTGGTTCTTTTCCTTTTAACCCCCTCCAAATCCATGGTATTAATTTGTCATCTTTCATATTTTGTCTGAAATGATTGTGATAATACTATTGTAAAAAAAAAGTCTTTAAGAGAACAGCTAAGACATGTGCACTTTAGAAAATATGGACATTAAAAGTTGTCTGCTGATTTAATTTCCACATCATATGAGTACTGTACACTTTGCACAACCTGACATTTTGTGCTTGCTTACAATTTATGACTTCCCAGTTCTCTTCCTCTGCAGATTAGATAGTGTCTCATGAACATGGGGTCTCAGTTACATCATCATCGGTATATCTGATGACCCATTGACTGTTCCCTGTGTGGAAGAAAACCACGCCACACACAGACCAAGGGGGACTTTCCGTACTATATATTTAGGTATGCAGAAAAATATGACTACGTAAATTAACCAAGAGAAAGGGAGGGGACTCAAAATGGTTTGATGAGGACTGGATATGATGCAAAAGGGACGGAACATTGAGGATAGCTGAATGTCAGTTAAAGAACAAAGAGCAGAGAAGAGAAATCAACCCAGGAAGTTTAGCAAACCATAGTGAGGGAAATTGTGGGGAGGGGGAGTGCAAATTCCAAAATGCAGTCTTCATGGGCTTGTTCCCGCTAACAGAAAACTTCATGATTAAGTGTTTATCACAAAAGTTCTCTTTTTATCGCTCCCACACACCCCCCTTCTGTTCAATGTCCCCTGTATCCTTTCCCAGCTCCTCCTCTTCTTTGCTCTGCCTTGCTTGGGGTCATACAGAGTTGTCCTATCTCCATCACCATAGCCATGACAGGTGAGTGGCCAGACAGATATTCTCGCCCCATGTTGCCATGATAGGTGTGGAAGGCTCCTCTAGAGGCAGTGATCCAGCCCATCCTCCTGCCCAGGACCTCCAACCCCTCCTTCATCTGCTGGATAAAATCCCTGTTGGGGTTACTTCTTCCCTGGTTCCTCACACCATCTTTCTGCAGTGGCAGCCTCTCAAGGCAGCTTCCAGGGATACCATTGAAATTGCCTCATAAAAATAATTAAAAGCAACACTCCATATCAAAAACAATGCCATTAATAATCCAGTTGCTGAACCCTTATCAGAAAGCTTAGTTCTCAACCAAAAAAACTAAAAAATAAAATAAAATTCTGTGGTATGTTGTTTCTTGCATGCAGATCTCTCTTGTTTTTTTCCTAACCTGGCTAACAAACAAAACTGTAAGCTCTCTAGAAAGGGATGTCATCAACCTAGGCTTTTTCCCTTCTTTTCTAAACAGCACTAAGCTGGCACTACGGAAATGTTAAAAAGGAGTTATTTATTTGCTCAATTCATTTGTACCCCACCTTTCTCCCCATGGGGGCACAAAGCAGCTTACATCGTAGCCTTCTCCATTTTATCCTCACAACAACCCTGTGAGGTAGGTTAGGCTGAGAGTGTGTGACTGGTTTAAGATCACACGCCAAGCTTCATTAGAAGAGTGGTGATTCAAACCCGGGTCTTCCAGATCCTAGTCTGAGGCTCTAATCGCTACACCACATTGGCTTTTATTGCTGTTATAACACTAGCAGAGAGGCAGCAGGAGCTGCTAGTGAGGAAGCCAGAAGTATTCAAATTTGAAATCAGTATGTGAAGCTTTGTGTTGGAAAGGACTGTGCTGGTGTCAGTTTTGCCAAATCAGGCCCCCGAGAAACTATAACATTCCCCAGCTGAAATTGTGCCATTGGACCTTTGATAGTTCACAGAAAATGAATGGCCGCAAGAGCACAGAACATAAGAACATAAGAGATGCCAATGTTGGATCAGGCCAAAGGCCCATCCAGTCCAACACTCTGTGTCACACAGTGGCCAGAAATACCAGGTGCCATCAGGAGGTCCACCAGTAAGCGCCAGCAGCCTGGTTCCTTCTCGGGACAAGTGGAGACCGTGTCGCCTGTACAGCTCCCTCTTGTTCGAAAAAGCATCCCAATGCGTAACAAACTTGAAATCTTCCCCCCTACACCATCGTCTCATCCACGCATTGAGACTCCTGATCTGTGCCTGTCTCTCCATCCCTGCGTGTGGAACAGGTAGCACTTCTGAGAAAGCTAACTTGGAGGTCCTGGAGCTACGTTTCCTGCCCAGCAGCCTAAATTTCTCCTCCAGGACCTCACGACTGCATTTCCCCACATCGTTGGTGCCGACATGCACCACGACCACTAGCTCCTTCCCAGCACTATCTACCAGCCTATCTAAAACACAATCATGTCTCCCCTCAGTCGTCGTTTACAGGGTAAAGTTAAAGGCTCAAAACCAAATGTTCTTACTGTTGGCCAGTACATCACTGTGCTAATGACAGCAAGAAAGAAAATCATGTCCCCAAACTCAGTATTTATACTTGAGTTAAAGTACGTGATAACAAGTAATGTAAATAGATACAGAAGATTTGGCTAATATAGGTAATTAACAGTGTGATCCTATGCAATGTTATCCCTCTACAGCCATCCATTTCAATGGGCTTACACTGAAGTAATTCTGAATGGGATTGCACTGTGAAACAACAGATGGCTAGGGCAGTTTAGAGTAAAACAGTGTTAAATAATTGGCTTGGAAAATGGCATCAAATGGATCAATCATATAGTACCATGATTAGTGGGGAAATAGATCATTGAATGGGGAAGCCAAAAATTATGTCATACAAAAATAGCTACTAAGATTTACTGTCTAAGGGACAAAATTTCAAATGCAGACAATGTGACTAGGTAGATGAAGAAAACAGCAAGAGTCCAGTAGCACCTGAAACAACAATATGTGGCAGGGTATGAGCTTTTGTGAGTCACTGCTCACTTCTTCAGATGGCTAGCTAGATGTATACCTCTATGTGCTCTCTTAAGTATACAGTCTCGGTATTAAACCACAGACGACTAGGACCATACCATCCAGATTAAAAATCACGCAGCAAATGAAGAATGGAAGTGTTTCAAACACTAACCAATCTTCATATGTGCCTAAAGACAGTTCAAAAGCAGGGATACCTTACCCACAGTTACAAACCCCATTCTAACAGTGAGTTGACTTTGTGGTGTCCTGCTTTTCAGAGTTGCATACTTGACTTGCACAACTTGATTTATTAACCTTTTTGTAATCTCTCAATTAAGTCATTTCCAGCTATTTCTCAGCAAGCGCCTTTCTTCAGCAGACCTTATTTCTGTATAGCAGCTGGTTTATTAACTCTGATAGGGAATTCCTGTCATTTTCAACATTATAAAGTGTATTTTAACACTTTGGCAGCATCTACAACATGCGTTATGTACTGATGGAGCTTTGGTCTGAGCAAAGGCTACAGAGGCCTTCAAAATTATTGGTTGTGTTGCCGGTAACGGCCAATCATATTTGTTGCTTATAATCAAATAGCTGCATTGTCAATAGTTACGTTGTATATGGTTCATGCAAATGAAGCATCCTAGCTGTCTCCTTGGTATTGGTTGTTGTTTTAGGTGGGTGTGGTTTCTACAATATAAATTGGTTCCTGTTGAGCCTGTGTCTTTGGTTCAGAAGTTCAATAAAGAAGCATGTTATTGTGAAAACAGCTGCCTCGTCTCAATACTTAATAGCATGTCCTTACTTTTGAACTTGACTTGACCCAGGGGTCATTTCCTGCAGGAGCGCACAGGAGCAGAGCTCCGGCAGTAAAGAGCCCAGGGGGTGGGCACATGCCACAAGCCCCCCCCCCTGCTCCCAGCAGCCCTCAGTCAGAGCACGAAGCAACCAGGTAAGTTGCAGAGCCCCCCCCCAGCCCCCTGGTCCAAAACAGTCCAGTGGCACCTTTAAGACCAAGTTTTATTCAGGTACAAGCTCTCCCTCCTCTGCGAGGACAGATCTGCACTCCCCCCCCCAATAGCTAGCAATCCAAATCCAGTTGCCTTCTGACACACTTCCAGTGATGTCAGGGGATGTGGCATATGCAAATAAGTTATGCTAATATGTTATGTTAATGAACTCCTGCACCTCTTTTTCTACGACATGACCCCTGACTTGATCATATGTAGTGCTTTGGAAATGCCATTGGGAGAACTCAGTAACTTGTCTCACTTGCCCAAGTCCCACTATCTTCTTTTTCCATGGATGTGCCAAGGGTACTAGGTGAACATAACATATCTATGAAAGGAATAGAACAGACAGCTAGAATGCTTGGTGCAACACCAGTAGCAGAAAAGTGCATTGCCTCAATTTAAATGTCATTCTGCTAGTTCTGTTCATTCAGCACAAATATATATATAGAGAGAGAGACTTCAAAGACTGTTTAAAAACAATTAGTGTATTCCTCAAAATGCTATAGATGCTAACGGTTTCTGCCTTCTTAACATATCTCTGTGGGAACTTCATTCTGAGTATATGTGTGCATGAGGGGAAAAACAAAGTACAGTTCTAAGCACTGTTCCACCCTTCTAAGCCCACTGACTACAAGAGACTTTGAAAGGTGCAACTCTGCCTAGGATGGCACTGTTAGTCTTGAAAATCAAATACCAGTTCATAAACATTATTGTACTACTCTGTAGGATTTCTCCCTGGATAGTAGAAATTGACACTTCATGGCATACTTATGGCCAAATGTCTGGTGCTGTAATATTAGACAAACATAATGTCCCTCATTCATACACCAATCAATGGAAGACCCAAATGGTTTTCCCACACATGATCTAGTTTACTACTGGATGCTGAACACCTATTGTACAACATGGACATAAATGTTTACTTGAAGAAACTAATACACTTAATAGAATAGTCCTTATTTCTAGAACAGTACTGAGCCCTCTCCAACCTTTAAAAAAATTATCCACTCTGCAGTTTCTGGACATATGTCTGATTTGTTCTTTATTGGTCCTATCTTGTGTAATTCAACTGATAAATAACCAAGCCCCCAACATCTGTTACTATAAATAATAAATAAATAAAATGCAGCTAACCTGTGGATGGCTGATGGTACCTCTGTTTGGACTAAACAGCATTGCTTTTCTTCTAGCCTTGTGGCTTATGCTACCATTACCACTATCCAGCCTGAAGCACATCATGGCAATGCAATAAACAGTATTTAAGGGTTCTGCAGGGGTTGTGCAGCATGGGTCAGCACTGAGACATGTGCTGTTTGTTTTTCTTGATGTAATCTGGATATGACTGATAGACCATGTCCATCTCGCTTTGTAAAAACTCTGCTTTGAGATCTACTGCCGGTGCCAACACTTCACTCAAAGTCTCCTTGAGATTTTCATCTTTTTGCTCCAGAATACCCTGAAATCTCAGAATATATGAAGATTTTTCAATTTGGAGTAGTAATAGTTGTTGTTTCTCAGAGTCTTTCACTTTTTCCACTGCCTCCAGTCTCTGCTTCAATGCTTTTGTCATCATCTTTTTCAATGATTTAGCTGTTTTTTCCCGCTTTTGCATTGGTTTGTTTCAGCTGTTTTTGGAGAGGTTCAAAATTACTATTGAGCTGAGTCATCTGATCCAGTAGAGGGCACAATGCAGTAGCCAACATATTAGAGAAGTCAATGGTTGCTCCCGACTTGGAAGTTGCTGCTGCTGAGCTGGCAGTTCCAGAAGAAGGTCTCACTTTCGGTGCCATTTTTCAGCCCACTGTAGGCTTGTTTACTTTAGGAAGAAGTTCAATAAAATCTCTAACAGTTTATAAAATCTCGCTCTTAGTCCATTCTCCACCTTTTTTTGGCTATATAATGCTTTTAAAACAACTTCCCCCCTCTACCGCTTAGAATCGCTTTTTTCCATCCTGGGGCGAGACCAGCTCCTCTGCTTTTAGCTTTGAGGTTTTGGGGCGAGATCGCCCGCTTGAAAGTTTGCCTAGTTTAAAGTCACAAGAACTCACGCTTCATCAGTAGCTTGCTTGGAGAAGGTAGGGAAGCCTTCAGGTGCTGGATTGCTTGTTTGCTCACCCCAGTGTATGCCTCTGACGCCGTTGCTGGTCTCGCAGCGGCAGGACCTCTCAGGGCAAAGAGGAGCCTCAATCCCTTGGCTTACACCTCAGGAGCGGCACCTCTCACACCCCAGGCTATGAACCCCCTACAAGGGCTCGGGGGGGTGGAATCAGCCAGTCCCCCTCCCATCCGCTACAATCCGGATCGCACCCATCAGAACTCGATAAGACATGTCCGTTCTTGAGTTGTCAAGACCAAAAGTCCTCAGGAGTCATGTTTTGTTTGAATGTTCATGGTATAAGGAGGTTTGAGATAAATGGATCAAGCAACTTATGCCCCTGTGAAACAAGCCTCCTCCAGACATTTATTTACTAAATTTTAATGAATCCTAGACCACCAACTATACTTTTTTTAGCTACATTGTTCAGGCCATGATTGTTCAGGGAGCTTGTGACAAGACACCTCTAACTTAGTATACACTATTCTCTCTGGCTTGAATTCTTCCTTTCTTCCTTTTATTCTTAGCTGGGATAGAGTGATACTACTCAAGACCTGTAGGTCAAAGGAGTAGAGAAAGAAAGAAAAAACACAAGGGAGAAAACACAAATGAGAAACAGAGGGTAACAAGGTCAACAGTAGCCCTGCTAAGTGGGGGCATACAAGTCTTTTGTCCATTTACTGGTTCAACCCAAACTTTAAGATTTGAGTCGTTTCTTTTAAGATTAGGGATAAATTGTGGATGCTGTTTTAGCTGACAAACATGTTCAATTAAAAAAAACCCAGACATTAATATGGATGCATATTTCAGAACTGGGGGGTGAATTAGCTTTTCTTCCTAACCTGTACCTCTGCTTGCTGATCATTCTTTTGTTATGCTTATGACTGCAAGTGATCAACCAATGTTTCCTGGATTATAAAGCAGGAGAAAAGCAGGAAAGGAAGTTTGGAAATACTGGGTTTAAAGGAAAGTACCTTGAAATCAACCTGCAATTTTATTTGCTTGAAATAATGCATTGTCATCTGCAAACTTTGCTACCTCATCTTTCACCTCCATCTTATCCTACAACTGCTACATTTTCTTAGGTGCCTTTGATAAGGAGAATTTTCACTTCATTATCCACATTTTTTTAGAATTCTGCAAACAGTCAGCAAGCATGCAGATAAAAAGCAGTTTTTATCTCACCTGTACTTCTGCTGGATGATTATCTATTATGCTGATGACTCAGTATCACACTGAATAATTATATGTCAGGAGATCCAGGGCTAAAGGAAGTAAACTGGTTCATTAGACAATTTAGAAAGCTTGCATTCATAGTAAAGCACTTTACAGTCAGCTTGGAATTTTTCATGCATTTTAGAAGAAGAGAAGAGATTGGATTTATACCCCGCCCTTCACTTGGAGTCTCAGAGCGGCTTACAAACTCCTTTCCCTTCCACTCCCCACAACAGACACCCTGTGAGGTAGGTGGGGCTGAGAGAACTCTGACACAAACTGCTCTTTTTCAAGGACAGCTGTGCCAGAGCTTGTGACTGACCCAAGGTCACATCAGCAGGTGCAAGTGGAGGAGTGGGGAATCAAACCCGGTTCTCCCAGATTAGAGTCTGCACACTTAACCAAACTGGCTTTAATCAATTATACAATAGTTGGCTTGACATTACAGTCAATCAGAAAACCATTTAAACACTAAAAATGACAAGCATAAAACAGACATAAAACAAGAGTCAAACAATTTGTGATTGAAAAGTCAAAGTCATAGTAGGGGGGCAGAACATTAGGAGAGAAGAATCTGGCCTTCTCAAACATTAAAGAATCCTAACAGAACTGAAAATTGACAGAGTTGTACATCCCTATTATAGAGAAAGGTTTAGAGGCTTCAAGCACAACTTTATGTGTTCTGTAGCTCTGGAGATATAGGGGAAAAAAGAACTTTAATACTGGTGCAAAAGCCAACATGTTGAGAATGTCAACTTTAATTTAAAAGAAAAGCAAGTTTCTAGTCCACATGACTGTATGTAGACAACAACTGGTGAAATATTTAAGCCAGATAAATGTATGGATAAGATTTCCAGTAGTCAGAGGACCTAGGGTACTGTGCCTTTCTCCACTGATCAAAAATAGCTGAATAAATTATGCAAATCAAGTATTTTAAAATTTGTGTTACATACATGTTGGAGAAATCAGGTTAGCTTGATACAGAATTTGGATCACATTGGTCCAGATTTTTTTTTCTGAACACAGAAAACAAAATAATAAAATATAGAATTACCATGTTGGTGGTGGTGGAAAGTGCCATCAAGTTGCAGCCAACATGACAACCCCATATGGTTTTCAATGCAAGAGATGTTCAGAGGTGGTTGTCATTGCCTGCCTCTGCATTGCAACCCTGGATTTCCTTGGTGGTCTCCCAACCAAATAATAACCAGGACTAACTCTGCTTAACTTCTGAAGTCTGACAAGACTGGGCTAACCTGGGCCATCCCGGTCAGGGCATTATCATTTTAGGATGTTTTAAATGTTTTATCCAAGACTTGGGAAATAATATCAACACTTACAAAGTAAGATTACTTACTTTGAGGGCCAGTTCTGTGGTTTTGTACACTTAATGTTAGAGTTTATAAATAATCTAGCTAGCAGGAGGTCCCAGCAGAGGTTGAAGTAGCTATCCAATACTGAAGGATCTTTTTTTAAAGAAAATGGAAAGACACTCAAGGCACAGACTCAAAGATTCATAGATCTTATGCCATCATCTGGTAGCTTCTTCCATAAGCATGCAATTTTATTCAGATTTTGCTGGACTTAGATTTAAAGAAATACATGAAATTTGTGAGAAATACATGAGAATGAGTTACCCCTGATGTAGAAAAATTGAACCGATTAATGATATAATGAAAAGAGGAAGGTGAGGATTATAAAAATAATATTGAAATAAGAGTTCTGTTACTGATACTATCATGGCATCCTAAGCAGGTTTCCTCAGAATCCTACTCAGGTCTATACCCTAGGGTTTACTCCCAGGAAAACATTCTTATGATTGCACTGTAAATATCTTCAGTTATCTTAATTCACCAGTAAAAATCTGCCCCAAAATCATTAATACTCCTTTTCATTCTACATTGATAATTATATTTTCCAACTGGGGATATCATTTGTAAGTACTCTTAGTGCTTTTCACTGATTGTGCTGGTGTAATTACACAAACCATTACCTAACATTGTCTTTATTTCAAATGGTCAATTTCTTTTTATTCTTTTCTTATTCTTTTTGTAGCCAGCATCCTGAGAAAGATGGCAGAAAGAAAGAAGGAAGAGTCATGGTTTCTATCAGAAAATAAAATCTTCCTGTAAAAAATGAGCAGAAAGAAATGTGAGCAAGGAAGGGGAAGAAAGAAGATGCGAATCTTGATAAATCATCTTTGTTCAAAGGTCATTCTGTTCTGCTGTTATAAAAAAAAATCACCAAAACGTGCACAGCAAGAGTGAAGATAGTATTGTCAGTAGCCCTTTTCTCTTCTTTGAGTTTACAAAGTGACCAAAATTGATTAAATAATATAGAGCAATATATGACATTACTTGCCTCTACTAAACACAAGGAACAAAAGAACCAGTAGCTTCTAAACAAGAGAGAGAGAGATTTATGAAGGACATCATGAAGGAAAGCAGACATAAGTCACTTGTGAAAAGCCAAATGACAAGGCATAAAAATGTAAAATAAATAAAAATATATTTGAATCTAGAAATTCAGATGAGTCAAAATACACATGCCCAAGCACCCACTGGTTCAAGTTACATCTTGCTTACCAGTCATAAGTAGAAAGCTGATCATTCAGTGAGACGTTTGGATGTGTCTGTTTTGCATAACTATGCCACCTTCTTGCACAATTACAATGTTTGTCCACAGCAGCTGCCCCCCCCCCCCCACGACCCTTATCTGCCACTGTAGTTAAAAGGGACATATTTAAAAGGTTTTTTAAAAACCTTCTTGACTTGAGACTTTCTACTTCGGTTCCCTGGGCAGGCTATCAGGACTACATGCTGGAAAGTCAACCTGCCAAATTACTGTTACAATCACCATTTTTGGAAACTGTACCAAATGGGCACTCCCGTCAAGCAATCACCCTTGTATTACTTCAGATTTTCCTAGGGCTGCCAAATCCCCCCGGGGGGCAGAAATCCCCCCGCCCCACAGGCCCGTTCCCCGACGCCGGGAAATCGGGCCCCAGGGGGGACCCCGCCCCAGCGTGCACGTCACTTCCCTGTGATGTGCATGCGGCACGCGCACACACACACCGGGAGCCGCGCAGGACTCCCCCGCCGGCAAGGTAGGTAACATTTGGCAACCCTAGATTTTCCTCCTCTTCCACTATGAATTTCAGTTCCCCTCATGTTAACTGGATAGCCTTTAGGTAGCGTATCACTCTTCTTATGTGGTAAATACATTTTATTAAAATGCTGTTGTCCCACCTTATTAATGTTGGATATTTTGTTGGCTTCTACCCCAACAAAGGAACTGTTCTTGAGGAAGATCTGTTCTAGGAATTTTCCTTCAGAAATAGGCACCTAGGTACACTTAAAGCTGAAACCAGCCCTGTAGCTAACAACTTTTTGCTCCGGCCCCGTAGCTAACAACTTTTTGCTCGGGGGGGCTGCCATTATATGTCTGTGTGGTACTGCCATGCCATGCTCATACTTCTGAATAATAACTAAATTAGAAAAGACACCTTTAGGCATTTCTCTGCTAGTTTGACATGTTTATTGCTTTACAACTGTTGATCTTATAACCTTAACTTGTTATTTAGTGTCACTTTGCATATCTTGATCATCACTGTAGATGGAAGAATTTAGGCAGGGATTTAACCTGGGATCTATGGCATACCATAGAAGTACACCCTCTGAAGCTGCCATTTTCTGGAGATCAGTTATCATTCCTGAATTTTGGCAATCCTACTTATGATTCAGTGTAAATTTAAGAGCCTGACTCCTAAATTACCAGACGCACGAGAGGCCCCAGAGTGAAATGACAGCTCCAGAGGGTAGTAGAAGCATTCTGGGACTGGAAAGACAGGCCCCAGAGTGGAATGACAGCCCCTGGATACAGTAGGAATGGTCCCAGACCACTCCTACTACATCCAGGGGCTGTCATTCCACTCTGGGGCCTGTCTTTCCAGTCCCAGAATGCTTCTACTACCCTCTGGAGCTGTCATTTCACTCTGGGGCCTCTCATCCCAGTCCCAGAAGACTTCTGGTCCTTCAAGTGTTTCCCATTGTTTCCAATGGGCAATCCTATCCTTCCTTTTAGTACATCCCGGTGAAGAGCCTTTGCCTCTGTAATGAGGAGCCAGCCTTTCCTCTCACCTCTGTTGGTTCTGTGCGTCCCGGTCATGACAACTGCTGTAAATCTGGGAATGGAGGGTCAGTTCCAATCGTTTGACTAAACTACTGCAGAATTACTTTCTATAACCAAGACAGTCTCTCTCCCCATAGGAGAGCGTACTGCTGTGTAGACACCTCAGACTGAGCGCTTGCCTCCCTGAAGAGTGGGAGGATCTGAAGGGAAGAGCCCATTTTGATAGTTGGGTCACCCACATTTATGCACCGGGGTAGGCTCAGGGAGGGAAGAGGGGGCAGAGTCTTCTGTCTGGACTCGGCCAAAGCAGACAGCGCCTCCAGGAAGTGGGGTTGTTCTGCGGCTGCAGTGCTAGGAAAAGCAGGCATGGATGGGTTGTAGTACACACAGCTGGAAGGTGCTTACTCTTGCTCCGAGCTTCTCAGAGGAGGGAGGGGAAGCTGAGAATCAGGGGGGCCTTAAAAACCATGGGGGGGTGAGCCCCGTGGGCCCCTTGGTAGCTACAGGCCTCGCTGAAACAGAAGTCAAATTTATTTGACCAAACAGGCAGGGGATGGAAATTATATTAACAAGTGAGTTTTGGTTAAGACTAGGCTTACCAAACGCCGGCGGGGGAAATCTATTTCCTGGCAGGATGCGTGCCGCGGGGGACGGCTGTGCGCGCTGCCCCCGCCGTCGCCAGGATGTGACGCTCCGCGTTACCCTGGCAACGGGACCCAAACAGCCCCGTTGCCAGAGTAACGCGGAGCGTCACATCCTGGCGACGGCGGGTGCAGCGCGCACAGCCGTCCCCCGCGGCACGCATCCTGCCAGGAAATAGATTTCCCCCGCCGGCGTTTGGTAAGCCTAGTTAAGACTGCAGAGAGAGATTTTAAAAATATATTCAAAACTGCTTTTATGCAACACTAGAGATATTCAGGAAGTTATTTTCCCTGGTTTACTTTGGTTTGATGCTGTTAGAGACATTTCATTGCTTTAACAGGGTTACAGATGTTACTAGAGTGCCTACTTTTTAACTTGTTACAAAATGGTCACACAGACTTGAGATTTTATTATGCTTTAACCCTATGTTTATTGCCCCAGGGTTTTCCTATCTGCCTGTCTTCCTCTGGCCAGATTGTTATTCTCTTCTCCTTAAGAGCAATAACCTCTTTTGACTTTGTTATGACCCCCAGGGGGTTGCCACCTTCCGCCGCCACCACCCTGGACTTCAGGTCCCTTGAGAAGGCCCAGGGTACCCTCCCAAGCCCAACCAAAATCCCCCCTTTTAAAGCAGGGAACATAGGCGTGATGACCAGGCAGATAACAATTAAACAAAATGGTTTATTAACACAGTACGGGGGCAAGGAAAACAAGATAAGGTGCTTTAAAAGATATAACAGTGTTTAAAAGGCAAAATAAACACAAACCTAATGCGACTACCTAGTTCACTTAAGTGGTTACTACTTCCAGGCCCACAGCCTGCCAGGCTACGCTACCTGTACACACTCTCAGCCAGACCAGCCTGTCCCCTCTGTGAGACCAGACCGCAGATTAGAGATGAAAGAACACCGTTTTTCACAGTTAACAGTTTAAGTCAGAATTCTCCTCACAGAAACTGATTGGCTATAACCAGGGCTTTTTTTGTAGAAAAAGCCCAGCAGGAACTCATTAGCATAATAGGCCACACCCAACAGCAGAAACTCATTAGCATATTAGACCACACACCCCGACATCACAGCTCACTAGCTTATTAGGCCACACCCCATGCCTTCCCTTGGCTTGCCTGGGCGCCCCATGGCTGCAGGGAGCCCGGGCAAGCTGGCCCTTGGACAGGCTGGGGAAGGCATGGGGAGGCATTTAAATGGCTCCCCAATCCTTCCAGGAGGCCCCCTGGCCTGCCCACCTCAGAGTCACCAGGGGGTCCACTCTCCAGGCTTTCCCTCTGTAGCCACGCATGCAGAGGTTTTGGCTGTAGTGGGCGTGGACAGTTCTGAAGGCAGCCGGAACTCCATCCCAAAAATGTGTTGTTGTTGTTCAGTTGCACAGTCGAGTCCGACTCTTCGCGACCCCATGGACAAGATCACACCAGGCCCTCCTGTCTTCCGCCGTCCTCTGAAGTTTGCTCAATTTCATGTTCGTTGCACCTATGACACTGTCTAACCATCTCATCCTTTGCCGTCCCCGTCTTCTTTGACCTTCAATCTTTCCCAGCATCAGGGTCTTCTCCAGTGAGTGCTCCCTTCTCATTTGGTGGCCAAAGTATTTGAGCTTCAGCTTCATTATCTGGCCTTCCAGGGAACAGTCAGGGTTGATTTCTTTTAGGATTGACTGATTTGATCTTCTTGCAGTCCAAGGGACTCTCTAGAGTCTTCTCCAGCACCATAGTTCAAAAGCATCTATTTTTCGGCGCTCGGCCTTCCTTATAATCCAACTCTCGTAGCCATACATGACTACTGGAAATACCATTGCTTTGACCATGCAGACTTTTGTTGGCAGGGTGAGGTCTCTACTTTTTATCATGCTGTTTAGGTTCGCCATCGCTTTCCTCCTAAGGAGCAGGCGTCTTTTAATTTCATGGCTGCTGTCACAGTCTGCGGTGATCTGGGATCCCAGGAACGTGAAGTCTGTCACTACTTCTACGACTTCCCCTTCTATTTGCCAAGGAGTGATGGGGCCAGATGCCATGATCTTAGTTGTTTTTTTTTTATGTTGAGCTTCAACGCTATCACCAATAAAAACTGTGTCTTCAACTGCATCCTGAAGATTGACACTGAGGGGGCCAGGTGCACCTCCCTGAGGAGATTGTTCTATAGTTGTGTGGCTGCCTTTGAAAAGGCCCTCTCTCATGTGTGCCTACCAAATGAGCCACTTTGATTGGTGGGGCAGTCAGGAAGGCCTCACCCTGTTTTAGTTCCCAGGCAATAACATATGGGAGAAGACAGTCCTTCAGATATTCCAGTCCCAAGTCATGTTTACTGTTTTGGTGAAAAAAAACCGAATGTTGGCAATTTGATCTCTAGTTCCTCTACCTCTTCGAAACCCAGCTTGTACTTCTGGCAGTTCTCTATCCACGTACTGTTGAAGCTAAGCTTGTAGGATCTTGAGCATGACCTTGATAGCGTATCATATGAGTGCAATTGTGCGATAGTTTGAACATTCCTTGGCTATAACCCTCTCTAAGCATTATGGGGATTGTAGGCTGTCTGCTTTCTACTGTCATGCAGGTATCTCCTGGGACCAGGCCACACTAAGCCTTGCTCCCAGTCCTGCACAGTTCATGACAGACTTGGTTGAGGGACCTCCATGCCTTGTCAAACCTTTTGTCAACTCCCTATCTGCCTGAAGAACAGTCTCTGTAAACGGGTTAGAGTTACTAATTCTCCACTCAAGCAGGGCTATTTTTGGGCAGGAACGCACAGGAACGGAGTTCCGGCTGGCCCCTGAGTTGGCCACACCCAGCAGGAACTAATTAGCATAATAGGCCACATCCAACAGCAGAAACCCATTAGGATTGGCTACATTAGGGGTGTGTGGCCTAACATGCAAAGGAGTTCCTGCTACAAAAAAAGCCCTGGATTTTGAGAATAAACAAAGTAAACAGAATAAGAAGCAAAACGTGGGTGTGGCTGGATGGCCATACTTCTGGTAACATGGGGTGTGGCCTAATATGCTAATGAGCTGTGCTGTCAAGGTGTGGCCTAATATGCTAATGAGTTTCTGCTGTTGGGTGTCGCCTATTATGCTAATGAGTTCCTGCTGGGCTTTTCCTACAAGTAGTGTTTTTGTATGTTTTCACACAAGGAGAATCATTCCACTCGTTGAATAGGGAAGGTTCTGACAATTCTTTGCCAGAATCACTGTCTCAACCCCAAGACTGTTATTTGCAGAGGCCACAACATACTCGGTCTGCTACAGACAGGGCTTATCAGACACTTTTATTCACAGTCTCACTAAGTGTTTCTTCTGTCAGCTCTGCCCCCTTGCTCCAACTCCTCACTGTTCCGCTCCAACTGGCCAACTCCTTCCCACTTGAATTTTTTAAACATCTCAGTGTTCCGTCCCACAGTAAGCTGCCTTCACCCAATCAGAATGAGTTCTGTGAGCTGTCAATCATTTTTCATCTAGCTCACCCTTTTCCCAGCAGCATTGCCTAAAAGCCTGCAATTGCTTGCTGTCCGGCACACTGCTGTTATTATACCATCATGCTGTTTTATTTATTTGTTTTGAATTTTATCCCACCCCTCCCTCAAAATGGGGCTAAGGGCAGCTAACAACATAGCAATACTATCACAATAATAAAACCACAATTTCAATAAAATCCAATTAAAATCCAGCACACAAGAAACTAACATTTTTGGCATTAAAAATCAGCAGTATTGACAGTACAGTCTCCCAAAATTTCATTAGTGGAATACCTGGTGGAATACCTATGTCCTACACTGACAAGTCCTACAGAGCAGAAGTCTCCTCAGACAAAGCATTCCAACAGGTTGAGGCCACAATGGAAAAGGCCCTCACCTTCGTTGTGCTTAAATGGACAAATCCAGGACCAGGCCAGGCACTACCAAAAGCCTAAGCAAGGCAGAATGAATACACCTCAAGGGGAACATAACAGGAGAGGCAATCCTTTAGGTATGACTGTCTTGGACTGTTTAGAGCTTTAACAATCAATACCAGCACCTTGAATTTGAACCAGAAACCAACTGGAAGCCAGTGCAGTTGCCACAAAATGGGCCATGAAATATACTGGGTTCAGACGCATTGAGTGATTAGCTCATGGTTTATTAGTGGTTTCAGCTCAAACCCATCACACACACACCCCCAACAATAGGCTATTTACAGAGGCACTCCTGGGTGATAGGTCCATCCCAGGATCCTAGCAGTCCATTGTTCTGTGTCCCCAAGCTGGGGCTGGTGAGATTAGGCTCAGTATACAACAGGACGAATGTGTGCAAGCCACAGGGAATTGATCAACAGCCTACCAACCATATTATGAACAACCTGAAGTATCTGAAGTGCTTTCAAGGGCAGCCCTGCATAGAGTGAATTGAAGTAATCTAGTCTGAATCACTGTGGTGAGGTCAAACCCAGACAAGTAGGGGACAGCTGACAGGCCTGGCGGAAGTTGAAGAAAGCCTGTTTCTCCACCAAGAATGCCTGCTTATCCAAGGTAAGTGAGGCATCTAGCCAGCAGTGTTCCCTCTAAGCTAAGTTAGTGTTAGCTAGCTCACAGTTTTTTAGCCTCTAGATTACACATTTTTGTTTTAGCGCAGGAAGGATGGCTCCAGAGCAGTAGCCAAATTGCTTGCTCACAACTTTAATGCCAGTAGCTCACAAACTAGAATTTTTGCTCACAAGACTGCACAGCTTAGAGGGAGCATTGCTCCAGAGCAAACTAATTTATGCAGTAGCCAAATCATTTGCTTACAACTTTAATGCCAGTAGCTCACACTAGAATTTTTGCTCACAAGACTTCACAGCTTAGAGGGAGCATTGCTAGCCAGATGCCCATACTCTTCATAGAGTCCACTGGAATAAGTCTGACACCATCCAGAGTAGGCAGCCACAAACCCCCCACTGGTCCCAACCCTCCCCAAACTTAGTTGGATTGAACTGCAGATAGCTCTGTCTCAACCATCCAACCACAGTATCCAGATACCCAGTCGGGGCCCAGAGGTCTGTCTCAGGCTGTTTATCCAACACAGTGCTATCTTTGTGTATCTTTTCCTCTGTGATATAATATACTTGAGGACTGTACCCATTACACATATATACAGTGAATGCACATACTAGAGACAACCAGATTGCACCCAATGGCCATACTCCTTACCTACATACAACAAGCAAACCTTCTGAAAGAGATGAAGTACATATTTACACATTGTATGTATGTGGCTTCAGTCTGTGTACACAGTTTGTACATATGCTGAATCTGAATGCATGTAGTAAGGGCAGCAAAAGGTAGATTCCATTGCCTTACCAACAGTTAGTCAACAATGAACATATGGGAACATATGGGAACTCTATACACAGAAGTAATGCTTGTTCTGTGGATTGGTTTGTTATCCTGTTCGAAGAATAAGAGCCTCTTCACAAAATTAATACTTACATAGTGAAGCTGTAATGATTCCTTTTTTTATGTGTGTGTGTGTCTCTTTAAAAGTTTGGTTGCATGGCGGTGGTAAGTAGACTAGAGTGGTTGAGAGAAGCAAAAGTGGTATGATTGGTGGTTGACAGAGAGGGGGAGGGATTTTGGAAGTGAGAATGAGTGGATATGTTTGTATGTCAGTCAGAGGTTACAGTTACAGTTTTGACAGTTGATAAGTTCAGTGAGTTCTGTCTGGGGAATAAGAGAGACAAGCTGTTAGTTCTGTGTTGAAGCAGTTAAGAGCAGCTGAGGTTGTTCTGAGAGAATAGGAAAAAGTAAATGAACGTTTAATTGAAGACAAGTTATAAGAAAGGCTGTATGTCCTGATAAACTGGAGAGAAAGAGTGAAATTATATGACCTTGAGTTAAAGTGTTTCAAAGTTACCTGAAAGATCCCTGTCAGTAAGGGAGCCTATTGTGTGATACACCAAGCAATGGTTCATTTATTACACATTACTAGATACCTTGTTCCACCCTTTTATTTATGAATTATTTCAATAAATCCTCTTTTATTCAAATATACCAGCTCTGAAAGAAATACTTCCTTAGCCTTGTACTCAATCTACCTAACCAGCAAGAGCAGAAGTAATAATGTAAAGGTTTGGAAAGCCTTAAATTTCCTGGTGGCAGCCATATATACATAGCAGAATAAAATAAAGAACACTTTTAAAGGGAAACCAGTCCTCCCCAATAAGGAGGATGTCACAGAAGCCATCCAGAGTTTTTCCAAAAGGCTTGTTTATAAGTTCTAATTAATGTGTGGGGACTGTCTGAAACACCTCTTCATGATCAACATAGTGAATTGAAATAAATCTTACCTTACTGTAATGCAGGACAAGCTGTAGTGCAGGAAAAGCTGTAGTGCAGGAAAAGCTGTGCAGCACAACTCCCTCCCACACCACCAAGGTAGTGAGAAGAGTCCACGCAGCTACTTCCCATACCAGCACATCTCAGTTTCCACACTGCTGAAGCTGGCATAGGGAACAGCCATGGGTCTTTCCACACAGTTTGGATCTTCTCAAATTTTTGTGCCTGCATATGGAAGAATGACATTGCTATGGATTCTGTATCACCAAAACAACATAAGAAACTTCTCTTTAACATAGAATCGTTGAATCATAGAGTTGGAAGGGACCTCCAGGGTCATCTAGTCCAACACCTCCCCCTTCACAATGCAGGAAATTCAAAACTACCTCCTGTCAAGAACTTTGGTTTGCTTTAAAAGTCTGGTTCAGCCTTGCTGCAGCCTGCTCTGGTTAAAAATGTTGTCTTTAAGTCTCCTAGGTTTCACACACATGCTGTAGAGGGAGAGTTCGCTTTTGGACCTGCAAGATAACATGTTCCCTCTCTGGCCTTGGCTTCCCTCGTTAACATTCCAAAGCAATTAAGTCTTGTGGGAAGAGAGTGATGCTGTGAAACTGCAGATCACATCACCTGCTCTTCTGACATGACCAGAGACCAATGAAATCATCCTTTCACTGATTGGCCTACTTGTATCTGGAACACATTGCTTGAACCCTAATTGTTGCAGAGGCCTAGCAACCAGTTGGGATTTAAATGATAAATAAGCTACCTTAACATCTATTCAGGGGGCATAATGGTGTTTGCATGTGAAGCAACCTGTTGGGATTCAAATGATAAATAAGCTACCTTAACATCTATTCAGGGGGCATAATGGTATTTGCATGTGAAGCTAACATGTAACATCACCTTGCTCACCTCTGGCCATCCTGAAAACTCTTGCTGCTGAAGTCAACCAGCCTGGCGTTTGAGACTCTGGAGACACACTTTGGACCTAGAACTGAATGGGTAACATATTGCTCTTTGAGAACCAAGGTTCTACAAGTGTTTAGCTAGTTTCTTAATTTCTAGTTTTATTGTTTTTCTCATAATACCTTTTTAAGTAATTCTGCACCTTTTATAATAATAATAATATTCCTTGCACTTAATAAATATATTTTATCAACCTTTGGTTTCTGTCTCCACTGCTGCAGTAAGACAGTCTGGTGCTTAGACTGGCAGTGTACTACATTCAGAGTAACATGTGGGTCTCCTGCTGTGAATCACCCTTGCAGGGAGGATTCCCTAGTTAATCCCGGTAAGGTCAGGAGTGTGTCCTTTGCCTCTTGACTGGAGGGACACAGAAGGACTGGTGGTAGCCCTACTAGATTAAAGGTATACAGGTGCCTTTAACACTGTTCGTAATTTTAGCTAGCCAGTCTCTTGGTGAAGAAAGTTTCCAATCCGGCTTGGGCAAGAGAGAGGCCAGGCTCTCTTTGACACCTCCCCCCCTCCTCCTGTGACCCAGAAGATTGCAAAAAAAAATCTCCAGGATCCCTGGCCAAACAGGCCTGCAGAAAATTGCTTCCTGACCCCAAAGTGGCAATTGGCATTTCCCTGGGTATGTAAGAACATGTAGAGGAACCAACCACATGATTAGAATCCTATACCATAGAAAGATTCCTCAGAGAGAGAAAGAGGGTTCAGGTGGGTAGCCACGTTGGTCTGAAGCAACAGAACAAAGTTTTAGTCCAGTGGTACCTTTAAGACCAACAAAGGCCCCGTTCATACGAGGGGTTTTGGTCCGGGAGCGAGACAGAACGGGGGCGGATCAAACGGGTGCGATCCCACTGCAACATCTGGGAATCGTTGCCTGTCCATCCCCGATCTGTCCCTTCCACACGAAAACCTGCACTAAAAAGAACCACCTACCAGGGTGGTTCTTGCGAACTAGAGCGGCTCAAACCGGCCGTGGGATCGGCCGCGCGTCCTTGCGGCAGCCTCCCCCTTGCCTCCGACTCTTCCTCCCCGGCATGTGATCGTGCCGGGGAGCAACGGCGCACGGTGCACGGGATCCGTGGGATCCTGCCCGCGCGTATCTTTTTTGATGCGGCTCTCTTTAGCCGCGCTTCGCCTCGTGTTTTCCCTGCCGTGTGGCAGGGGCCAAAGTTTAATTCTGGGTATAAGCTTTTTTGTGCATACCCAGAATTAAACTTTGTTAGTCTTAAGGGTGCCACTGAACTCAAAATATATATAGCAAGTTATTCAACACAGTCCACACAATATACCATCCTGAAGTTTCACTTTTCTAAAACACAGTGCATACTGGTAGAATTTATCTGACCAATCCTTTATGAGCCACTGAATGAGCTGTGGACAGTTGATGTTAGCTGAATGGCCTCTTCTAGTTGCACTGTGGCGAGTGACACTTCTATGACCTCATAATGAACTCGGATTGAATTTTTTTTCAGGGTGTGTACCAAACTGCCCAACCTATGCCGATGTCTGGCATTCTTCAGCTGCTACTACACATACATGGCATACCATTCAAATTTGCAGTAACATGCACTAGGTAGTTGAACAATGTGGGAAATTAACAGTTAGAAAGAACAATGCAGAAATAGACTGGAGACTAAAACATGCCTGTAACCCCAGTTTGGCTGTCTGACACACAGCCAAGGAAGCTAACGGTGACCGCAAATTGATAGGAGCAATGACAGAGAGATGATCATGAAGGGAGCTGGGTGAATGCTGCAGAAATATGTGCTGCAGCGTCTGCTTAACATATGCAATGGCCAGGGTTAGAAATTCTATTCTGGAGAGGAAAGACTGTAAAATCAAATTGTGTAACTGCACTGGAGTTACATTTAGAATGTCTTTGTCCTATTCATCTCCCTCAATAAAGCATGGAACACACATACATCTAAGGAAGACCTTCGCTGAGACACCGTCGCCTGGAAAATAGAAAGAACCCACCACGGAAAAAGAACAACATAGGAAGATCACTGCTGCTTAGGTGCCTGGTAGGCTTTCACCCCTCCCCTTGCACTGTGGCCCTAGTTAGGTGATTTAAATGTCTATGTAAACCGCTCCAAGCCCTCGGGAAGAAGCGGTATATAAGTTAAATGTGTAATGTAATGTAATGTAATGTAATGTCCTATTTTTGATTTAATGTACTCTCATTAACCATATGTCATTTGGTAAGTAACCTGTCTGAACTTTGAACCCTGAGAACTTTTCTCATCCTCTTTCTAAAATGTTACTCTTCACATTCAAACAAGCAATATTCTGTATGAATATCTGTGGTAAAGTTTCATAAGGAATGTATCACATACCCTTTTCCAATGCTCCTATTAAGGCTCAAGATAGGCAAGCCCTGCATGTGAAT
The DNA here is from genome assembly GCF_001447785.1 of Gekko japonicus. Taxonomy (NCBI): domain Eukaryota; kingdom Metazoa; phylum Chordata; class Lepidosauria; order Squamata; family Gekkonidae; genus Gekko; species Gekko japonicus. The sequence continues at coordinate 1,205,349 of NW_015164665.1, read as the reverse complement.
TCCACCTCAAACTTACCTCAGCAAGTGGCCTCCAAATGCTGAAGTCTAATTATACTGCCTCTTCTGCAGTTCTGATGTGGTGCCAACATGTCCTTGGCCTTATAGAGTATCCTAACCTGATGTAATCTTGTGAAGTGGGGGGGGGGGCATCGGTCTTCATGGAGGCAGACGCATAGGGACTGAGCTCCTCGCCCGATTCCTCCAATTTTACTTTCTCTGGACTCAGACTAACTAAAAATCTTTCTCAGAGCATGGGAAGAAACGGGGGAACCAGACCCCGAAATACCTCTGTATCTAAAAATCTTCTACAAGACTTCCTGAATTCAGGAAGCTCCAAAAGAGAAACCTCAACTACAACACTAACTAAATCCAATATGGCCACCAGATCTTCACAGAATGACTGAAATGCAACTTAACTTCTTACTACTTCTGAATTTCACGCTGCATTGAAATCCTTTCGATCAGACATCTTTGAGACTTTTCAAGATATACTCAAACCCATAATAGATCAAATGGAAACTCTGCAAACAACTCTGCAAGATGTAGCATGCACAGCTGAAACAGCAGTAGAAAACAGCATTGCTAATCATGATGGTATTCATAATCTCCAAGATGATGAAAAGTGGGCTACTGACAAAATACTATCATTGGAAAATAAATTAAGAGAGAAAAACCTAAAATTCTGAGGTTTTAGAAAGTGGAGGAATCATCTGATCTTGCAATTTTTATGGCATCGTGGCTAGCAACAACTATGAAACTGGAAGATGGGGTTGCACTACTGATCTGGAAAGCTTATAGACTCGGTTCTCCATTCACACAAAGAGCAAGGTTTTCAAGAGACATTATCATCGAACTAGCCAACACCCGCACAAAGAAAAAGATATTAGAATACGCAAGAAGCTCCGGAGGACTTACCTTCAAGGACAAGGCAATTTCTGTTTTTCCAGACCTTTCTGCAGAAACTTTACAAAAGCGACTAAAGCGAAAACCTATTGTTTTGCAACTTACTGAAGTAGGAATGTGATACAAATGGCTACCGACTGGAGCAATGCAAATTTGACATCAGAACAAATCCTGGACAATTGATGATCTTAAAGGAGGTGGATTAATACTGCAATCCTTGCACTTAAAAGTCTCAATGGAATGCAAAGAGAAAAAATCATACAAACACAAGCTGATAACTAAATCACCTTTTAAAAGCAGCAAAATTCCTATGAGGCATGCAAACTGAGACTGCAAGTAGATTCTGTGAGAAATCTTAATAAGGCTTAATTGTAATAAGTCTATGCTTTTATTTTATCTAAGTGAAATCTAAGAAAACTGGGGGGTTGGGAAATGGGGAGTTAATTTAATCTCTGGGCTCTCCTGTTTAGAGAGACCTAATAGAGGAGCCCAAGAGGCTTTGTTCTGGAGATAGGGGGTTATTTTTTCCCTCACTCCTGGACCCGGGTGGTCTTTCTTATACAGAGTGCAAAGTTCTATTTCTAGTACTAATTTTGTTTAATTCTCTCTGTTGCACTAATGTTTTCAATGAAGACAGACAAGGGGAGGGTTGGGAAGGGGGGAGGGAGGGAGGGGAGGGGAGGGGGCAGTTTAAAAATCTAGTTAAGTTTATCTTGTTCAGTATACACGGATATGGGGGTGAAGGGTGGGAACAAGGGTTTAAGTTAAGGTATACTTTTACAAAAAACATTATTATACCAAGTCTCACAGTTTGTCATGCCCACCGTGCCACCCGACCCAGTGGACCCTGATCCCGAGGACTCTGCACCTTCCTCCTCCAAGGAAGAGCTCCCTGCACCCTTGTACGTACGTTTTGCAGAGGATGAACACTGACTGCCAAAAGGGTTCACACCTGGAGCCGCTCCTGCTGAGCTGAGCACCAGCTCCACACACCCTGCTTCCCCTCCACCTGTAGCTTGTTTACGAGACCAAAAGAGACGGGATTTGACAACCAGGCATAGAGAAGCACACATACGTTGGAGGCATACTCTGAGTCCAGAGTATTAACTGGAGCCAGGACTCATTAATCAGCCAGTAATTAATGACACAGGAAATGGGATGTTAAGGAAGCCCTCTTCACTATCCACCTTGTGCTGGCAACTGATCGCATGATTACATTGTGGCACCTCTGACATTGCATCTGGTTTCCTGACTCCCTGTTTGACTCCCTCGGCTATTTTGGACTACGGACTGTGTGACATTGTCTTCTGGCTCCTCAACCCTGGGATTTGTAATTGGACTCTGGACAACGGCTTTACACCTCTAACTACCAAGCTCCGGTAACCCTGAACCTCTGCAAGTAATTTGATATCTTGGACTGTGTTTGTTTTCTCTGCCTCTTTGGTGCCCTGAACTCTGTCTGTGTTTACTGGATACTCCGTGTCTTGCCTGCCCACCTGGGCAATCGTGACACAGTTCATATTCTTGTTAAAAAATATTTAAATTCTGTAAAGTTAATGAAACTTTTTGAAGCTTTTGGAGTGTTCATCTTGCTGATTATTCACGGATATGGTGGTGGATGGAGAAAAAAAAGGTTCAAGTTAAGGTATACTTTTATTTTTTTAAAAAAAACAGAGTTATTATACCAAGTCTCACGGTTCATATTTTTGTCAAGAATTCTTTAAATTCTATAGAGTTAATGAAACTTTTTGGAGCTTTTGAAGATGTTTATCTTCTTTGGAAATATAACAGTGAAGTAAACTGTTTATATAAAAATATAATTACCTTGGAACATAGTCATGCCATAACTTGCTTTTCATTCTATATATTTGTGCAACTCTTTGCACTTAAAAATACGAGATGTAAAACTACCAGTGAAGAAAACTGTTCTAAATCGCTGATGTTCTCAATATATATTAATTTATTAAGTTTCTTTTCCTCAATACTATATTACACTTTTTGCTATATATGGAAATCAATGATAGGAGATTTTATATTTGTTGTTGTATTTTGCTACTATTATTGAAATAATAGAACAAGGATACTCTAGGCTCTTCCAACAGGCTTTAGACCCAATGTCACATTAGGAAGCCACAAAAAATTCTAATGACTATACTATACAATGATTAACAAAACTAGGATACTCTCTCTGAACTGCAGAGGGATAAATAATATTATTTAAGCTAAGAGAATTCATGCTTATCTTAAAAAACAAAGGGCTGACATAGCCATACTTCAAGAAACCCATTTATGAAATAATAACAATTTTCTGTTTAAATCGTCTTGGTTTACAACATTTTTTGATGCTCCTGGATTTTCCAGAGCACAAGGAGTAACCATTTTAATATCCAAACACAACAGATTCTCATGTACAGATATAGAAAAGGACACTATAAGGGCACTATATATTTATCAAAGGAACCTTAAATGGCATTAAATTTACTATTGCAGCTCTATATGCTCCTAACTTTGCTCAATTTAGCTTTATACAAGACACATTGAAAAAGCTCAGTTTTCCAAGAAGGACCTGTCATAATAGGTGCAGATATGGATTATATAATAGACACCACAATAGACAAAAAAATCTGTCAAATCTAGAACAAAGCTCTCATTTAAAAATAATTTTACTAGTCTAAAAAACATAGTACAAAGATATAATCTGGCTGATACCTGGAGATTTTTTTCATGAAACCGAATGGGATTATATTTATTTTTCAAGTAAACACCAGACATATACTAGAATCAATTATGTTTTTGTTTTACATTCTTTAATTAATAAGGTGGAATCAGTAGATATATAACCCAAATGTTGGTCTGACCATGCCAAAGTGCAATGCACACTTTCATAAACAAATGAATCCGATAGAAGTTTCACTTGGAAATGTGATAACTTTTTATTGAAAAATCCAGACATTGTGAAATAAGAACATAAGAGATGCCAATGTTGGATCAGGCCAAAGGCCCATCCAGTCCAACACTCTGTATCACACAGTGGCCAGAAATACCAGTGCCATCAGGAGGTCCACCAGTGGGGCCAGGACATTAGAAGCCATCCCACTGTTGACCCCCCCCAAGCACCAAGATGACAGAGCATCACTTGCCCCAGAGTCCCTATCTATACTTTGTGGCTAATAGCCACTGATGGACCTCTGCTCCATATGCTTATCTAATTCACTTTTGAAGCCGTCCATGCTTGTAGCCGTCACCACTTCCTGTGGCAGTGAATTCCAAGTGTTAATCACTCTTTGGGTGAAGAAGTACTTCCTTTTATCCATTCTAACCCGACCGCTCAGCAATTTCATGGAGTGCCCACGAGTTCTTGTATTGTGAGAAAGGGAGAACAGTACCTCTTTCTCTACCTGCTCTTTCCCATGCATAATCTTATAAACCTCAATCATGTCACCCCTCAGTCGTCGTTTCTCCAAGCTAAAGAGCCCTAAGCGCCTTAACCTTTCCTCATAGGGAAAGTGTTCCAACCCTTTTATCATTCGAGTTGCCCTTTTCTGCACTTTTTCCAAAGCTATAATATCCTTTTTAAGGTGTGGTGACCAGAATTGCACACAGTATTCCAGATGAGGTCGCACCATTGATTTATATAGCGGCATTATGATATTGGCTGATCTGTTTACAATACCCTTCCTAATAATCCCCAGCATAGCATTGGCCTTCTTTATTGCAGTCACACACTGTCTCGACATTTTCAGTGAGTTATCTACTACAAGATCTCTCTCTTGATCAGCCTCTGCCAGTTCAGACCCCATCAACGTGTATTTATAGTTAGGACATGAAACTCAGGAATTTTTAAAGTTTAATTTAACAGAAAATATTTCTCTTAATACAGTTTGGGACACCTATAAAACGGTTCTCAGAATAAAACTTATGTCAATTTCTGCCGCTTATAAAAAAAAAGAGTATAGAAATGAAAATTAAAATTATAAATCAAATTAAATCACTAGAAAAACATCACAAAGAAACCTGCTCTAAGAAAACTTATCAGTTACTGGAAATAGAAAGAAAAAACTGCAACTACTAGAGACTCAGAACATAACAAAAAGCTTGTTATATTTAAAACAAGCTTACTGGCATAACACCTCTAAGGCATTAAGATTATTAGCCTAGAAAGTTAAAAAAAGAAAATCTGAATTAGGTGTCAGAGGTCTTCGTGATTCAAAAGGAAATTTACTTACCTCTACTAAATCAATATTAAGTACCTTTACAGAGTATTATTCAGCATTATATAAATCAGGAAATCCTTCTTCACACATAATAGAACAATTTTTCAAATCTAATAAGTCAATCAAAATTCTATCAGAAATGCACCAAAAAAAAATTAGATGCTCTTCTCGCAGAAATGGAGCTTCAAAATGTTATTAAAATGATGAAAAATAACAAATCTCCTGGACCGGACAATTTAAATCTTTACTAACTCAACACCTTTTAAATTTATTTAATTCAATTTTAGACTCAGGTAGTATTCCCCAAACATGGACTCAAGCAAAGGTTATATTAATACCAAAGAAAGATAAAAATATAGAAAATCCTTCAGATTATCATCCAATTTCTTTGCTTAACTCAGATTATAAATTATTTACAAATATTATCACCCAAAGACTTAATAGAATCATAGGAGAATATACTGCCATAGATCAATCTGGTTTCTTTCCTGAAAGAGACTTATCCGATAACATTAGAAAAGTCCTAAATGTAGTACAATATAGCAAAAAACAATCTAAAATTGACACATGTATGCTTTCTCTCAACATAGAGAAGGCATTCGATACTTTAGAACACCAATACCTTTTCAAGCTTTTGACACACATGAATTTTGGAGACAAATTTATTTCCATAGTACAGGCACTCTATTCTGCTCCACAAGTATTTTTAAGAATAAATGAGGCTAATTCCAATTTTATCTCCATGAATAGAACTAGGCAGGGATGCCCATTCTCTCCCTTATTATTCGCCATCGTGGTCGAACCCCTTGCAAATTTGTTGAGAGATGAACCTCAATTCGAAGGAATATCTATTAACAAACAAAAAATAAAAAATAGTCTATTTGCGGACAATATGATTTATATCAAACCCCAAAGTTTCGCTACCAATTATAGTATCCCACAACCAAATTTAATATAGTTTCAGGACTTAAAATTAATAATAAAAAACTTTATTGTATCCTATCAATCTATCACAAAAAATTAAAACTTACCTCAAAACACACTTTGATTACACATGGGTTACTTCGGCCTTTAGATATTTAGGAATTCAAATACCCTATGATTTGAAAGACCTTATTAAAGTAAACCACCTACTGCTTTCTTCTTATATCTTAGACCTTACAAAACGATGGAAAGATTTAAATTTAACTATGTTGGAACGAATTAGAATAGTAAAATCTTTGCTTCTTCCAAAAATGATATTTTATATGAGGGCTATCCCGGTAACATTGCCTTCCACCCTTCTTAGAAAATGGCAAAAGTTTCTTTCTGATTTTATATGGCAATTTAAAAAACCATGAATTAATTATATGACCCTTATAAAACCTTTAAATTTAGGAGGTTTAGCAGTCCCGGACCTACAACTCTATTATGATGCCATAATTTTATCAAATTTGGTTAAACAATATAGAGATATTTACTACACAGACTGGAAACACATTGAAAATTCATTTCTTCCTACTAGTTCTATCCAAAAAGCTTTATGGAATTATAAATCACACAATCTGTTAAAAATACTTCAAATTTATTTCTCGAATCAACTTTTAAGATACGGCATAAATACTATAAAAAATGAGCACCACCAATTTCATCTTTAACAAATTTTACAGGACAGAATTGGTTTCAACCAGCTAAGCATAACAATTTTCTTGGAGAAAATCCAATATAACTAGATTTATTGATATCACGTCTAAAGGTTTTCTTAAAGACAAAAACCTGTTGGAAAATAAATACAACGGGGGAGGGCGGGATATAAATTAAATAAATAAATAAATAAATAAAAATCCCATGGTCTGAATACCTGTAGTTACATAATATATTACATAATCCAAAATTTGCAAAACTGTGTCCGAATCTGAACCTATAAAAGGACTACTTTACTAAATTGTACAAAATATTACTTAGATATCAAACAGCATGGCATCAAGACTTAGAACAACACCTCAGTGAGGACCAATGGTTCCAGATTTGGAATTCCTCAGCCTATCTTTCCCCCTCTATGAATATATAATTGATAACTTACAAGGTAATAGCTAGGTGGTATTAAACCCCAGCTCAGCTTTCCCATTCCTCAGTGAAGATACCCCCATGATGCTGGAAAGGTTGTGGAAACAAAGGTACCTTTTACCAATACTATTATAGAAAGCCAAATTCCAAAGTGTCCAAAAATTATTTTGTTGAACCGCTGGGATAACTGTAGTGTTCCTAAGCATGTCCAGGAGTTAGCAGCTACTATGTTTTCTGCTGCAAAAAATGTTCTTGCCTCAAAATGGAAAGAAAAAGAAACTCGTACTATACAGATGTGGAAACAAAAAGTATGGGATTATTTTATTTTTGATAAAATTACAGTAGATATTGAAACTTCTATTATGTCCAAACGCAAAAAATTCTTTGTTCAAAAATGGTTACCTTTCACGAAAAAGTTTATTAATCCTTTAAGAGGAACAGATGGCAAAAATGTAGATATCATACAACTTAAAGAAGCATATATGTTAATTGTTCATTAATATTGAAATTTACTGTATTTGTGAGACCTAGAGTTTAATATAGAGTCATACCATTGTTGTTTGATACTGTTATTGTTATTGTCACTGTTATTGTTGTCTTTATTTGAAATTTTTTTAAAAAAATTTTTTAATCACATGGAATTGGGAACCCAAGTCAATAAAGGTAATTATTCTATAAACTGTGAGAAAATATAAAAAGCAGAACCCAGAAAAGGCATTATCTATACTATGGAACAGAGCCCTTTCAATGTGCCTGTCTCCTCAGATGGGCATCACACTGTAAAAAATGGAAATTATAAAATGGGATAGCAGCTACCAAGAACACCTTCATGCTTATTCTTGTTCTAACTTTAATTGGTCTGTTAATAGTTGGCTGTTCAAGCCCTTCTATTAACCAGTTAGAGAGCCAGTTTGGTGTAGTGGTTAAGTGTGCGGACTCTAATCTGGGAGAACCGGGTTTGATTCCCCACTCCTCCACTTGCACCTGCTGATGTGACCTTGGGTCAGTCACAAGCTCTGCTGTTCCTGAAAAAGCCGTTTGTGTCAGAGCTCTCTCAGCCCCACCCACCTCACAGGGTGTCTGTTGTGCGGAGGGGAAGGGAAAGGAGTTTGTAAGCCGCTCTGAGACTCCAAGTGAAGGGCGGGGTATAAATCCAATCTCTTCTTCTTCTTCTAGAAAAACTCTCCTTGACCCCCCCCCCAAAATGTGAAACAACTTCAAACAGGTAGCAAATTTCCCCTTTGGGGCAAGGCATTTGATTGGCTAGACTCAGCTTTGGAACAGAAACTGGTACCCTCACAGGTAATCTTCAGTGGCAGAGAGAAAAGGACATTGTGACCCTGTTGATCACTCTGGACATTTTGGTTGTTTTCGATGTGCTCAACTTCCTGGACTGGTTGGCTGAGATGAGCTTTAGGATTACTACTATATTCTGATATTTCAAGCTTCTCTGGCAGACCAGTTCCAAATTGTGGACTGCTGCTCCCTGTGGCACTTGTGCTCTGATGTCCTGCAGAGTTCTGCCTCATCCCCTGTGCTGTTTAACATATATATGAAACATGAAACCACTCTAAGAGGATGTCTGGAAGGTTTCAGTGAAATTATGCTAATGATGCACAACTTTCCTCTTCTTTTTCATAGCCCTCTCAGGTGGTGATTTTGGTTGACTACAGGACCTGTGTCAAGCAGTGGGGATTCAGTCTGTTCTGGATCAGGTTGTACTCCCCCTAACCAGTTTGCCTTGCAAGTGTTGTTAGATCCAAATCTCTTGGTGGATTTTCAAATTTCATCTGTTGAAAGCAACATAGTTAACATGGTTGGTGTGCCAGCTGTGGCTGTTCCTTGAGAACCAGATTTGACTGTGTTTATTCTTTCACTGATCACATCCCGATTACAGTATTGTAATGAGCTCAATGTGAAGATAGCTTGGCAGATGGTTAGGACACTCCCAATGGTACAGAATGTGGCAGCAAAGCTATTGGCTAGCATAAGATACAGAGGACATATTATGCTAAAAATAACTACGTTGTCTGGCAATCCATTTGTAAGCTTATTTTCTACCCTTAAACTCTGGAACCATGGCATCTAAGAATCTGCCTATTCCGATAGCAGCCTGCCTGTCAGTTATGGTCTTTATCATAGGCCCTTTTCCATATGTCTCCCTTGTGAAGAATTGGGTGCCCTATAAGGATAGAGTCTTTCTGTTCTGGGATATTATTTGTGGAATACTTTCCTTATAGCTATCTACCTGGAAACAAATCTGTTAACCTTCCAAAATCATTAAAGCTTTTCTTTTTGCTCATGCATTTACCTCACAAGTTTTATCTCTCTTCAATTTTATTGCTGCATAAAAAAATCATCATCTGCAGAAAAAAAGGTTTGCTTTTTCTTGCTGATAAATAGTTATTATGTCAACAACAATTGCATTCTGCTGTAATTTTTAGCTTAATTTTATCATACTGTTTTAGTATGCTGTTTTATATAACTGGGCCAGATCCAACCAGCTTTTCAATGCTGCTGAAGTGAATGAGGAATCCCTTGGCAACTCAGAGTAGATTGATGGATTCTGGAATTGGCATCAAGGAAAGGGAAGAATAGGTGATGAAGAGGCAAAGAGAACTACACTGTGAAGAAAGCAAAACATATTGTATTTTGTAAAGCCCAGTAATGCAGTATTGACTGCAGTCTGTGCCCTCCTGCAGAATTACTAGATGTTCAGTCTGAATGTTGCTGGAAGCCTCCACTTGAGAAACGCTCCCATCTTTCTGCTATGTTTTCATTCCCATGCACCAATGTGTTCAGCCTTGGCTTTGTACGACAGAAAGCCTGGATAGATTGCTGAAGTCATTTTTTAAAAAATATAATCTGTTACTAATGGCAGGATACAAAAGTAATCAGTGAATGTTGCAGAGAGAAATACGCCCACACAGCAAGTCAAAGGAAAATGGCTCGGAGAAACGAGAGCTGTGAATGTCAGTGGAAGGCAAGGGGAAAGGAAGGCTTGAACAGTTTGTAGTTAATGATACTGTGCACTCGTCACAATTACATAAAACACACAAGGTGCAAGCATCATTTTCCTGGACTCAATGAAAATGTATAAAACAGATTTATACACACACACCATTTATTTCCAGAATGCTATAAATATCATGGTAACAGACTTGACACCCAGATAGGACACAAACTGCCTACTCAGGACCCTGGGTAAAGTATACCCATGCCCTCCGTATGTTTGAGCTCTTGAAAACAGCTTTTAGATATAGTAACAACATTACTTAAAATTGAATGATTTCTATATAATCTAGAAGCACATTCCAAGATTCTTTCATAGACTGAAACCAAATATGCTTTCAAATTTAATCTCACTTTAGTGATCAAGAATGTTTTTAAAAATCTACAAAAACCACATCCGGGTGATTATCCAGTGTATCTGTATTGCACACACTCATGAAAATACTGATCACAACAATTCCATGAGGAGTCAAAGAAAGGAGCAAAACAGCTGTAATGTATCCGCCATTACCACGTGCGCGACCGTTGGGCCATGC
>NW_015164665.1:1167022-1190673 GCF_001447785.1 Gekko japonicus | reverse complement strand
CACACGGAGACCGGCCTCAGCCCGGCGGAACTCCTGATGGGTCGCCGCCTAACCTCCCGGCTGGATCGCCTGCACCCAGACAGGGCACCCGAGGTAGAGCCGACGACGGAATCACACGCTGCCGCCAGGGGGTTCTTCCCGGAAGACCCCGTCTACGCCAGGAACTACGCTCAGGGCCCACCCTGGGTTCCAGCGCGAGTGGTACGGGTGCGAGGACCTCGATCATACGAGGTCTCCTGTGAGGATGGCCAACTGCTCCACCGCCACATCGATCAGCTGCGGCGCCGGGTCCTCTCGGACGATCCCGTGGACCTGGAGCCCACCGAGCCAGGCGAAGAGTCAGCCACCGAGCCAGCGCGACAGGTCCCAGACTCCGTCCCCGTCCAGGCCAACCCAGAGCCTCCGGAGCTGCCACTACCAACGCCACAACCAACCTCCCCGCCCCGGGCTCCCGAGGTACATCCGACAGGCGCCCCGGAACCACGCCGCTCCACAAGGACTCGGAAACCCCCAACACATCTACAGGACTTTGTGTGCGGGTAGCCTGGACTATGGGGGGAGGGGTGTAATGTATCCGCCATTACCACGTGCGCGACCGTTGGGCCATGCGGTCAAGCACAAGCCTAGAGCTTCGCTCCTGCAGAACAATAGCGGAGCGGATCCTAGCCCGCACCAACCAGAGGGCCAGGTCCGCGGCCGAGAGCCAATGGGACTCTCGGCCACTGTAAATAACCTATAGGGTCACTAGGGGGTGTGTTTTGGTGGTGGGTTTCTGAGCATATATACCGGCCTGCGTGCCGGGGTTTCTTGTCTTGTTCTTCACTAATAAAGTACTCTTTGCTGAATCACTCCACGTTTCCGAGTACTTTAAAACAGCATTCCTCGCCATAGCCATTCCCACTAGCAAAAATGGTGTGGAAGGGAAGCTGGAAGGTCCTCCTCCCCCCTCACAGCACTCTGGAGTGCACCAAAGCATTGGAGTGTTTTTAGATTAGTAAACCCACCTTATACCAGTTGTTACATGACAACAAGTTGGGTCAGGCACCTGTGTCCCAATTCATGTCACTAGTACCATCTCAGTGCCGGTGAATAGATGCGGAGAGGAAGTTTCAAAGATGTGTCAGAGAATTTTCTGTCTATGGTAGGTACCCACCTCAAATACAAAAATGGGGCAAAAAGACAAGGCATGCTGACAATTTCAAACATCAGGCATAGTCATATTGAAGGAAGTCATCATTTAGACACCCAGCCCTCATAAACTGAATGAATTGTGCCCCAGAATTAACTGGCAGACCCCAAACTAATGGCTGTTGTTTTAACAAAGGTAAGATGTGGTCTCTATAGACCTTTACCATACAACAACACTACAACTGCATTCTGAATCAAGTGATATTTGTGAGTAGACTTAAAAGACAGCTTTGTAAGCTTTCAAGGTGGTGGCATGCACGGAGAGTCAGTGCTAATGCTCCCTGCAATTTTAGCTGATCTACCATGCTGGAACATGTTTGTAGAGCTATGCATTCTGCCTGGTGGCTTCTAACATCACTGGGCAACTGTGGAAACCGAGGGGACTGGAGGAGCCAGACGTATCTTACTGTCCCTGAGGGGGTTGCTGAGATGAGCTGTTGGATCCGCTGGAATGGCCTGGATGTGGCAAGGATGTTTAGGGAAGCCGCAGTATTGACTGGAAGCCCTGCCGACACCCTGGGTACATCTGACAGCGTCTGCTCACTGACTGCCTTGCTGACTGCTGGGCCGACCCGACGTGGTCGCCATTCTGACCATCCTGGCAACATGAGCCGAGTTACACTGAGTTCACCGGTAAAGCAGCTTGGGAGCCTGAGGGGGACTTCTATCCCTCCTGGGTCTGCCTGGTCCAGTCCAGGAGCCATGGAACAACTCATGGGGCAGCAACTGCAGTGAATTGGTCTGTGGCTGCCAACAATAGCACAGACAAAGGCAGTGACGGCGAAATTGACAAGGGATTTTGGACGCTGGAGAACAACAAACAAACAGGAGCAGAGAGATGCAAAACTGAAACTTACTGGCTGGGAAGGGTTTGAAAAGGTCAACAAACATCAGCGTGATTGTGGTGCAGGCCCCCAGAGAATGCAAATTACTATCCACCCCCAGGACTAACTGGCCCAAGGAAGATTCAGTGGACTTACTGGGCACCAGTTGCCCAGAACTGTACTGCTACCCACAGACCAGCTGCTAACAGCAACTGTTGGCTGCTAACTCATAGAGAAGTCCCAGGTTTTTCTTTTTAGACTTAATTAATTGGGTTGCTGATATTATTAGCTGATTGTTTATTTTTCCAATTAATTGTGGGTCTAAATTAATGAATTAAATAGACTATATTGTATTAGCTGTCCTGCATATGTACACTGATTAATTAATTGATTTGGTTTATAAATTAACAAATTAATTAATAAGAGATACTGGATAGCTTGAACTTAAATTTGCCACAGAAATTTACTAGCCTTTATTTAAATCACTGACTAAACTGAAGGGGAAGAAAAAAGAAAAGGGGGGGAGGCAATCACATGCTATTAGGTTAAATTATATGGGCTTTAAGGGAATTGCTTTTGAAAGCAAATTCAATGAGAAAAGGGCAATATTAAAATCAGGAATTTGTTGGTAGCTATTAGTTGCTGCACATCGGGTACTATTAACATTAGCCAAATATAGCTGGTTGGTCTGAGGCTCTAACTGGTCTGAGGCTAGCGAAGACCACCAGGTGTGGCAATGACTAAGCAGGGGATTCCAGTGCTCCTGGGAAGGGGAAAGTATAGTCATGGGACCAGACAGGGACAAAAGGGAAGGGGGCGAAGAAGTAGAGTTGCTCAGCCCCCTTCCAGCCTGTGTCCCATCCCAAAGGTTGTATGCAGTGGAGCTAGGATAAATGACCCTCCTCCAACATTGGCGTTGTGTAGCGCCAGGTCTATAAATAACAAGACCATGGTCCTTTGGGACTTTCTGCTTGAGCAGAATGAGACCTAGGTGCGAGACAGGGAGACAGTAGCTCTCTCCCAGTTGGCTCCTCCTGGGTTCTCAGTCCTTTGCCAATCATGGCTCTATTCATCCAGGATCCCAAATATACAAATTCCACTAGTAGAAAATACTATCAAAGATTGCCAAAACAATATATTAAACAATTATAAAGTTGGTGGTGTCACAACAACAACATTTATGCATACTGTGCATAAGATACAATATTTCCTCCTTTGAAGATAAGACATAAAATCCATGTACTCAGTGTAACTTCATAACTTGATAGGAGAAGTCCACATAGTTATAATATATTCCAAACAGCCTTTGCAAAGACGCCCATTCTAGATATTTGGAAGATGTGTTTCCTTCGACTTCTTCAGTTTGCTGGCTGTGTAAGTGGAACCTGATTTCAGCAATTTCAACAAACCAAAATGTTCATAGTGTAAGGAGTGAATCTTCAAAGGAGGAAATATTGTATCTTATGCCTTATTACAACCAGGGGCAGGACTTTCTCGGTGGCGGCTCCTCTCTGGTGGAATGAGCTCCCAGAAGAGATCAGGGCCCTGTGGGACCTTTTGCAGTTCCACAGGGCCTACAAGATGGAGCTCTTCCTCCAGGCCTTCAATTAGGAGCCATCCCCCAACAGCGGTAATGGCAGAGCCCTGTCCCCTGAAGTCATCAGAAACAGCCTGCGCTAGCTGCACAAAGGCTAGCTCTATGCGCTGACTGCTAGGATAAATCTCTGAAGGTTGGCTGCCATCATCTAATAATTTAATAATATTAATCTATTAGTATTAATGTTTAGCGCCTTTTAATGCTGGAATGTTTTTATGGTTTTAGGATTATTTAAATTGTTTACTTGTGTGTTTTATTCTCTTATGTAAGCCTCCCTAAGCTGGCTTCTGCTGGGAGGGCAGGATACAAGTCTGATAAATAAATAAATTGTACAGAGTGCATTGCAAGAATCGGCCCTGAATAAAATCAGATCATGAATAGCAATGGCTAGATTTCATTTTCCAAGGAAAGGCTACAATTGGTAACCCCAGCCACGTTTTATGCCACAAATGATATCTGAATATCCCACAGATATGGATCGAAAGCTGTGGATGTGCTTCTTCAGATCCCCCAATCAAGAACAGGTTGATTCCTCACTTCCTTTATGATGACACAATAGCACCTCAGCCTTGTTTTGCTTCAATTTATTGGCCCTTATCTACCCTTTCTTGCACTTTCCAGAGCATCCACTGTCACTCACAACTTCATTGAAAGAGTTGTGTTTAATTAGCATTGTAATGCCTTATACCCCAGGAGTTATTTCAAAGTTAATGGTCCAAAGAGCCAATAATTGGATCTGCACTCTTTACAGGAGAGAAAGTCACTCCTGCAGCTACAGGAGCTTCGGAAACCAAGGAAAGAGCAGTCCTTCCTTTCAGGACAGGAAAAGAAAGAATGTCTTCAAAGTGGGACAGAAGGCAGAGATTATAAAACCCCTGGACACAAGGCAGTCTCCATTTTACTGCAAGCCCATTCCTATCCCTGGACTCCATGACCACACGGTGCTAAAATCAGAAAGGGGGAACCCCAAATGCTGAATCTGATAATCTATGATTTCTAAATGCTTACAACTTTAAGAATTAAACAGCCTATTCTTGTTTACCATCATTAGGAATAGGAAAGGTTCAGGGGCAGAGAAATGTGTTTATGTCACCTTTTCTTTGATCCTTGCTCAGTCCATTGTGTTCACTTATACAGTGTTATGTTTTTTATTTTCTCATTAAACTTCTCTACATTTTTATGTGGCTAGTCTGATCTCTTTGATCCACATTAAAGCCAGATTAACCCTACTCCCCTAATATGCACAGCTAAGCATGTTAGTCCCCTCTGTAGCAAGTGTAAAAGAGAGGTAGACTCAAACTCAGAGTTAATCTTTTAATCAGCAAAGTGGCAGAGGATGTCTGAGTACTAATTCTCAGGTAGGATCCCTAAAAGAGAATGGATTAGTTGGTGGCAGAAACACCCAGAATGTGTATGTGATAGAACAATAACTAGGAAGTGAAGAAAGAGAAGCCTCTCTGGGGACATGACCTGGGATAGCTGTATAACTTTTTCACTCTCATGTGGGCAAAAGTGAGTGCTAGCGAGACTGTTTGTCCTTTGACATACTGACATCTTGAGTCTCTGGACAATCTTACTGTAATATAATGTAAATGTTAAACAACATAAGGGACAAGACAGAGCCCCATGAGACCCTCTAACACAAGTGCACCAAGTCAGCCAAAAATGTCAGATTAGGTTGCTCTGAAACCCACTTCAGACACCTTCTCTGCAAATAACATGTTTGATAGTATTGAAAGCCACTGAGAGTAGCCCTCACTTTCTTTTTTCTGGGAAAAGGAGACAATTTTAGTTCCAAAATCAGATCAGAAGCCAGATAATAGGTCTGCTACAAACACCCCACCCCCAAACAAACCTGGTGCTGCCCAGCCACTCATCCACTCACCTTGCTGCCAAACTGGGTATTTGCAAATGCTGATCACGGTTAATATAATTTGGGTTCACCGATGGCTTCTTCAAGAGGGGCTCACAACTGTCTCTTCCAATGTTGTTGGAATCATGCCCTTCTTTAAGAAATACCCCTGGAACCAAATGGGAATTTCTGCCAATAGGATGTAATAAGCTGTGATGAGCACAGGAGGCTACAGTCCTCCAAGTAATTTGTCAATATCCTCAGGCTCCAGAAACTGAAACTCATCCAAGCAACCTTAACTAAGCTACGCTTCAAATTACATTCTGATATTGTCCTGCAGAAATATTGGCAACCACATTAGATTGGATACAAGTGATTTTATCCATCAAGTGCTTTGCAAATAAGTCACAGTAAGCATCCAAGTTATCAATATTGTTATGAAGGTTTTGATGGAGAAGAATCTTCACAAATTTGGAACAGCTCTGCTCAATGGCTTTGTGTCAATATGGTGGGGCAGAGAACTAACAATACTTCACTGCCATCACCATTATGCATTAAGCTGTGTTTGTTTACACTTTCTCCAAGCTTTCCTCCATCTGCACTCAAGTAATCTATTTACTTATTTATTTCAGTTATATCCTGCCTTTACCCCCAGTTATTAGCAGTCAGACCCCTCCTCTCAGAAGGATAGTTTAGCATCAGAGAGAAATGTGAACACCCTTTATACAAATATCACCTCCAAAATCATAACTGCAACAGTGCCTGGACTGAAATGTCACACAAAATGGATACCAGTAAGAGACAAGCCAGAGACAAGCCTGGGCAAATATTTCCCTTTTTGGAAGGTGAAGTCAGAATGGCTGAACTTCTAAGAACCTCTCCCCACCCCTAAGGAGATGCATAAGTAAGGACAATAGGTTCCCCAAGAAGCCATGACCTCACCTTGGCTTAATCCCATCAATTCCAACCTTGTTTCTCCCCCTTACCCATTTACCCTAAATTAGCAACACTTAACCCTATTCTTCAAAACTGGTAGTTTTCCCATCCAGCAATCATTGGGTCATCAAGAGACATTTACATCTTTAGTTCACCTCAGGAAGAACCTATCAAGGTTCTTCCAAAGCATTGTCCATCACCAGAGAGCTAATCGGGTCATCATTTTTGAGGCAAACATGTCAGCATAGCCCCAAGGAACATTTTTCCTATATCAAACACACCTAGCCAGCAGGCAGTGTGTGTGCGTCCTGGGACTCTCTGCACACCCCCACTTGCATGTGGGTCTCCTCTCTCCCTCAGTGTATGTGTGGGTCTTTGATCTTCTATACACCCCCACTTGCGTTTGGGCCTCCTTCTCTCCATGAAACGCTGGTCATTTCACTGCCACCATGGACCTTGCTCTCCAAGATCAGTAACTATCGCCTTCCCTGAAGTGCTTTCTCCTTTTTATCTTCCTCTTAGTTAGCCTGTATGTTCCCCATGTGTTTTGTGTGTATGTTTTGCTCTTTTATTTCTTTTTCAATAAAACCCTTTCCAGTTGCACTTCGGACTGGTTTATTTCAAAAGTTCTCCAGGGGAAAAATCCCCGGAGATATTGATGGAGAACCCAAGTTACCCCCTCTCGCTCTGTCTCCATCAATTAGGAGATTGTCTATTTGGGCAATAGTAGGGACCAAAACTATTTTATCTTCACAACACCCCTGTGAAGTAGGTTAGGCTAAGAGCATGTAACTGACTCAAGATCACCCATAAAGCTTCCACGGCAGATTGTCTGATACTCTAATCACTACACCACATTGGCTCTCAACCTATCACTCAGCCTATCAACCTGCTTCATTGCCCCTAACTCTTCAGTAATCCAAGGAACAAAATGGCCTTTCCTAGGTGAAAGAAGGCAGGAGTGGTTGCTTCAATCACCTAGGTCATGTCCAAATTTCATAGATGGCTCAGGACATCATTGGGGAAGTGAACCATATCTACAGGAAACTTCCCAAAGAACATCAAGAATCCACACTAAATGGCTCTCAAACTCTATAAAATTCCTTACTGATCAAAAATCTACTAAGTTCCAGTTAATTGAGTTAATTGAGTTATAAGGTAATGCCCACATCTGCCATCTGATCAGTACAAAAGACGAAGCTGAACTATGTATCTTTGGAGGGATTCCCATAGCTGTCTCGATTGTTATGAAGTCCTGACCACCTCACTTTAAATAGTATATTCAGGTCCTCACCCAAGGACTAAAAATCTTGGAGTCTCAACAGCAGCTCTGTCTTCAGCAGTTCATACAGGGAGGGAACTAGCCACCAAGACCCTGCCACAACTATGGAGTCCTGTCTGGTTCCCAGACACAATAAATCTGTCTCCTAATCACAACTGAGCAATCACAAATTCCTGTAGATGTTGTGGAGAAATGCCATCAATTCAATACATCATTCCAGTATTCCAATTATTGTGACTTCTCTCTGTCCATATAAAGGCGGAGACTGGTAGCTGGCATAAAAGAACAAGCTGAAAAGAGGAGACATCAAGCACCCAGCGGAGAACACTCAACCTCTTGGTTATGCTAATGAGTCTGGCTGAAGCAGGATAATGACTTTCTGTCTCAAGTAACACCTAAGAGGGTCAGAGGCTGCTAAGAGCTAATTGGCTAGAAAGTAAACTCTTCCTTTTGGGGGCAGCAAAAATCCAAATGATCCTCCAGGTGGGACAGACTCCCAAAGGTTGATTATAAACTCTCAGGACATGAGGAAGAACTCTCTCTTCCATTTTGGGCATCTCTGGGAATGGACATAAGCCATAACAGCCTAAGCCTTTACCTAAGGATTCTATCTTGTCCATGTGGCGAGGACAATGGAGAGAGGACACAACCATGAAAACTAAGGTTATGATGAACTTCAAACTACTAAAACAAGTACAAGTAGCCAGTCCTCAGCTAATACTGTTTAGAAAGTACTTAGAGTGGAGATAGAGGAATGCATCTTTTCACCTTTTTTTTTTGCTCCCTTGCTCAGCCTGAAAGCTTGAACAAAACATATGTATTATTTTATTAATTTATTCCTTGTATTTTGTATGCCTTAAGTCTGTACTTTGATAACACACTATGCCTATGCAGTCTAGCTATCTGAAGTGTGGTAACAGTCAGTGGGTCAGCTCGCCACCTCTGGAGAATGATAGCTTGAATATGCAGAGTTGTGGTTAATCACCCCCACACTAGCTTATAGAATGAAGTGGGCAGGCACAGCAACATAATGGAGACTTTAAATAATAATGCTGCTACAGAGTGCTAGACATAAGACTCCGTTTAGCAGGAGATATTATCTGAGTTGTTTTTTTAGGTGCCCCTAGGGAGGAGGGAAGGAGCTGCGGTGGCTCAAGTGGTTAAGACGTACTGCAGGCTGTGGAAGGTCAGTAGTTCAGCAGTTCAAGACCCGGGTGCCGCAAGACAGGGTGAGCTCCTGTCTCTAGTTCCAGCTCCTGCCAACCTAGCAGTTCGAAAGCAAGAAATGGCAAGTAGATAAATAGGTACCACTTCGGTGGGAAGGTAACAGCGTTCCGTGTGCCTTGGTGTTTAGTCATGCCGGCCACATGACCACGGAAACGTCTTCGGACAGCGCTGGCTCTTCGGCTTTGAAACGGAGATGAGCACCGCAACCCTAGAGTCGGATTCGACTGGCTTTCGAGCAAGGGAACCTTTACCTTTACCTTAGGGAGGAGGGAAGGGCCAGCATCTCCTAGCAGCAATGGGATTTTTCTGACCTCCTGGAGCCCAAATAGAAGAAAAGGGAATTTGTTTGTTACTTCACAGATGTTATAAATACAAAAAAAAAATAACTACCTAGGGCCAATAATTAGATAATTGGTGGCAGAGATGCCAGTAAACATCTAGTTCTGTGTATGACAGAACTTGTACAGGGATTCACCTTCCATTACTATTCATGAAGCTTTGTCACATCAGTAAGCCTCTGCACATGCACAGTGAGGCCTGGTGCAAAAAAAATGAAGCCTCTGGAATTGAATCTAGCTGATCATTCATCACCAAAACAGGAGCATATGGAAACCAGGCAGCTCCTGGCATGTACTCTACAACTTTGGCAGATGGGAAAACACAGGAAACTTCTTCCTGAGAGGGACCAGAGAGTTCTGCCTATATTTCTGGTGTATTTTGTAGAGAAGAAATAATTAAGCAAGAAAACTTTCATCTCTTCTCTAATAGATGGAAAGACACACAGTAAATAAGGTCAAGCTACAAAGAGCCACCTCTCTGACCCCTTGTATGTTTCCCTCTACACCAGAGATGGCTGTGTCAGCACACACCCAATCTTGGGTAGGAGAAGCAAAGAAAAACTGGAAGCCTCCAATTTGTAGCTAAACTATATAGCTGTAGCAAAACTGCCAGCATCTCTCTCATATAAACAGGTGCATATTTTGTTTCTCCTTCTTATAGGCATAATAAGTGTTATTAAATATATTGTAAGCAGAAGAATTTTTTTAATATAAAATTTGAATGGATTTACAGTAGAAAGTAGCAAGGTCCTAAAAGATTGTCACTCTTTGAACTGACAAACTCTTATCAGTTTCATTATGGCTTTCTTCAAGCCTGCCTTGGCTTATGGTAATTTTTCTAAGAAAGAGATCTAGTTGAACTAAATATCTGTGAGCTACTGAGACCCCTCAGAAGAGGGAGAATTGTGGTAAAAGGAGCTTATTATTCCTAGGGAATATAAAAGGAATATTTCTTCCAGCCTAGCAAGAAATTCTGATCTTCCCATATCGTTTTTCTCCAGAAAAAAAGGAAACAATGGCTACGGTCTGATGGTGTGTTTATCATGTTGTGGGTGGGCCTCTAATTTTATCCAGGTTCATTTGTTCCACAGAGATTCAATCAGACATCCCACCCTTCACCCACTTCACCACACCCTCACCCGGTGGGAAGCCATTCAGACCATTGCTGTGCAGTAACCATAGAGCCAGTGTACAGGCAGTTTTTTAAAACCTCCTTGCTCACCCATGTTCATAAACACTTATTTGAAGTGCTAGACAACTCCCCCAGGGGCTCCCAATCCTGAAGGATGGTCTGGTTGCTGAAGTGCATCAGCTGTGATGTGGAAGACTGGGTGCAATTGACCACTTATGTGCCTTAAAAATGGTGCTGAAACAGAACTGTGCGAAATGGCTTGACGTTGCAAGAGAGCTATCAGACAGCTGGAAATACGTGCTAAGAAAAGAAAGACCAGACTTTACCTGGTGTCAAGAAAGTCGGGGGGGGGGAAACAGGGGGCCAATGACTGCAGGACAGGATACCAACGATGTTGTCTGACTGAGCAATTTAAATCCGAAGGGGAGAAGCAATGACACCAGGTCAAAAAGCCCGTCTGACTGCAGCCAATGTGCCAAATAGGCTTCTTCTCACAGACTGAAGAAGACAGACCCTCCCACAAGCACCAATTTAAGCTATAAAAACTATGTTATGGGAAGATAACATAGTTATCTATTGAGCGGCGGCAGCGGCGGAGAAACATGGTGGCGGCTGGCGAGGCAAAGCGAGTGAGAGGAGGCTGGGCCAGCAAAAGCACGGAGGCGGAGCGATGCAGCAGGCCGGAGCCTACTGGAACCGCCCATCTGTATGATATCCCATTTGTTTGAAGAAAAGAAATTAGATCCTTGTAATTTTTTCTCTTTTGTCTAATTTCAACTGGAATGTCCTTTAAAGTTTTGATGGTTACATTTCCTATTTTCAGTGGAGTTGCTGAAGTTGCTTTTAAAATGATGTCCCTAGTTTGTCTTCTTGCAAACTTGACCACTATTTCTCCAGGTAGGCTATTTTTTTAATGTAATTGGAGTATACCCTATAGGCTACCTCCATTTCGTTTACAAGTTCACCCACTGTTAAGCCTACTACTGGAGCGATAATTTCACTAAGCACCTTCTTCAAGTCTTCTCGATCTGTTTCAGGAACCCCCTGAAACCTGAGAACCATGTTAGCTTTTTCCATCTGTAGCTGTAAGACTCGGTTCTCTTGGCAATTCTGCTTTGTTTCCACCTCTCCCATCATTTTCTCCAACTTCTTGCTTGTGGTGTCTCTCTCTTTAATTTTCTCGTTTTCCTGCTCCACTTTTTTCTCTGTTTTGTTCAGCTGGAGCTGCTGTGCTGCAAAGTTTTTATTCATCACAGTCAATTGCTGGTTAATACCATTGAGTTGTTCCATCACTGGCTTAAGCATATCCGCCAGGAGTTTGAGGACATCTGCTCCCTCTTCCAGTCTCAGACTCTGACTGCCCGGTTTCGTTGTAAACTTTCTCAGCTGGGCTGCCATCTTTTCCATTTTGTTTACAGTTTCTACCGCTCCCACATAACTTGGAAAACTCACCAAATGACTTCGCAATTCAGATAAGTCTCTCAAAACACTTTCAGTTTACTTCCTCCCCTCTCCCCCTTCATGTCCATTAACCACTCATTCGCAAAAGAGGTGTCCCTCTTTGCAATCTCTATTTCCGATTGTGGGGGGGGGTCGCTTTTCAAACTACTCCATTTTATTTAGAACTCACGTTCATTGTTGGCCAGTTTATCTGACCACGCTCGGTTTTATGCCATTCTGCTCGATCTCCGGTGCTTGTCCCGGTCAGTCCAGCTTGTGCCCGAAGGCCACTCAGTGACTGGACCGTCGGGGTGGAGGGGAGCCTCAATTCTCCGGCATTACGCCATTGAAGAGGCTACCCCTCAAATGCCCCCTGGCCTGGAGCCTATCACAAAGGCTTCGTGGGTGTGTCACTTGAGGTGGCACCCCTCCAGGCCGCTGGTGTGTGATTCGCCCTCCTCCGTTGTGAGGGGAGCGTCTGCCATCACTCTTCCGTCGACCGGAAGTCACCAGCAAATGTTGAGGGAAGAATTTCAGCTTCCAACATATCACTTGTCATAGTAGATGAAATTCAACACATGTCTATTCTGGACCAAGAATTGTGTCTTGCAGAATAAAAAGTGAAGTCTTGTTTATGTGGATTTCTGGCTTTCCATGCGTCAACACAATTGTGTTCTTCCATTAATTGGTAAAATACTGTAGGAAGTTCATTTCCTTGCTTCTGTTTTCCTTTGGTCAATGTCCTATCTTGTGTCTTATCAAATACTACATTAAAGTCACCAATCATACATAATTCATCATAATCCTGTTTAGAAATCAAATCTTGCAGGGATTTGTAAAAAATTTCTTGATGTTGATTTGGGGCATAAATATTCAACAATATTCTTGGCTTGTGTTTGTATTTGAACCATCAGTATTCTTCCATCTTGTGAAACATAAGTCATTTCATTTTACTTTATTAAAAGAAAAACATCCAAAGATTTACCTGGCAAGGTGACCAGCAAGACGCTATGCCAGCTTGCCAACACAGTAGAATCCTATTTCCTAAATATTGATAGTAAATACACAGAAAAATAGACATGCAAGCAAAGTCCCCCCCAAAGCATGCAGAAAAACAAAAGGCCTTCCGGGCTGAACGCAAAAAAGTCTCTGGAGAGCAAATGCCTCTCCAGATTCCTTCAAGAATCAGCGAAGCTCTGTTGAGGCTGACTAGCATTTATACCAAATGATCAAAGAGGTCCCCCAACAATTAAATTACAGTTGTAAATTAACATTTTGAAGTTGTACAAGAGATTGCTTCCTTGCGTCTCACAGTCCAAAAGCTACATTTTGTGTACAGGATCAGCACAGTCTAATTATTTTTTCCTGGTGTTCCCAAAACTGTTCTTTGATGTTATCTCTGAGATGGGGTGTGTGAATGCCTTATCTCAGGAGTTCGATTGCCTACCGGATTGAAGTCTATCAATGCCCAAATAGCTTTTCCTGTCAGCTGCAGTTTATTGTCTAGGAAATTGTGGGTCTCACACCTGTTTACATTGATTCAGATCCTGGGAATGGAATGTGTGAATTTTTGAGTACGTGACTGAGAGGAATGCTCTGCCTGGAACAAAGGGCTTGCAAAGAATCATGGGGTTTGGTTCAGTGAAGCAGGCCAAGCATGTTTGCTGTTTTGCTAGCAAAGACAGAGACAGATATATGAATTTTATAAGCTATTTGGTTCAGTTTTAAACCCAAATCTTCTATATAAGTGGGGAAGGGGCGGTGGGGGGGGAAGTTCACAGATTTAGGAAATAGTTTGGTTAGGTTGACACTACTCATAAAGTGCAGCTAAGATACTAGCACTGTAAAGTAGTATCTTTTACAGGTAATACAATGATGACTGAGATTTCATTTAGATCTATTAATGTGTGCGGGCTGAATAATCCCATTAAAGCAAAGAGGATGACATCTTTTATTTTGAACAGTAAGCCTAACATTATTTTCCTCCAGGAAATGCATATGAGAGTTACAGAAACAAAAATCCTGAAAATGATGTGGTATGATCAGCAATATTATGCTGGTGGGTCTTCAATGTGGTGTGGCCATTCTTATCTCTAAGGTGGTGCATTTTGTTTGCAGATATAGCTTGTCAGACCCCAATGGCAAGTATATCTTTTTGAAAGGTATGTTAAATCAACAACAAATGATGGTCATGAGCAATTCCTAGAGAACACATTAGAAAAACTGCAAACTTTCAGAGAGGGACAAACAATCGTTGGGGGTGATTTTAACTTAATTGTAGATCATCAATTGGACAGGTCAGGAAAACAGACCAGAAAAAAGGGTAAAGGCAAAAGGCTGACAAGACTGTCTGGGTTGTTAGATAAACATCACTTATGTGAGGCGTGGTAGGAGTTTCATAAAGGTGAACATGACTATACCTTCTTCTCATCAAGGTTCCAATCCCACATGCGTATACACTACATACTGGTATCGCATGATTTGTTGCACAGAATCTCTAAAATAGACATTGGTCCCATGATGTGGACAGACTATGCTTTTGTGGAAATGCAATTAAAACAAAACAGGACACAGAGCAAACACACATGGAAATTAAATAGTTCCATTTTATTAAAATAAAAGAGAGGAAATAACACAAATCATAGAGCACTATTTTAAAGAGAACAACAATGGTGAGGTGGAAAGCCACGTTGTTTGGGATGCATTCAAAGCCGTAATGCGGGGAAAATTTATTGCTTTAGCGTCTCACCTAAAAAAGGAAAGAGAACAAAATATTAATATATTGCTGACAAAAATTCAGGAATTAGAGGCACTTCATAAAAAAACAAGAAATAGGCAAACATACCAGGACTTACCTGCTGAATGCAGAGTGTTAGAGACATTACAAACCCAAGAGATCCAGAAAAGGATATTATTTATGAAACAACAACACTGGCAGACAAACTCAAAAAGCCTTAAAATATTACAAACAAAAACAGGCCAAATGAAAGATATACTCATTAAGGGCCAAAAACATGGTTAGAACCACAGATCCAGTTGAGATTGCAAATTCCTTTGTGGACTACTATCAAAAATTATATATTTCCACTAACCCGAAGGATGCAGAGATAAAAGCTTTTTTAAATAAACACAATATAAATGTAAAGATTGAGGAACATAGCAGGTATTTAGAAAGCCCTATCTCAGTAACAGAAGTGCAGCTGGCAATAATGCATACAAAATCCAGTACTGCTTCAGGCAGTGATGGATTTGGTCCAGAGTTTTATAAAGTTTTCAAAGATTCCCTAGGAGAACACCTAACACACACTTGCAATTATTTATTAGATTCTGGAAAAATGACACCGTCTTGGAGGAAATCTTATATAGTTCCAATTCCAAAGGAAGACAAAGACCTTTTGCATTATTGCATTATTGAATTGTGATGCCAAAAATTTTTTCTAAAGTTCCTGCAAACAGATTACAAATCATAATCTCTGACTACATAGCCCCTGACCAAACGGGGTTCATCCCAAACCGAGTCCTGACAGATAACGTATGTCGGATTTTGAATTTAATTTCATACTCTAAAGAGCAAAAGCAAGAAACTCTTTTACTCACAGTAGACCTGGAAAAGGCATTTGATAGTGTGGAAGCGCGCTATATGACACAGCTTCTTTCTTTTATGAATTTTGGAGAAAGATTCTGATTGGCCATATCAACTATGTATCCTGACCCAATTGCCAGAATTCAAGCTAATAACATTCTGAGTAGGCCCATCCCTTTATGTAGAGGCACCAGACAGGGCTGCCCTTTGTCCCCTCTTATTTTTGCCATGGCAATTGAACCCCTGGCTTTAGCCATAACAAATAACTCAATAATTCAGGGAATAAAAACTGGTGATGTGACTTACAAGGTTAGTTTATATGCAGACAATTTAATTATTTTTCTTTCGAATCCAGAAACATCCCTCTTGGAACTACAGATCTTTAATGAAATGCAGAGAGTATCAAGCCTGAAAGTGAACCTGACCAAATCTAAAATTATTCCACTACAGGTTGCACAGAGTACGGAAAGACGACTACAAAAAAATCTCTCAATTTCAATGGTCCTGTACTAAATGGAGAAGTATTTGGGTACCTCCAAACTTGAAAGACCTGGTAGATTGTAATTTTAGCAAGATTTTTCAGGAAACAAAGAACATATTGAAAAGGTGGGATCATGTGGGTCCCTCTTGGGCTGACAAAATAAGTATGATCAAAAGTTTCATTTTGCCCAAAATTTTATTTTTGTTTAGAGCTCTGCCAGTGATAATCCCTAAAAATGTCCTGCGAAAGTGGCAATCAGAAATCAATAAGTTATTTTGAAATTATAAGACATCTCGGATAAAATTTTCTTTCCTTCCTTTAGAAGGAGGCTTAGGTATTCCAGATTTGGAGATGGACTATGAAGCGGCCAATTTAGCCATTATAGCAACTTATCTTTGAACTGGCAACAAATAGAAGAATGGGGGGCCAGTTTGGTTTCCTTGCAAGATATTATTTGGAACTCACCATTGCATAGGCCACCAATGCTTAAGAGTAATCAATTCCTCCAAGCATCCTTATACATTTGGGACACAACCCAGAAGAAGTTAGTACCAGACCATTCTAAATTCTCCTCCTTTTTAAATAAACATTGGTTCCTTCCAGGGAAGCAGCATTGAAAAATGGAGGAAAGTTGGTATCACACTCTTAGTTGATTTAACCAATAAGGGACAAGTCTGCACTAAAGCAAAGTTGAAATTGCTAATAGGAGAAAAGATACACTGGTTTCAGTACCTCCAGATCTCCCATGTCTCACAAGATCTACAAAGATAAAAGATCTTTTCTAACCCAATTTCTGACTTTGAGGTATTGTTATTGAAACGTAATGCTGAGGTTAAAGGTTTAATTTCAAAGCTCTATAAAATATTAATATCTCTGTCCAAACCTGAAAATAGAGGTAATCACACCTTGTGGCAAACGGATTGTCAGGGCCGCTTCCAAGAAAGTGACTGGGAGAAGGTGAGAAATTCCTACAATATCAAGTCAAAAATCTTTACAATTAAATTTAACACTTTTAAAGTCTTGAATCGATTGTATATGCCTCCTAGTAGGCTATACAAAATGTATCCAGCCATTAAAAAGTTATGTTGGAAAAACTGTGGACAGGTGGCAGACTATATACATTGTTGGTGGCTATGCCCTATAATCAATAAGTTTTGGAAACAAGTCCTACTGCAAATCTATAATATAATGGGATGTAACTTACCTGTATTGCATGAGACTGTCTTGCTGGATATTTGGCCAGAAATTCCTGGGGAAAGAACAAAAACAAAATTAGTCATGATGTTAATTGCGATTGCAAGAACTAATATTGCTTAAAAATGGAGAAACAACCTAGGACCCTCATTATATGACTGGCAGAATAAGCTATGGGAACATTTTGTACATGGTAAAACTGTTACTTATATGGAGGGGGAAAATCAGAAGGCATTTCAAGTGATTTGGTTTCCGGTTGTACAATATTTCACTGTTGAAGGTGTTATTCCGAAAAGTAAGTACTATCAGAGTTTGTTGTACTTTTAAGAATCGGTAGCTCAACTGTTTATAGATTATGAATCTTGGAAATTATGAACACCTTAACTATTTCTGTATTTGTTATATGTTGGTTGTTAACTTTGCACAAAATAATAAAAAATTATAAATTGGGGGGATGCATTGCAAGATTATGGAAATGTGGCAGGGCTGAAAATTAATTGTAAAGAAACAAAAATTTTGACAAAAATGTGAGAAAAACACAAGTTCTTTTACAAGAAAAAACAGGCTTGGAAATTCAAAGTAAGATTAAATATTTAGGAATAAATATAACAAACAAGTGTAGCTCTTTGTTGGAGAATAATTATATAGAACTATTGAAATCTATCAAGAAAGACAGAAAAATGGCAAAAACTCCAAATATTGTTAATGGGAAAAATTACTACCATTAAAATGAATATATTGTCAAGATTGATGTTTCTATTCCAGACTATACCGGTTATTCAAAACCAGAAGTATTTCAAAGAACTCAAAAAAATTCTGTCAAAATTCATTTGGCAAGGGAAGAAACCAAGAACACAACTTAAAGCTCTACAAGTCTCTAAAGACAGAGCAGGCTTCGCTCTTCCAGACTGGCTACTTTAGAGAGGCAGTACTGAACTGGATTAAATAATGGATTATGCTAGAAAACCAGAGATTGTTGTTGTTGTTTTTAAAAAAGGCATGATCTTTTATTAGATTGGCATGCATTTTTATGGTATGGAAAAGCGGACTCTCACAAATACTTTAAGCAACATTAGATTAGAGCCTCCTTAATGAAAGTGTGGGAGACAATAAAGACACAATTCTACAACAAGTTTCCAAAATGGGTTGCACCTCTAGAAGCCTTTACAAATCCTAATGTGTACCAAGAAGAAGAAATTACAAGATATGAAGACATTCTAGATCCCAAAAATAGCCTGAAATTAGTGCAAAGTTTTACATGGTGGCAAAAGGTACAAATGGAATCTAGATATGCTAAAGATAAACCATTAGGCTTTTATGACAACCCTTTAGAAGTAGATAAGATTTTATTGTATGTAGAACAAAAAATTGTAAAAAAAAAATGTATACTCTGATGATTCAATGGGCAAAGAATTTGGGGTATAATATAGACTTAGATCAATGGTCACAGATCTGGAAGAAAAATATAAAAATTACTAAAGCCATCTCCCATAAAGAGAATATATATAAAACGTTCTATAGACGGTATATTACTCCTGATAAACTTCCTAAAATTGATCCGAAATGTTTGAATGAATGTTGGAGATGCCAAAATAAGGTGGGATCTTTTTATCATATGTGATCATTTTCTTATAAAGCTAAAAAATACTGGGCTTGGATATACGAAATGTTGCAGAAAATTTTTAAATGTTGTATACCCTTTGTACCAGAAATATTTTTGTTAAATATTTTACCTGAAAGTTACAAGAAAAATTACTCTTATTTGATTTTGCATGTAGTTACTTTTGCCAGAAGAGAATTTGTTATATTAGCAACAAAAGACTAAAAAATTTCTGAGATGGAATATTTGATTATGATGGTTTAGTTATAAGGCATAAATACGGTAATTATCTGAAAGATTCCCCCATGTATATATGTGTGTTGAGTGTGTGTATGTAAAATTCAATAAAAATATTGTTTAAAAAAAATTCTTGTGTGATTGTGGACACTCATCTGGGACTAAGAGTGCCAACCTGAAGAAGCCGGTCACTGTGGGAGCAAGCCTAAGCAGGTCTATATGTTCACTCCCAGGAATCAATTTATGATTGCCAACTGGGTCAACCAGCTCTCAGCCTTTCAAATAGTTGTTACCAGTGTTCCCTCTGAGTTAGTGTGAGCTAGCTCACAGTTTTTTAGCCTCCAACTCACACAGTCCAGCTGTCCTCGACCAGGGCCAAGGCTTTTTCAGCCCTGACTGGTGGAACACTCTGCTGGAAGACATCCGTACCCTGCGGGAGCTGCTATTTTACCACAGGGCATGTGAGGCACAGATGTTCCACCTGACTTTTGGTTGAGGACAGTGACAGGACTTCTGGTACTCTCATATAATTCCCTATTCCCCATAACCCCTCCCCCCCAGGGAGGCTGGGGAGTTAGGATTTCTCCACCATCTTATATATGGTATATACACTGTTTTTACCTACTGTTTTATTGGACTGTTTTAATGCTGTTCTATGAGATTGTATATTATTTGTTGTAAGCTGCCCTGGGCCCTACTTGTAGGGAAGGGGGGCCTAGTAAATCCAATTTAATAAATAAATAAAATAATTTTTGTCTTAGCTTAGGAAGGATGCCTACAGAGCAAACTAATTTATGCAGTAGCCAAATCACTCACTCACAGCTTTAATACCAGTAACTCACAAAGTAGAATTTTTGCTCACAAGACTCCATAGCTTAGAGGGAACACTGGTTGTTACTCATTTGTAGTTCACAATCTAGACATCTTCCCTCTAAAATGCATTTTTGCTACTGGAATATATTTTTTACAGCTGTGGAACGCACTATATTTTGTATCCAGGAAATATATCTGTCCCTTTAAGCAATAAAGTGGCCCACTACAGGCAACAGATTTCAGGGTAGCATTCAATTGCAGTTGATGTTATCTATTATTATTATACTTTTAGTATTATAAGGGGAAAGTAATATTTCAATTTTCTGCCGCAGGTACCTAAATATCTAGGACCAGTTCTGCCAGGAAAAGTATAGTTCTTTCCCAAGATAGCATATCCATTTATATTGCAATTGCTGTATGGAATATCCTAAGAGATAATCTAGTTTACTTCATAATGAAGAAGGCAAATACATATTGCCAATATTTGAGCCATGGAATAACTGTTCCCATTGTAATCCTGAAGAGAATATTTTAGAAAACAAGTACAAGAGGCTCATAGGAATTTAAAATTTACTTGTTTCACTTAAATTAATTAAACTTGGCATATTACTCCTACCTAACAAAGTACTGTCACTACTCTACTGAGCAATCCAGACATTGTAAGAAGGGCAACAATATACTACCTTTACAAATAGATGAAAAGACAATATTAAAAAATACATGTTTCCCATGTGTTTCCATGAGAGGGCCACTTCAAATATCTTTAATAAACATGCTTTAATGGAGTAATCCACCCATGGATCATCACATACAATGATAGCATGGGAATATATTCTGGAGCATGAACACCTTCTGGGAAGCCATGATTTCCCACATAAGTGTACCTATAGTAAATTAGTGCCCATTTGTTACAGGTGATCTACATGGATGTTGCACACTAATTTCCACTTGTGAGTGCTTTTCATGAAGAAAATGTGTACCATTTGAAGGATTTGTAGAAAAAAGGCTATAGCAAGCGAAGTCTGTTGACATGGTCTGCTGCTGAGTATACTGACAATTGCCTGCAGCCCTTATCAGATGGCAGGCAGTGCTATTGCTAGAAGATTTGTGTGTGTGTGTCTTAGCTGGAATGAAAGAACTCTCTGGGGATCAGCAAGGCATTTTAAACACTGTGTATGTGTATATCTAGTGACGTTTCTTTAAATCTATCCACCACAAAAGTACACACACGGCTTTGGAATCCACAACCCATTAGCACAAACACATCTAAAAATCACCTTGGCAAGGGTAAAGATATTTGAATACAGTAAATATCCATAAGAAGAGGGAATGGAGAATTTAGGTAGTGGAAGGAAAGTAGTATGCATAAAGCCACTAAAAGCAGCAAGAAGCGTCTTTAAATTGAAAAGGGGGGGAACAGATCTAATACAACAGAGCTTCAAGAAATAAAGAAAATGAAATTAACCACTGAATCATCATATGTTTCTAAGCTATACCCATTCAATTTTGCTTTAATTTGCAATGAGGAGTCATAGATAGATTTGGCATCATTAAATAGTTCTGAAGTTGTACTTTCTGTTCTATAACCAGAAAAATAAATGGTGCATTTATGTATGCAGATGGCAAAGTAACAGTTTGTGAAGGCACATTTGTCTTTTGCTCCTCTCAGCATATTTCTGAAATCATACACTTTCACAAAACCCCTTTTGTTATCTCCTTAACATGTCATTCTCCTAATCTGAAATCTGCATGATCAGTCAAAGGCTAGAGGAAGAAAATAGCAGCAGATTTATAAAGATAACCATATCTAAAATTTTCCATAGCACTTTCATTCAAAGCACTTTACACAGTTGTCCCACTGTGATTCTTACAATAACCCTGAATCATTGGATCAGCATTACTCTTTCCTATTGAAAAGGGTGTGTGTGTGTGTGAGGGGAACTGAGGGGAAATGACTTGAACCAGATCTGTAATTCTTCTCTCTTAGGTTATGCCAGCTCTCCCCATCATTTGGGCCACATCTCATGGTATGGTTAAAAATCATGGAAATGCTTGGGTATACCACTCCCATGTCTGAAGTGTAATCAGCACATAATACACAGGATTTCTCAAAGAAACACAAGACAACAATCCAGAGTGATTCAGCATACCCATCTGAAAAGGTTATATGCAGTTGTGTCATCTATCAATGAATATATGAAACATTTTATCAGGGGTCGTTTCATAGAAAAAGAGCTAGGGGAACTCATTAGCATAACTCATTAGCATATGCCACACCCCCTGACATCACCAGAAGTGTGTCATAAGGCCACACCCCCTGACATCACTGGAAGTGTGTCATAAGGCCACACACCCCGCCCCCAACGGTCCCGGCCGCCGCCAGCCTTGTAGCTCCACTGCCGAGCCCCATGAGGGGCCCAGCGGTGGACCTGCAAGGCCGGCGGGAGTGCAAGGAAGCCCCGCGAAGGCCCTCCCTGGCCCCAGGCAGGCAGGGGTTGGGAGAGGCAGGGAGGAAGCAACACCCTCCCTCTTCTCCTGCCTCCTCCTGGCTGAATGAGGGCTGGAAGCGGGGCAGCTGGAAGCAGGGGGCGGGGCTTCATCATGTGCCCCGCCCCCCGTACCTCACCCGGGGGGAACTGTGATCCCCCGCGATCCCCCCAAAATGACCTCTGCATTTTATAGGTAGTTCATATACATAGAGCTACATATCCAGATATTAGGCAAGAGGTCAGAGAGGTTGTCCATAGACTAATGCTCTTCTATTGAAATCAGGGGCAGATATTCTAAAAACCATGAACACACCGCAAGAAAATACATAGAAGCGTTGTTCAAGTCCTGTGTGTGGCTTACTACCAGACATTCTGGAAAGGGTCTAAGGCACAGCTGAGATTTTATACTTTCATTCTCGGCAACTGGGGATGCGCTTCTCATGCTGATTGGCTGTCCCAGACACCAACCATTCTGCTTACCATTATGTATCCCAGCAACCCTTGTTCTACATCTCCATCATGTAGCCTTCACGGTTCATCATGCACCAGCAGTGTTCAGAAGGATTATGAACCTGGAAGAGCTCAGAGGAGCTCAGCAGATGGTTGGCATTGCACTGTGAATGGAGTTGATGCTTTCCAATCACCCTGTTCAGAGCTTCCTAGAAAGAGTCAAAAGAGACACATGGACCGTACTGAGTAATAAACAGCAGTGGCAACAAAATCCGATGCGCTCAAGCACTCTGAACATGATATGAATTATGGATCAAAGAGAATGATACCACCAAGTTATTCTTCCTATTCCTATAATTCCCCCCCTCCCATTTGGTGTTT
Organism: Gekko japonicus; assembly: GCF_001447785.1. Taxonomy (NCBI): domain Eukaryota; kingdom Metazoa; phylum Chordata; class Lepidosauria; order Squamata; family Gekkonidae; genus Gekko; species Gekko japonicus. The sequence goes on along the minus strand of NW_015164665.1, from coordinate 1,167,629 downwards.
CTTACACAGTGGGATCAGCTGCTGGAGAAAAATAATGTAATAATTGGTCCAAACCTTACTCATTTGTGGCAGGGAGATGTATGTGAACTGTCTGGAGTTTCTGTTTGGGTTGCTTCATAATACTCTGATCCTGCAGGGCAAAAGGGAACAGTAATAATGGTTGAAATAGAGTGGCTGGCAGTTACCCAGAAATGAAATTATGCTTCCTGTACTTGCATGTAGGATTGCACTGGCACGACAGCTTGTTGACATCACAGTAATATTTTGCTATCGTTATCAGGGCAGCATCCCTTTACTGTCCATACTTGATCCTGTATGGAGGCTACAGCTTGCAACTACTGAGAGAACAAATCCTTTTTATGTATGTAGGTTTTTATTTATATATGGATTGATGTGTTTGTTGAAATTATTTTTGAGCCAATACACAGGTACAAGTTGCTGGGAGGAAGACATTTGCTTAAATCGAAATTTGAGACAGGGGATCCTTGTTCCTTGCCTACTTATGTGGAATGCCTTTGCATTCCCAGCTGGAAGAGTAGAAGGCCCAGTTTAGAGTGTCCTGAGCTGAAGTAGCTGTTGTGATTCTGAGCAGAACAGTGTTAGCAAA
>NW_015164665.1:1111504-1166983 GCF_001447785.1 Gekko japonicus | reverse complement strand
CTCTTTTTCTGCAAAGGCCCCTTTCTCTAGAGTTCCCATCATCGAATTCCCACAGTGTGTGTTGTAGATGTGCCCAACATGAAGCCAGAGAGATATAGCTCCGTGCTGTATCCTATAATTTGCCAAAATCATCCTAGCTGTTTACATACTAGTGGGTTTACACCAACATAGTGTTAACAAGGCACTACACCAGCATATCTTCAGATACACATAACAAGTCTTCACATTACACCAATGTGGGTGTAGTTCCTATCCTATGCAATTTACAGACTGGTCTTTGGGTTTTGCAATAAATCTCTCTTATTCCAGCTTGAGTACATAAATGTCTTTTCTGTGACCATTATTTATATTTATTATGACATTTAATTAAGTATTTGATCATTACTTAATAGAATTACTTAATATAATCAACACCCAAAGACCAAGAATGTTGTTCCGTTTAACGCTAATATTCTTTTACCCAGTTACGGTCACATTATTTTCATCTAGACAGTGGTTGGTTTTTCTCTGAAAAAGAGACAGGATCGAAGCTTTTTATGTGCCAAAAGTAGGATTCCTTGAAAGTTAGTTTAAATCCCCTTGACATCACTCTCCTTTGAAGATGGGATAATGGCAAATCCTGGGATAATGGGAGCATACTGCTGCTTCTCCCTTTTGTGCTTTATCCTAGGATGTCACTGGTGGCATGGGAAAGGCACCCTAAAAAAAAAAAAAGGAGTAAATCTACTACTTCAAACGTCTCTTCACATATAGCATCTACCATATTGCTCACAGTGAACTGAGATCCCAGGGTCATTATGGAAATAAAACTCTAGAGCTGCATGTATGCACAATTACTTTGGGTCACCAATACATACACATAAACATATATTTTGGTTCACACACCTATACAGATTATTCATATTGTGCTTGGGGGGGGGGGCTCGGAAGAACTGGAGGCATATCTCTTTATGTTTATAGAACACTAAAAGAGTTAACTTTTTTTTAAAATTAAACTCTCCTAAAAAGGAGAGAATTTTATTGCTTTAAATTTTACAGAAAAAAAGGGAGGGTATATAGAGTTACCTTTTGACCAGGCTTGAAAAAACCATCTGGTCATTTGTTTAAAAGTTTGGCTTCAGTACAGAGCAATGAAGAATATTCTCTCTATACACGTTTGAATTAACTCATGCATATTTGTGAGCAGTGCAAAGAGAATGCTGAAACCAGAAAACTGCAGCAGGCAGCAATGAATGACCATTATTAGAAGTACAAGGAGACTGCTGGGCAAAGGGACAATGTCGACAGGACCCTTCCTTTGGAACAGCCAATAGTATTAAACTGCAGAAGCCAAACTATTGTGCTGGAAAGTGCCATAAAGTCACAGCTGACTTATGGTGACCCCGTGGGGTTTTCAAGGCAAGAAACATTCCAAGGCTGTTTGCCTTTGCCTTCCTCCACGTCACAACCCTGGTATTCCTCAGAGGTCTCCCATCCAAATACTAGCCAGAGCCGACCCTGCTTAGCTTCCAAGATCTGATGAGATTGGGCTAGCCTAGGCTGTCCAGGTCAGGGTAGCCAAACTATTACTGAAGACCAAATTGTGATGGGGACAGCCCCACTTAACATGGCTGTCTACAGATGCAGAATAAGGAGGAAGAGGAGTAGTGCGAAGAAGATATTGTAGCCTGAGATTCAGTAATAAAAGCTGTGAAATCACTATAACGAATGACAGAGAAAGGTAAGTAAGTAAAGAGGGGAGAGCAAGAACAATAAAGAGAATGCTAGTGGATGGCTGCATGCTGCGCAGCGCGTCTGAAGCACTCTTTTAGCCACCAGGACTTTTCCAGCCACTCCAGCATTCCAGCATGCACCAGCGTTCACTGCTGTGGAGGTCCTATATAGCACCACACTAACATAGTCCAGTGGTACACTATATACAGGTTTATTCACAATATGTACACTCCACCGACAAAGTGCTCCGCCATACATCACAATCCCGAAGAGAGAATACAGAGGTATAGCATGTCCACATATATACACAGTATGACCAATCAGCTTGATGCTGAGTCATAATTACTGACCTCATTCCATATCTGGTTGGAACTTGTTATCTGCAGCTTGACAGCTGTCACTTAGATCCTACTGATCTGAGTGCTGAATATTAACTACCAACACCTTCTAGGTTACCAAGTATTGGATGTCCAAGGGAACTGAGGGTACTGTAACCCTAGCATCTTTGTCCGTCTGTCTCTCAATGGTCCCCTTTTCGGTGTTTCTTCACTATCACAAGATTTTGAGGTAGACATAGAGGTAGAAATAAAAGTGGAAAATAAACAAGGAATGAGACAGAAATCACTGTGTATTTTTAGCAGGTTTATAATAAAGCTTCTGCTTCCATCTTTCCCAAAAATTCAATTTAAAGTAAATACTAAATAGGAGTCATGGATCTGATCATGAATTTATCCAGCCAGCCAGGAAACGATTTCGAAAAAAAACATCTGTCAGCTACACTCTTGGCATTTATAGTGCTGTATACCAAACACCAGTCCAGGTAAATTGCTATGTTTTTTAGCTCCCCAGAAGCTTATGGCTAGTTGCTGTCAGAAACAGAATGCCAAATTAGATGGGCCCTTACTCTGATCTAGACACTTACATTCTTAATCCAACTCCTGTGAAGATCAAAACTGATTTAGTTGAGCTCTTCATTTATGCAGCTGGCACTAGAAGCTCATTTACCTCCTCCTGTGATGTTTCCCCTGCAAAACTGACATATAACAGGTACTGTGCCTCAAAGTGATTTCAGGCAGCTGAAAGGGGTTAAAAACCATGCATAACTAATGAGGCACATATAATTGAATCCAGATCCTCTAGTACAGTCTTATTGCTGACTGGAGATTAAGCAGCAAGCAGTCAGATAGCACTGTAGAAGCTAGGACAAAGTGGCATAGCATGAGTCGACTCTGAAAAGTGAATTCAGCAAGGTCTTCTTTACTACTAAATTCCTGGTGCAAAGTAGGCTGGCACATGGCATGTATGTGTCAATTATTATTATTATTCCCAGTTATCTTGTTATTACACTGCCACGCTATACATCAACTGGTTGGTTTCAGTTACGATTGTTGTAGGAATGGTTAAATGCTGCACTGATATTTTCAATTGTGCAAGTTCTTTCTTTGATGTTGTTTTGAGCACAGGTAATCTTTCTCTTCTTTGCTGTTAATATTCTCTAAGAGTTTTGCCTTCACTTCTTCCTGTACAGACATGACCTGATGATGTATTGTCAATATCCCACTCTTAATTAGTCAACTTTCAAGAGCAACTTCATTTCTATGGTCTATTTCTTGGTTGGTTTCATTTATTTCTTGTTCCTCAAGTTCTTCCTTTGAGTGGCTGTTGTTTCAACAAATGCTGTTGAGACTTAAGCACCTTAAAGGAATTAACAGAAAGGAAACTCAAGAATGAAAGAAGAAAAGCAAACCTCAGAAAGAAATATCAAGTAGATATGAGAACAACAGCCCAAGTTGCAGAAGAAATCAAACAAAGTATTGTTGCAATATCCAAGATCAAGAGGCACAGCAGTAGGATCCAGCAATACAGACAAAACTTCCAGTTCCAGACTACCCAAAGACAGTTCTACAAATCACTACAGGGAGATGAAAAAGTAGAAGTAAAACCAGACAAAGAAAAGACAACCATCTGGAAAGAACTCTGGGAAGACTCCAAAGAACACAATAAAAAAGCCACCTAAACACAGATGTGGAAAATACATGGAAAGCAAAGCAAATGGAAGATCTTACAATAACCTTGAAAGCTTGCAAAAACAATTGAAGAAAAACTGGGCAGTGCCTGGAAAAGATGAAGTCCACGGCTATTGGCTTAAAAAGCAGACAGGTCTTCATCCACGATTGGTGCAACAGCTTAATGATGCACTCCATTCCAAAACAGTAGAAGATTGGCTAACAACTGGCAGGACATTTCTCATTCTGAAGAACAAAGAGAAAGGATCAGAGCCAAGCAACTTCCACCCAAAGCAACTTCCACCCAATTACTGCCTCCCAATAACTTTTAAACTCCTGACAGTAATTCATTTTCTGTCATTTTCCATTTAAGAATATCTACAGCTCAATTCAATTTTACTATATGAGCAAAAAATATTTTCCAAAAATCCTGAGGCACTAAAGATCAGTTACTGATTCATCAAATGGTCTTACAAAATTGTAAAAGACAGAAAAACAACCCGAGCATTGCTTGTATTGATTACAAGAAGGCATTTGATTCACTGCCTTGTACATGGATCCTAAAAACACTAGAAATGGTAGGCATCAGCAAAACTATAACAACATTTATCAAAAATGCCATAAGTAAATTGAACAGGCTGATAATGAATGGGGAAGAAACTGGAACAGTGAATATCAAATGAGGAATTTTCCAAGGGGACTCACTATCACTGCTACTCTTTGTCATTGCTCTAATACCACTCACCATCATTCTCAACAGCACAGGTCTAGGATACCAGCTTTCAAAGACAGGCCCAAAGATTTCTTATTGCATACAGATGACTTTAAAATGTATGAAAAGTCATCCTCAGAGATTGATTCTTTACTAAATACAGTTTGAATATTCAGCAAACATATAGCAATGGAATTTGGCCTTGACAAATGTGCAGCATTAGCATTGAATAGAGGAAAGACTGCTGAGTAAGTAGAAATCCAAGATTCCAAACAACAACATTAAAACACTGTGCTTTGAAGAAAACTACAAATATCTTGGAATTTTGGAAGCTGACAACATCAAACATACCCTTGTTAAGGAAAATACAACTAAGAAGTACTACTGAATGGTTAAAAAGATATCATGAACAAAATTAAATGAAGGCAACACAGTAAAGGCAATTAACACATGGGCAGTCCTAGTTCTAAGATACATAGGTGGCATTATCTATTGGAAACAAGCAGAATTGGAAGCAACAGATTGCAAAACTCACAAGATTATGATGATGCCTCACTCACTACACCCTAGAAGTGATGTTGATTATCTCACCAAGAAAATTAGGTGAAAGTGGTCTCCTGGAAGTTAAGCAAGCAGTTGAAGAAGAAAAACAAGCACTGAATGACTACATCAAGAAAAGCAAAGAGAAGTTTCTAGTTGAAGTATACAAGGCAGACTGATTTAACGTTACAGAAACCAAATAAGATTACAAAAGATTAAAATCAAAACTCACTTTGACAACTTGAAGGAAAGGACAACTTGCATGGACAATATTTGAAAGACATAGACAACAAAGTTGATAACAAAAACACCTGGAAGTGGCTCCAAAATGGGCACTTGAAGCCCTGACCTGGATAGCCCAAGCAAGCCTAATATCATCAGTGCTCAGAAGCTAAGGAGGGCTGACTCTGGCAAGTATTTGGATAGGATATCTCCAAAGAATACCAGGGCTGGGAGGCAGAGGCAGGCTATCAAGCCACTTCTCTGTATGTCCTCCATGCCCCAGCAGGAGTCACCAGAGGTTGCCTTGACTTCCAGGCATGGGCACACACACACACACATGCAAAATGGACACTTGAAGAAAGAAACGGAAGGACTCATTCTAGCTGTATAAGAGAAAGCACTCAAAAAATAGTATGAAAGCCAAAATTCAGAAGACCAGTGATGACAGCAAATGTTGACTTTGCAAGACAAAGGATGAAATGACCACATGGTCAGTGCCTGCAGTAAAATTGCTCAAACGGACTATATAGAATGGCAAAATAGAGTTGCAGCTATGTTGCACTGGAATTTTTGCAAGAAGTATGGTTTACCATCAGTCAGAAATTCATGGGAGCACAAACCAGAAAAGATCCTGGAAAATGATGAAACAAAGATTCTTTGGGACCTCCAACTGCAAACAGATAAACACCTGTAGCCTGACACCCATGACATCACAATTGTAGAAAAAAATGTGAAATAGGGTTTGGATAATTGACACTGCAATCCCAGGAGACCGCCGACTAGAAAAGAAAGAACAGGAAAAGACCACAAATACCAAGACCTATGAATAGAGTTAGAGCGCCTCTGGGAGAAGAAGGTTACCATCATGCCAGTTGTCATTGGAACCCTTATAGCAGTTCCTAGAAGTCTCAAGAAACACCTGGACATTCTAGGCATTGAACAAATAACACCAGCTCAGCTCCAAAACACAGTGTTGTTTGGAATAGCATGAATCCTGAGAAGATATATCTGCAATTCCCAAGAACTTGATTAGATCTCGAATTACAGAATATCATCTGACTGTGACAAATAGTAGTAGTAGTAGTAATAGCTGCAGCAGCATGCAATTATTGTTTTCTACAGCAGAAGGACACTAGCAGACTCTTCTCATGGTTCACTAGGTATGACAAACAACATTATAATATTTGCACAGCACTTTTTGAAGCGTTCAGTGCAGAATATTTGCCAAATTTCATTATGACACCTCAGCATTCAGGGGAGCTATTGGATCACAGCATGCTTTCAATCTGTCTTGTCTCCTTTAAGGTCCAAGTTAAGGTTCAAGTCTGAAACACAGAATGGCATCATGACCTTGGTCACAAGCTTTCATTCACGTGTCCCAATTGAAGGTAAATATTATATTTTCCAGACCCAGTCTAAGACTGACACCAGCACAGTGCCAGCACTGTTAGTTAGTATCCTATGCTTGCTTCAGGAACACCCCTGGACAAGATGTAGAGGTGCAGAGAGCAATACTGATTACAGCAGAGTCCACATCAACTGAGCAGCATGCTGCTGGTGTCCTCCTGAGTGGTCACACGGAGACACAGCCACCAACTGATGCACCAACTGTGGGTCACAGCCTCTGTCACAACCCAGCCCTTTTGTCTGTGCTACCACCCACTCTCAGAGCTGCCACAGAGACACCAGGCAATATCTCTTTAAACCAGGGTCATTCTAACCAGCACAGTAGAAGCAATAGGAGTGTATGAGCCCATTTGGGAGAAAGAAGAATGTTTAAACAGTATGGTTCCATAAGAATTTGGCTCTGAAGAAGAAACATAGTCGAAACTCTCGTGGCTGACAAGAGAAGTCAGCCAGCCTGTTACAGCCTCCTTGCAGACCTGGAAGTTGGCAACTGAGAAAAAATCAAGACCACAGTGTATCTATGGACTGTGTGTAGCCTATTCATTGGTCTGACTGGGAAGGCTTTCTGTGTATTTTTCTAAGCCTTAGTGTTAAATGTCATAAGCTAACTGGAACGTTTATTTCATCTATTGTTTTTGATTTATGCATTGTGTTAAACATACGCCTTTATAAAAACCTTGAGTGGTAGCAGACCTTGAACATAGTTATTTCACGGAATATTTTGTGGTTGTTTCACTGAGTGCAGTATCTTCGTGGTCCCGCTGTATTTATTATCCTTTTTTCCTCAAACAGCCCTATTCTGGAGTAGCTCAGAGATTTAAGGAGCTAAGTCTACCCACCTGTGGCATGCCCTGATACCATCCTCTTCTACACCACTGTATGAGTTACATTGATGTGGATCTGGCATGGTGCTAGGAGGGCTTGCTACAACTGTATCTTCAGACACACTGGCATATCTCTGAGAGATGCCAGCACAGGGTTCAGCTGCCAACCTAAGACTCCCCCAAAATGTCACTTCTGATTTTATTGTGTTACAAAAAACAAACAGAATGGCTTAATTTGGGAAAGACCTCATGGGCCCAATATTCTGTAAATAAGATAGAGAAGAATTTTAAATATTCTAACAAACAAAAAAAACAAATAGGACAATAAGCTTTTGAGAGCATACAGCAATGTGTAATATTTCAAAATAGTGCTGGTGAGTGGTGTCACTAGACCTCATGGAAATGGCAATTAGCTTGTTTTATGCTAATCTATGGATTTCTTGTTCACACAGAGTGTTCCCTCTAAGTTGAGTTAGTGTGAGCTAGCTCACAGTTTTTTACCCTCCAATTCACTCATTTTTGTCTTAGCTCAGGAAGGATGGCTCCAGAGCAAACTAATGTAGGCAGTAGCCAAATTGCTTGCTCACAACTTTAATGCCAGTAGCTCACAAAGTAGAATTTTTGCTCACAAGACTCCACAGCTTAGAGGAATCATTGCTGAACATAACATATATCTTTTCCTCTGGCAAAAGGCTAAGAGGATGTGGCATGGGCAAAACTTCAAGTATGTGCCCCAGACCATACACTTAACTATGGCCTGGGTCACACGGGCAGAAAAATGAGGGGGGAAAGTGTGGCTGTTTGCCCCGGGGCAAAATAATGTGCGGTTGCGCCAGTAGACGTACTGTGGAGGTCCCGTGGTAGGGGGGAGGTGCCGAGCACACCACAATCCTGCGCCACGGCAAAGAAGTGGTGTGGTGCGGCAAACAGGTTTTTTTCGGACACCAAAGTGTGTGCATGCCCCATTGGGTGTTTGTGCGCATCCCATGGACAGTTGAAAAAAAACCCTTTATACGAGGGGGCATGGGCGGGCGCCAGAACTACCACCGGAAACGCGAACAGACACCCGCCCTTGCCCCGCGGTTACCAGAAACTAGTAACTCCGAGGTACTAGTTTTTAACCGCGCATCTTTAGTGGGAAGCCTCGGGTTCTCCACGGGAGCTCTACACTTCCCAGATGTGGCGGTGAGATCGCGCCCGGAAAATCCACCTATCTTCCGTCCCTCTAGCGTGCCTAATGCTCCATGTGACCGCAGCCTATATTACTTTAAACAGCTTGCTTCTAACAGTAAATGTTAATTTTATGATTGCAGTAGAAATCCATTTCACTTTTTACCATATCAGTACAATAGCACATATAGCCCTAACACAAATTTCAGCTTTCAATCTGAAAACAAAAACAAACATTCCCTTGAAGAATCTCTTTCCATTCACTCTACAGAAGATGAGTGTACTAGAATGTCATTGACTGCAGAAAATTCTCAAGAGAAGAACAATTGTTCATCTGTTACTTCAATTTCAATAGTTATCTTATCCAAGAAATTAGTTTCAAATTATAACTAGGAATCTAGAAATATACTATTTCAGAATAAAATTCCACATAGATGCAAAAAGAAACTCTTAAACCCCTAATAATTTGAAACAGCCACTAAAAAAATTGGATCACAGACACCTGAATTAACAATGGGTTGGCTTCTTTTCAGTGGTCCCAGTGCCTTAGGTACAAAATTCTGAAACTCTTATGAAGTCCTTCAGTAACAGGATAACAAATGTAACTGTCTTAAAGCAGGAAAAACACAAACCTGCCCCACAGCCTTTTGTCAGATATTACAATAAGACTCACCATGAGACTACCAACACGACTGTATATGAGAGTGTGAACTTGCTGCTATCCTCCAAATACATCCAGTTGCCATGTTAGCGATGCATGGATTGTGCAAGCACATAGAGCCCCTGTATACACTACACAAAAGTCTGATTTTTCAGGGTTTCAGGGTATATCTAAGATGAAAATCCCTGCTCATTCCAAACAGCACTGCAACTGTAAATATGGGGGATCAATGGCGGTTGCTGGTGCATGTGAACTTTAACATCTGAAAAAGGCTGAGGTGCCGCTTTAATCACTTCGACATAAATGTTGTGCACTTCCTACAAGCAAAAGGGAAAACTATGAAAAGCTTATGTAGTTTTGAGGATCACACATACATGTTGCATCATAGGAAACTGTACTATTATTTAAACAAAAACATACAAAACACTATTTTCCCATAAAACAAAGGATCTTTCCAGTCTATTCTGTTTAATTTCCATTCTTTAAAATGTTACCTTATGTATAGAAGGTGACAATGGAATCAGTGGATGGATACAAAGATTCCCCCTCCCCCCGGTTGTTAAGGTCAAATGGTCCTAACATGGCTGCTACTGTAATAACATCTTACCAACCAAATGAAGAGAGACTGCTGCACATCATTTGAAATACTATAGGACTGTTGTATGAGTGTAGCTGCTGCACAATGGCTTAACCCCTCACCATTCCAAAGTTATTTATTTTTTCACTTCAGTAATAATTTCACTCAAGATATTGCCTGCAGGATCTATTAAGGATGATGATAATGAGATCTGATGTTATTAAATTGGACCTACATAAACTAGGGTATGTTCATCAATACAATGCATTACTGTCACTTAGACTGGGGGAAAAGAAAAATAAAGCAGAGTATCTGTTTAAAAATATCTCGTAATGTTTTTGTCAATGTTGAATTGAACTAATTATAATAGAAATCAGTACCTGTATCCTGAAAGATATGTGAAAATGAATCCTAGAATCTTAACAGCTGCTAAGGTCAGGAAAGGTTTTTAAAGCAAAATATAGAAATATTCGTAGTCTGCGGGCTTTCATACAGACATCCTTAGAGAGCACATAAGAAGTTCGTAGATATTCATCTGATCTTGGGAAAGCTGGGGTATAAATTTTATGTTAGGTCATATCCAGTACTTCTGATTCTCATCATGCTAGTGTGAACCAATTCACATGCCTATTGGCCATGTAACTCCTTGAAATATTGTGTGGTGGGTTCCACCCTTTAGCCAGTACTGAACTTCAGGCTCCGTGTACAGGTTTCATCTTTCAGCACATACTGGCAAGCTCAAAAAGCAACATTTGCACTGGCATGTCAAAAGCTGAACCCTGCCCCTAGTGAAGAATGCACACAACCTGTGGGCCAGGCTGTGTAGGATTTTCTAGTGTCTGGATGCCAACCCCAATGAGCACAATGGTTATGTTTGTCTTGTGACACCATGTAATGATATCAGAATGCATAGAAAGCCAGCCACAGGGACAGTGTGGGCTATGCTAGACTTGTCGGCTATGTGCTAAAGCACTTGCTTATGTACACTGTATGGTCTAGATTTGCTGGAATATCATGTGGTAAAAATGAGAATATTTGAAGTCTCCCTTCATACTAAAAATGGAGTTAACTGTTCAAGAGTTTTAGTTTAAGTTGTAAGAAGCATATAACTTCCTATGGTTATTGAGAACTAGCTATTCTTTCCAGGGTCCCCAATATCAGAAATGGACCCCAATTATACTGATGGCTTTAACTTAGACACCCCTTAACTCATTTCCAATGCAAATTCCTGAGTATGTTTATCCGAAATTTTGTTTTAATCTATGCAATTCAAGTATTTTTTCCTTACCTGAATTTCTGTTCACGGTCCCAGTCCTCACTGTGAATTCTACTTACACAAATACAAACAGAGACGAGGCACAGGTTCTACATTGTGATCCCTTAAATACCCCTTGGAATTATTTTACTCACGTCCCAATGATTACCCCATTCATTACATGGACAACAAATCCAGCCTGGGATATTTATATATGCTAACGATTATTTAACTAACAAATTGCTGATTAATTAGTTAAATGCTTGCACTGTGCTTTGAAGCTGTGAAGTGCCATCAAAGTGCTAAATATTATTATTGTATATAAGGAATGTGTGACTAAACTGTGAAAGCTGGGACTGAAAGGGGGGAGACTTTGTGATGGAAAGGACAGTGCAATCTTTCACTTCTGTGGCAACTAATGCCTTTGCTGGGCTGCAGCTGTGTTAGTAGTGTTACAGCTCCGCAATCCAACAGGGTGTGACCTGAAGTTTAAAGGAACCAGCTGTTGCCTAGTTGGCACCAGATTTTACAGCAGGTGGAGATGGAATCCCTTATCGAGTGACTCCATTCCCTGGGCCTGTCTGAGGTTGAAGCTAACACATTTCATATGGGCGTGATTCCATTGACTTTGCCGGAGGCTCTCCTAAATTACACAAACTTTATTCAAGTCAAAACCTGTAGGTTAAATCCTAAAATGCTTCAGGGCATCAAACCACTTTCCACTCTCTGGGGTGCCAAAGGGCAGGCAGAGGTTCAACATCATTCAAAGGAGCCCAAGGGCTGTTCTAAATTTCATCTTCCTGTCATGACTGTTAAAGTGATGGCCTACACTCGGAGGTGCTAAAAGCATATTGTGTGATAGGATTACAGATGTATAACACCTATGTACTGCCCAAAAAATCCCAGAGCTTTGAGATGTACATGTTCTTTCAGTTGTATTCATGTATATAAAGATTTGGATGGTCCAGTGCCAATGAATCAGAGGGCGCTAAGCAAAGGGCCAGCGTCAGTCTCAGCTTCTCTGTGTGATGAAGAAGTGAATAACATGTTATAACGTTACTGCACCAGTGCCTGGGCTAGAAGATGCCTAATCCTACAAGACATGGCTAGAGTGTAACAACTATTTAAGCTTCTGATGGTGCTTTAACTTTGACTGGATGGTGCTTAAAATATCGCCTTAAATGTACATGATAAATCAGACTTGTTTGGATTTGATTTGCAGCATTTACATTATGGAAATGATACTGTATACGATGGGAATTGGGACTGCACAGTGTATCTGAGAAGGCTGTTAATTTTCCAAGTTACAGATGAATATGGATTATATCACATTTATATGGAGATCTAATTTTTCTTCTTGTATTTCATCTCCTTTAAATCACTATTGGTTTGGCTGCCTGGAAGAAACTAGAGTAAGACATTATTTGTTCAGCTCAGTGCAGACCGTCAAGGAAGATTACATGTCCTTCCATGTTTTTTTCCAGGGTGGCTTTGTTTTTATTTATTCTGTTGCAGCCTGAATGTATACTGACTCTCCCATTCACTGCATGTGGAAAAGCAAAAGCATAAAAATAGTATAAAGAAAAAAATAATTCAAGCTATATGGAAACAATGCAGACAAAAGCAGTAATATTTCAATGTGTTACTTAAGAAATTCCTTTCTAACATCCTCTGGAGTCAACTCACCCAGCAGAGCATCTCTTCCTTTGAATACTAGCATTCTATTGCCACCACATATAATTCTATCTTCATATAAGCTAATGATGAAATAAAGTCCTAAAAATTGCTAAACACTTGGCATTAATTTTATCCATAGTGGCAAACACTTTCCAAAGTTTATATACAATTCCATTTTCCACAACTAAGTGATTTTTGTTCATGTTTGCAATCTGTTCCTTCCTTTTATGGTCTACCGGTATGTAGAATTGAAGCATGGAAACATTCCAACACACAGGGAGATCTCAAACCAGTCCAGCAAATTTCAAGGATTAGGCTCACTCACTTGTCAGTATTTAGTTGGCGGTGCTTAGTGTGAAGTGTCAAGGTTCTTGCTTTTGTATATTTTACAATTCAAACCTAGACATTCTTCTGTCTTATCCCAATGCATGTGGGTTGCTTATGGTTACTCAGTAATAAACTGATCTTTTCTTCAGTATTTGTTAGGACTTCAAACCACCATGAAGCAGTGTCCAGTTGACCAGGAGTGGCCCCAGACTTACCCAGGAGTCGCAGGATGCTCTCTTGGGAGCCAGGGTGCCAGCAACAGGGAAGTCCACCAGGAGTGCAACAGCAGTAATACAGCCTGGAAAATGGGAGAGGGGAAAGGCAGGGCAGCTGAAGATTCCCCTGAGGTCTGACAAGACTGCCAGTTCTTGCAAGACTTCAGGAGGATTGACTGTGCATGTGCAGCCAGCTCCACTCACTTCATAAGGGGTTTCGAAGCAGGCCAGTGAGGAGGTGGCTGGCTTCTGTCTCCAGGCTGTACAAGAGAGACCCAGTGGAGAGGAGGAGGAACCAGGTGCTGCAAACCCCTTCCTCTCTCCAGTTCGGAGGGTCTGCAAGCCCAAGCAGGAATTAAACGGGCATGATGAACACCCCATACCAGTATTTCTCTTATCTCAGCATTTTATCACTGCATTGGTAATTTTGTTCATATGTCATAAGGGGTGCCCCAAACGCAGACACTGTTGGCAACCATGAGTTTCTTTGGCCAGTTCTGAACATATCTGCTGAATGTCCAATATTCTAGTGAATGTCTACAGCGATCCTTTGTAACTGTCCATGTCACAGATCTATGTCTGTATTTTCAGAAATTCTCAGGGTTCAAGGAAACATTCCCCTGTGACTGGCAACACTCTTTTCATTTTAGACATTTGTTGTAACATGCATATAGCCCAACAAAAATACATCAGTTTTTCATGTTTACTATTCATGAGTGGAAGATATTACATCATATTGGGACCAAAGCTTCTAAAAATCTTTGCTGATTCACATAAGCAAACAACAATATGGATGGTTATTTCAAATGCAAACACATGGAAGCAGTTAATGAGAAGTGGCTCCCCTCAAAGTTTTGGCAAATTTTGTTATGCCATTAGAAACCACAAAAGATTAAGTTTGCAGTGGTGTGGTCAAGAACAATTGGAAAGTATGACCTCCCTTGCCTGGCCAATGGAGTAGACTTGGAAGGATTATATTATAAGGAGCTACAAGTCTACTGTCTATTTTTGTGAACTGAGCTCTTTAAATATAACAGCATGTTTAGTAAACTGTATGCCAGCATGGTTCTTTTTCTATCACTTGGAAGAAAGTAAAGGACAGCTACAATCCGTCTTATTTTAATGTGAATTGAGTCTCATCCTTAAATCTCCCGTTATGGGTCCCTGATTCCCTGTGCAGAAAATTTTATTTACGTATCAATCAAAGATGGTGTGGAATTTCTTTCAGCACCACTAACTGGTTAGTAAATTGCAGTCTATATCCAGACATTTAAAAGCTCCCTGCATATGCCAAGACCCTGGATCATAAAATTTTAATAAATTGTATAATGTGTGAAATTCAAATTTGCTCTTTCCTTTTTGCTACACTGCAGCATGTATAAGGAATTCAATAGGAGAGTCAAACAGCACTAACTCCCAGTGAGTGTGAGAGGGCTGATATACTTTGGTGTAGTTATCTTGCTGTATTTTTTCATGTCAATGCCATAGTTCAAGTCAATCATATCAATCACTGACGGTAGAGTCCAGGTGACAGTAGAGACCATAAGGGCAGCAAGGACCAGTTCAAAGCAACACTGAGAAAAAGCAAGTAGTGGTGGCCAGGCAGAGCTGACCAAAAACCCACATTTCAGGCTAGGTTCAAATCAAGGGAAAAGGCTTGTAGTTTATTAGCACCAGGTAAAGGCAGATATTAGGAAGACCCAAACTGGGTTTGAAGAAAAGTAGGAAATGGTTAGTGGTGGTGCACAAAATTGCTAGAAACAAAAAAAGGAGACAAAAGCTATTAATGTAGGAGGCTGAGAGGACCTAGGTTGGAACTGAATACAAACTGGAGACTGACAAAGAATCTGTGGATTTACTTAAAAGAAAGGATCTGTTACAGAGATAAGAACTGGAGAGAGACAGAACTGGAATTGTTATGGTTTGCTGCTAGGGTGTTTGTGGGTGAAGCAGGGGAATGTATTTCTTTATTTAGAAAAATTGAATGTTGCCTCTCCCGAACCTGCTCAATAAAGCAATACCAACAATTAAATAAATACAATCCGAACCAATGAGATTATTTGATTTAGGCCAAGCATGTAACAGTTTTACATGCACGCACAGATGTGCGCACACACACTTACTTTAAAATTTGGTTTAATATTTTCACTGTTCACCATCTTAGGGACCCTGAACTGGGTAGAAAGGTACAATAAAAATGTATTAAATTACATAAATAAATTAAAAAACTGGGATCCTAGTGGTCACTCACATTGCAACATTTTCAGAGATTGTTTCCTTGCTATGCTGTATCGATAACTCCTGATGGTGGTGGTAGACCATCCTCTGTGATCCTTTGCCACCACATTGACGGAACAATAGGAGGATAGAGGTTGGTGTCCTCAGAATGATCAAGGCATAGCACACAGTTTTATTCACCACATAGATCGAAATATCTTTCCTAGGACAGAAATTCCAACCAATATAATACCATCTATATAATGCTTTCAGGCACTGAAATCTACTCTTATCTGTTCAGGATGGGTAGCCGGGTTAGTCTGTCTGTAGCAGTAGAAAAGAGTAAGAGTCCAGTAGCACCTTAAAGACTAACAAAATTTGTTGTAGGGTATGAGCTTTCATGACTCACAAAAGCTCATACCTTACCACAAATTCCGTTAGCCTTTAAGGTGCCGCTGGACTCTTACTCTTTTCTACATTATCTGTTATAATCTTTATAACAACCCTGTAAAATAGGTCAGTATTATTGATTCATGAATGCTACAAGAGCTGTACCTGGACTTGATAGAAATTAGTTAAGTCACAAGGAGGAGGACAAGAGGAAAATAAAGAGACAGTAGCTTTGTGAACCCTCAAAAGTGCTATTACTGTCCACACTTGAGCTGCAATCGTATTGAAGTTGTTTTTTAATCTACATATCAGACAGAAAAACAGTGCACGCACTAGAACTGAATGGGTTGCCTGCCAGTTAGGGTTGCCAACCTCCAAGCAGCACCTGGAAATCTCCCACTGTTACTATTGATTTACAGACCATAAAGATCAGTCCCCTTGGAGAAAGTGGCTGCTTTGGAAGGTGGACTCTATGGCATTACACTTTGATGAGGTCCCTCCCTCCCCAGGCTACACCCTCAAAATCTCCAGGTATCCTGAGCTGGCAACCCTACTGCCAGCAATGTCATTAAAAATTAGTGGACCCTTAATGGCAAATTCCGGACTGAATGGCTCGTATGGATGAACTTTGAGCAGCTGAAGAAAGAGCAGATTCGTCAACCAACAACAATGCTTTCATAGTCTTCTACAGTAAGCAAATATTGTAAAGATTTGTATATAGTGCTTACCCACATTGGCAGCATCTATTGCGAAGTGTGTTAAACACCTGGGCCTGTTGCAATTTGGTGAATTTAATTTGATACCTTCAAGATACTGGAGCAACAACACAATTAGAGGTTCAGTGCCTCTTTGTGATTGCTTTGACATTACTTGTATTTATCAGTCAGTCTCTTCCTCCAGAACATTATGCCCTGGGTTTGACCTTGTTTTGTAATTTGGTGTAATTTAATTTAGAGCATCCTAGGAATTGTTTAGCTTAGGGTGCTATTTATAACAAATTTCAAACTGACTGAGAGAGATAAATTTGCTACCTCTTGTGTGTTCTATAAGAGAAATGCTTACTGCTAAGAATTTTCACCAGTTATTTTTCCCTGAAGCCTTTGTAGAAAAATGAAACTAAACATTAGATTGAAGAGAGTGAAGACCCTCCAGTCTACACAATACACTCTGAAAACAAGAAAAAATTACAGCTTGGATTTCTAAGGTACTAAATGTCTTATGATTGTTAAGGGTATTGATAAAAATCTTCAGAGAATTTCTTCTGTCACTTAACAAATTAAACACAACCTTGTTCGTTACAGACCAACCAAAGTCTAGTCTAAGAGCTCAGGAGCTCAGTGAAATGAGGTCATTGTGGTGTTATATGTGGTGATAGGGAACCACAGTTGGATCCCCCAATGTGTAATTTAAGCTCAAAAAGCAGCTGAGAGGGACCTGATTAGGATCAGGGCAGGGGAAGGCTAATTCTTTCCCTTGTCATTTGTCTGAATTCTCTCTCTCTCTCTCTCTCTCTCTCTCTCTCTCTCTCTCTCGCGCGCGCGCGCGCACACACACACTCACACACACACACTCTTTGTAGAACCCTTCAAGGCTGCTTTTTGAGCATACTATAGTTTACACATTAGGGAATTCAGTCATGGATTGTCAACATAAAAAAAAAGTTGGCTGGAAATCTAAGGGCTTCTGTCAAATTCCATGCAAACTGAATTTGGTGGGGAATTCAACATGGTGTCCCAGCTGAACTGGATCTTTATTGTGTAGAAGGATGCAACAGAATCTGAGAACCTCCCCACCCCTCCCCATTCAAGACTGGACCTTCTTGAATGTGGGCAAATGTTTCAAGACTTGACACAGATTGATGTGAAGTCATCAGTTTATGCTATCATCAGTATCCTTTCATATACTGTACAGTGATGGAAAACAGCTTATCAACAGACTCTTTTTTTTACCCCTTGACAGGACACCTTTTTTTTGGCATTCAGCTGCAAGCCACAACTGAGCCATATCTTTATGAAAGATGAGTTATAGTAGCAGAGCTATAACTATCTTTTGGAGAGCAAAAACACAATAAGGACCTGAAAGGGAAAAGATTGATTGTGCAGTCCTAAACAGAGTTACACTGTTCTAAGCCCATTGACTTCAACAGAATTGGTGTGGGAAGTACTGGCAAGGCACAGCCGACTTACGGTGACCCCACAGGGTTCTCAAGGCAAGAAATGAACAGAGGTAGTTTTCCATTGCTTGCCTCTGCACACCAACCCTGGGCTTCCTTGGTGGTCTCCCATCCAAGTACTAAGCAGGACCAACCCTGCTTAGCTTCCATCCAGATTGGAGCTCAATAGAATTATAAAGGTGCAATTTTGCTTAGGCTTGCACTGTGAGAGACAGAAAGCAAAAGTAGCCTTGATGGTTCACTGCACACTGCTTTATTTGTGACTGTGTGAATTGGGGTTGATTGTAATGACAATATTGTGTTATCACTTTAGAGAAAATTGGTAAGGGCAAAAGAAAAATTTTAAGAAGTAATAGAAGGAGTTGGAGAAATTTTTAAAGGGAGGCTCCATGTTTCAGATGGTGCAGAAAAGCAGATCCTAAGACAGAAAAGGTTGAAGACTTAGGACTTGTAGATCTTGGAACTCTAAAAAAAAAACACCCTTTGCTATTGATGAGGGGGGCTATAAGAATGGGAGCTATACATAGTAAAAATGCCCCAAAGCATGATTTCCATGTTTATAGATGGCAGTTATAAAGAATGACAAGCTCACATTTGTTTCCATACGTCGTGTGGCCCGTATTGATATCTGCAGGATAAAGCTTCCTGCTAGTATGAACTATGGGAATCAAAATGGTGTTTCCAACATTACATTTAAATAATAAATAATAGTCAAAGAAAGGTGGTTCATACTAATTAGGTAGAAGAAGAAGAGGCTTTTATACAGGCCCGTAGCTGCAGTGGGATATTTTGGAGCCCGGCATCCTGACTTCCTGCCGAGGCTCCACAACTTCCATCTAGTCCAGCCACCCCGCTGCCCTTGCCACCCCTTCCCCAACCATGGCTTGCTTCCCCGTCCCCTCATCCTGTTTCTGCCGGAGCCCCTTGCCCTGCCATGGGAGGCCTCGATGGATGAGCAGCTCCTGCCTGCTCCAACTGGCAAGCATGAGTTTTAAAATTTTTATTTTAATTTAATTTTTTTATTTTTTGTGACGTCAGTGCCCCATGACTTATTTAAAGGCCCCCTGAATTACAAAATCCTGGCTACGGGCCTGCTTTTATAGCCCGTTTCTCTCTATCTTCTCAAAGAGGCTTACAATTGCATTCTCTTCCTCTCCCCATGGCAGGCACCTTGAGAGGTAGGTGGGGCTGGGAGAGTTCTGAGAGAATTGTGTCCGGCCCAAGGTCACCCAACAGGTTTCATGTGGAGGAGTGGGGAGCCAAACCCAGGTCTCCATATTAGAGTCTGCCACTCTTAACCACTATACACAACTACAGCCTTTCCAGGGAACCTAGCTGAAATATTCCCACATGGAATTGGCCTTTCTTTTTCACTCTCAGCAGACTTCTATTCATTTATCTAAATTAAACTTTTTTTTTGCATTAGCATGTATCTAACCATCTGTGCACACAAACAGGATTTTTAAAAAGCATGCACACTCAAGACCACATTTGTACTACAAACATGCATCCTCAGAGCTGTCTGAAAGTACAGTTACCAGACTTGAAAGTTGCTAGTAGCCTGGGATCTTATCTTTATTTTCTTTCATGCATCTTAGTTGCACTAAAACTCAACAAAAACAACTGAAACACTCTATCTGACCAGACCTTTAATTCACATCTCTTGTTGCTTCAGAAGATTAAAAGCAATCTGCAGTGTGGGAGCACAGCAAAGGCAGCCACAAGCCGCATTGCACTAAAAGCTCTGGAGTATCATTTTCTTTTATAACGTAACCTCATTAAATTGCTTGTAACCTATAAATAATCCTGCATTTTACCAAAATCCCGCTATGAAAAACAGCGCCCTGCTGGAATTTAACACTCGAGACTATTTTAAAAATGTGTTTGATTAAAAACTTAATTTTAGACTAACATTATCATGGCCTTGATATGAGCTTTATGTTGCTTAACACCGTTCTCAATCAGTTCCTCTCAGTGCATTTTTTCATATGATTGTCAATTTCAACTCTAACATGTTGCCGATTACTAACATTGTGGCATTTCAGACAAAACCTTTGAGGTTTATTTTGGTGATCAGACTACTCCTGCTCCCTCCTTTAAGCAATATTTTCTTTTTCCGGGGTGTGGGGGGGAGCTGAAACTCTTGAAAGTGCAATGAATTGACAAAAACGGATGACCAATACAAAACAAGGGATACTGACATGAAGCAGCTTCATCTTCAGATACTCCAAAGGCTGTATACTTTTTCAAAGCATACAGCACATTAATTTGAAACAATGAAAGAGGAAAGCCTATGTTCACATGGCACTAAGCATATCTTCTTGTACTCAGGAGTCATGGGAATTAAGTTCTTGATTGGGGGCCTTATTACATGAAACCAGATGCTAGAGAAACCTGATAGCTTTGACCTTCTATGCACAGTCATAGATAGTTTGACACAAGAGTTGTAACAAAAGGTGATCATCTTAACTTTGGAAATATCAGATCCCAGCTACAGAGTCAGTTCAGAAATAATGTCTTGTGCCAATAAGATAACTTTTGGAATAATTCTTGTGGATGGATAATGTATGAACTTAATCAAACACAGCATTCACACAACTCTGAAATAGAATTAATAGGCCTGGACAGGTGGGAATTGTAGCGCACTCAGTAGCCCAAACACACACCCCAAATCTGCAGCACCACTTCTCTGTAAGGATGGGCAGTCAAATCAGCTAATTAAAATTCAAACCAAATGCCCCCTATTCCATGATAAAAATTAATCTGATCATAAACAATAATGAGCTAATCATCTCCAATAATCCTTAGGAATTACCAAGAACTATTGTGGTAACTTGCTGTCTGCTATTCACAAACAAGGGCAACAGAGGAAATAGGAAAAAGAGTATTTTACAGTGCAACCCTAAAGAGATTTATACTCTCCTAAGCTGACTAACTTCAATGGGCTCTGAAGGGTGCAACTCTTTTTAGGACCATACTAAAAGATGTGTTTTTTAAAAAACGTGTTTTGCCTCCTTTAGAATGTTAATTAAAATAAAACAGATACCCTGTTTCAAGTAGCAAAACCAAGCCCTCTTCCTTCCCTATGTAGCACCAATGCAAACTGAGGTGGCACAAGCCTGCAGTTTAGAGCCCATTGAAGTTAGTCGGCTTAGGAGAGTATAAATCTCTTTAGGGTTGCACTGTAAAATACTCTTTTTCCTATTTCCTTTGTTGCCCTTGTCTGTGAATAGCAGACAGCAAGTTTACAGTTTACAGTTTACATTTTATAGATGGAATGAGGCGCATGATCATAAGTTCCACTCATTTCATTCTCAGTGTTCACCCTATCCTGGTATGCACACATTTCATCAAGGAGGGTTGCCATTTTTGATCTTTAAATCGGCAGTGTCAATGATAGCAGATGAATTCTTTTGCCTTTTGCATTCATGAAAACGTCTGTCTAATTAGTAAGGGACATTTGTTGACACCTTCTGAATTATTTTGTTGTTGTTGTTACCTTTATATCCTGTTTAGTTTCCCAAGGAACTCAAGGCAGTATGCATGTTTTCTAGGCAGTTTCCCACTCAGGCATTTAAGGAACCCCAACCCCTCTGAACTTAAGCAGGTTCGACTTCAGACCGTGGCCAGGGAATGTTTGCTGTGGGCAAGGCTGATATGACAGTGCAGTCAGTTGATATTTTGCCTTTTCTGGAGTGTGATTGACTTGCCTTACTTACCTTCTTTTCAAACACCATTTTTGTAGTGTTCTACTCTATTTTTTTTTAACCTGGAATGCACAGTTTGGTGGGTTAAGAGAGGGACAGCACTGCTTTTAACAAGTGAGGGTAAATGGCCTTTTAGTCATGTCCAATTATCTGATCTGATGTAGAAGTCATTTTTATGAAAAGCATACTAGTTTGCTAGTGGCTTAGTTTAGTATGTTGTTCTTGCTACCAATTAAAAATCAAATAATGTGAATAAAATTTTCATTGTAATAAAAATCCTAATGCATATCAGGGTTTATTAAGAGGCTCAAAAGTTTTGAGGTAGCCCTTTCTTATCTTAGTTTCCTAATTAAGTAACAGTCTCCATTATTCCACCTTTAAAAAATAACACTGCTGTTTTAATAGGCTTGGAACTGACTGACCCACAGCTATACTCTTCCTTTACAATCTGACAGAGGTCCCAGCCTATCCTTTATCCCATATGCTGAAATACAACACTCCAGGCAGCCTGGAAGTTATCCAGGAAACACCCAGGCTGAATACCCCACACTTTGGCTGCGCAGATAGATCTACCAGTCCACAAAAGGGATAAGCATGTATGCTAAACATAGCTTACAAGAAAGGAGAAATTGGAGGCCTCCAGCACCATAAAGTGAAAACCAGGACGATCTTCTTTCATACCAGTTTCTGCTGATACATTCCGTTGTACTTTTGTCCTACTTCAGATCCCAATATGCCTCTTAGGCATTTATGAAATCCTACACCAAGAAGCTCAAATTCACAATAACTGGCACCTTGGGCCTTCTCCAACTAGGTATGCCTACAGTTTTCACATTTTTCCCCCATGACATTCCTCGTATAATATTGGAAACAACCTGCTGTTCTAAGGAAGAACTCCAGTTATGTCCATCTTTGTTACCTGAAACTCATTGCTAATCCTGTTTCACTGTATATCCTCATGTGGCCCCCCACCTTAATCTTAACATCACTCCCATGTATCAAGATCCAAATGTATTAGCTAGTCATGAAAAGCAAATTAACAGATATTCTCTATAGCAGTAATTGGTTTTCACTGAGTTTTTATTTAGATATTTAGTACCTTGGGAAATGCTCTTAATGCTGACAGATTTACATGTGTCCCATTTTTAAATAATAGAACGTACTATTCCTGGAAGAATTTATTCTCTCACATATACACACATGTATTTTGGCACTAGAAAGCCCTCTGAGGGAGTAGTTAGTACACTCACTAGGATAGAAATTTATTATAAGTTTTCTATCACCTGTTCCAAGCACTCTTCTAAGACTTAAAGAAATTGCTTTTTGGTATTCAGTGCACAGGTGAAACACAAAATACAAATAATAATTATACAGTTTATTTCTCCCCTTATAAGTCGATGTTCGTACAATAGTGCTCTCACAACACTCTCACAACATTGTGAACAGCATTACTGAGCTATTCCAAATTAGTCACGTGCTAGCCTTCTGATGTCACAAGCTGAAAAAAGCACAAGCAGGGACCTGCAAAAACTCATGGGGAGGGAACTCATTTACCTCCTCCAGATCTCCCTCCCCAAACAATTTCCTCTTTCCTTCCCCATCAATCTACCTACATTTATTTGTCTTCCTCTGCAATTTTTGGCTTTCCCAATTTCCCTTCTGCCCCAGGCAGGCTCTGAATCCTTTGCCCTTTTCTTTGCTCCCATCTATCCATATACCTTTATTTCCACCTAGTCTACCTTTCTTCCTGCTAGTAGCTCCTGCAGCCTGCCCATTATGCTTCTCTCTCTCTTCCCCTTCCACCCACCTACATACCTTTTCTGCTCTCTTCCTATTCACTGCTCCCTTCTCTCCATCTCATTTTTCATGTTTTTCAGTCTAACTGACAAGAACAGAGGAATGGGAAACTCAGATATATTATTGTGGGTTTCCACTGTCTGCTCCCATCAGTCTTCACCTTTCCTTCCTTCCCTCCTCTTAGCAGCCCCCACAACCATTCCCCTTTTCTTCTCTCCTCCACCTTTTAATGGACAGTAACCAAGACATGGAAGACTCAGCAATAGTGTTGTGGTTGCCTAGCACCCCAAAATAGCCACAGAGATCTAACAACATAGTATCGAGAGATCTTGGTACCTTTGTCTGATCTTGGTTTTTCCCAGGTCAATAGAAAAATCCCTCCTGCCTAGCCTTGGCACCACTTGATGGATTCTTTGATCTGCCCTTTATGGCAAGGTTCACCATTAGCTATATGACGTTAGTTAGCTGTCAAATACATTTCAGAGAGATCTATTTCTAGCCCATTCCTCACAAAATAAGCAGTTATACTTCCTTTTATCTAAAAATGATCTTCTGAAGCCACAGAGGTGGGATTTTCTGTGGAAAGGGTACAAGAAACTTTAAGAGGCATTGAAGAATTTCTCATTGTTTCTTCCTGACCCCTCCTTGACCAAGTTATTCCAATAAATCCCTCATTAATTATTCATTAGTACTTAATGAAATCAAAACTAGTTTAATCTGATCTTCCACAGCTATTTTTCCAGAATTGTTTACATGGGTACAAGTGTTCCCATGTGCAAAATGTTACAATGGAACTAAAAATTCACAAATATTTTTCATAAAAGATCCACAACGAGGATATTAGATTCCTGCTGACTCCATCTCAAATTTATACCCTGAAAAAGCCCTGTGGATTTTCAGTTATGATGTTACATGTCTGCATTTCTGTAATTATTCCAAAATATTTCCCAGAAAAGAAAGTCTACATCAGCATAGGTCTTCAGTCAGTGTAGAAACACAGGATATAATTAATGCCAGTACACAATAAAAGTACTTATAGTGACTCGCGTGTTATGGCTTACTAAGCACCTAAATGACATCTCCTTGCAGATCTCTCTAACCACAGTTTAGCTTGCTGCATACTACTTGCCTGACATCTCCCAGGTTGCAGTCACTGTGAGCTTCAACCCTCACACTTTACCAAAGGAAAGCTTTGGGTCCAGCAAGGTACCCTTCTTCTTGCAGGTATCACCTAAAAACAGCCACATGTTGGTATAATAGTAAGCATCCCTGTCTGTCTTCTGGGAAACCAGAGTTCAGTTTCTGATGGGTAGCCAATTACTACCAGAGGAACAGTAGCTCAATGTCAGAGCTATACAAGTTGCATGCAAAAGGTCCTAGGTCCGGTTTAAAACATTTTCTGGTAGCAGGAAAGGCTTTAAGAGACTGCTTAAGAGACTGGAGAATAACTGCCAGTCAAAAGTAGACCATATCACTGAGACAGAACTGACAGAAGACAGTTCATTCTTTCCATATTTGTTCATGACGCCTGAAGCTCTTCTCCATCTGGAAAAAAGTGCTGCAGTATACACCAAATCACTTATGCAATGAATGGTGCACTATGAGAGTATCAGCACAGGACGTGCAACTGTCTACAGTGCAGGTTATGCCAAACCACCATATGAAAGTGTATATCTGATTCGCAGCATGATGTAGATTGCATGGATCAATTGCATACTGTCATGTGATACATGATAAATCCACATGGAACAAAAAACAATGTACATGTCAGGTAGGATTTCAGAAAAGACATTTTATGATTTACTCTGCCTTTATTTCCTAGTAAGATTCTACTGAGGAGTAACAACAGTTGCATTGTATTAGGCAATAGCATCAAAAGAAGGGCAAAATCTTCCACTTTATACCCTAAGACCGAATCCATTCGACTGAAAATTCTACATACAGGAATTTGATTTTTTTTAATCCTGCTGTCATTCCAAGGAAGGACCACAAAGCAGTGATCCCCATTCCCCTGTTTTATCCTCACAACAATCCATTGAGGTAGGTTGGGCTGACAGACAGTCACAGTCCAAAAGGAGGCCAGTGAGCTGCAGAACAGGGTACAGACCTGAACACAGGCCTAAGACTGACACTCTGTCCATGAAGCGATGCTGACTGGGAGCCACACGAAACATCATCTGAGAAGCAGTTGTCGTTTTTAAAAAATTGCCATGAGGCCCCAATCCAGATCAGATGTCCAGCATGGAAGCCCCAGGAGCCCTTGTTTGGTCTAGTGGTTAAGAGCACAGACTCTAATCTGGGAGAACTGGGTTTGATTCCCCATTCCTCCACATGCAGCTGCTCGTGTGATTGTGGGTCAATCACAGGTACTTTCAGAGCTGTTCCCTCAAGAGCAGTCCTCGAAAGAGCTCTCTCAGCCCCACCTACCTCACAGGATGTCTGTTGTAGGGAGGGGAAGAAAAAGGAGATTGTAAACTGCTCTGAGACTCTGAGTGAAGTATAAATCCAATCTCTTCTTTTTTCTTGTTTCCCCCAAACACATGCCTTTTGAAAAGCAGAAAGAGCTACTTCATCACATTTAGTTTGGCTCTAAAGGAGCTGATTTCACCTACATCTCCGTAGACAATGCTAAAGAGAGCCAGGTCCACTCTGTCATGGAAGCTCACTGGGTGACTTTAGCCATTCACTCTCTGAATCTCAGCTACCTCACAGGGTTGTTAAAAGTCATTTACAGCTATGTTGTCTAAGCACAAAACTCAAAACTAAGAATACAATCTACATAATACCTTTTATCCAGACCAACGAAAATGACAGCTTGCAAGCTTTCAAGTTGACCAGAATTCTTCATTATAAAGCAACCTGACTCCAGCACTTTCTTAAACATGCATATCTGTTCAACAGAAAACACAGAATAATTGGTACGAAGTGCTCAAGATTATGGCCTCAACTTTTCCATACACATCTTTTAAAAATCTTTGTAACATACAGCTTGATCAAGAGTTTTGGTGAACTTGAAAACTTGCACTCTGTTTTGTATCATTTTGTCTAGTCATAACAAAAGGGTTGTTATAAGGATAAAATGCAGAAGGAGATAATAATGTTATAAGTAGGGATGCTGAGAATTTTGCTATGAACACATTCAGTGGTTGAACTTACCGTGTTTGAAAGCAACCATCAGAAGCGAGCTGACAACTCGTCTGTTTGATTCATGCAGAGCAGCTGCAAATGCCTGCCAAACTGGTCTGCCATCAGGTTTTCCCAAAGCTGCACGTGCACAAGGATGCTGCTAATTCAAACTGATCTGGAGCCATTAGCATTACTAATGACTATTTAGCTAAACCCCGAAGGGAAGGATTTCATTGAAACACAACATCTATTGATGATTGATTTGTGAGTGATCTGAACTGGTTTCCCTAAACCACACATGCACCAGGTATGCTGCTGATTTAAACTGACTGGCAGCCACTAGTGTTACTAAGGACTTCTTAGCCAAACACCAGCAGGTAGGATTTTATTGAAGCACAGCATTTATTGATGACTGATTGATATGATTTGCGAGTGATCTGTCTATTTAAACAATTACCTGCTGATCAGAGCTGTTATGTGGCAAGGATGGGGAGGTAGTAAACATCAACTGGGCAGTGTGAGAACCCGCACACACAGCAAGGCAATTGCACGGTACTGCATGGTAATACAGTGAAACAACCTGTTGAATGCCCCCAAACAGATCAGCAATTTAACTGACTGTCAAAAAATCAAATCTCTGTTCACAATTCACAAACAGGTTGCGAGCCGAACGGAATTGTTCTGAATATACATTCAGAACAATTCATAGATACATCAGAATAGGAATTTTTAACCAGAATAACAGATTTTTACACTGACACTCAGTCCTGTGATAAACCGGATGCAATGAGACCTGATGCCTGTATAGATGTCCCTGCTGTGTGAGGACACAGAGCTTTGCTCACAATAAAACAAAAACAAAAACTTCAGAAAGTCTAATAAACCTTTCAAGGCTCTGCAACAGCATATGATATAAGATCCAAAATGGCCCTTATTTGTCCCAGAAGTGTCACTGAGGGATTGCCTCCCATCCTTTTATTGCTGCAAGAATAGCTTGGTTCATCCTGAGCAGAATGTGAAGAGAATTTCAGAAAACAAACAATTGTCAACTGGAGTCTGGATGGAACCGTTAAATGTAAACAAATAACTGCTGCATATAACTGCCAGCTTGGTAAGAAGCATCACTCATTATAGAGGATGATAATCATGCATTCATCATTTATATAGCAGTTTTAGTGGGGAAAATGCTTTCCCATCCATATCTCCCTTGCTTTCCATAAATCTACATTTCGTTGCACACTGCATTAATTTAATCCACTGTTTAATTATTTGCAACCCCAAAAGCAAAACAAATGCAATAATATTGTTGAATAGTGCCCTTTTTTCTAAACAACCCCCCCCCCAAAAAAACAAGACAAGATAGTGTTCTTTTCTATTTCTTCAGTTCCTTTTACAACTCTGGCTTGCTAAATAATGACTACAGCCTTGTACCCTCCATTCAGTTCCATAGGCTTGAAATCATAGCTATTGTCTCCAAGTGCCCATAACTCATCAGCTTTTCAAAGCAGGCATCCTACAGAGATGACATAAACAATGTCTAATGCACATTCAAGTGCCACCTCAAATCTGTTTGTTCTATTCATCTATGCCATTTACCTGTTCTACTGGCATCTGTTGCATTTACCTACATAAGCAGTGTCAAAGAATCCCGGTCCAGTCCTGGGCCAAAACTCTTTGGTGTAAGGGCTGCTGCACACAAATTTACAAAACCCTGGACTGTGACTCCTCACACACCAGTCTGATAGTCTGCCACCAGCCCTTTGACTATCCCACACTTAGAAGCTAAAGGGCAAGCCTCCAAGCTTCCTGGGACTAAACAAGAAAGTCTACCCTTCAAGGAGGGCTTGCAGAATGAGTTTCTCACAAAAGCAGTTACCCTGGTAGGTGGTCAGCCAGTCTAGGCTCTGGATTTAGTTTGTGGTCAGGTTGAAGGCAAACAACCATAAAAGTAATTAAAATATTTTATTACGGTGCAAGAATACTTTAAAGAAGAACAAGAAACTGTAAGGATGTACAGGGATTAGCCCACCCAGGCCAGTCCAGGAATGGGAGGGAATCCTGTACTTTTTCAGTACATTAAACAACAAACCATGAGACAGTCTGTACCATCTTTGATCTTCACAACAATTTGCCACCAGAACCTCTTTTTCCTAGTCCCTGCCTTTCCTAAGAGAGAGATTCCAAACCCTTAGTTAGCATCTGGGATTTAACACAATAGCAACTCACTTCAGAGATGCACACTTTTACTATCCAATGGTAGCATATATGGT
The DNA here is from genome assembly GCF_001447785.1 of Gekko japonicus. Taxonomy (NCBI): domain Eukaryota; kingdom Metazoa; phylum Chordata; class Lepidosauria; order Squamata; family Gekkonidae; genus Gekko; species Gekko japonicus. The sequence continues at coordinate 1,137,997 of NW_015164665.1, read as the reverse complement.
GAGCGTTAGGCCACAAGATTTAGGCTTGGAATGCAAGTTACAATATCAGAGACCCATTAGAAATAAGAATAATTTTTATTCAGTACAGAGCATAGCAAAACAGACTATATAAGAGATTACTGAAAACAAGAAAAACCTATGGCTCTGTGCCTTAACTACACAGTATATTCATAGTTACCAGTGAAGTGTCCATATTCCAAGAGTGTCCCAGGTATACAGTCCAATTAGACACCAAGGGATTTTGAAGAGAAATCCCTTCCTTGCACCCATGTGCTCCAGTTCACAAAGCAGCTCTTTGTCTTCCAAGAGACAGCATTTCCAGGTGCAATAAACAGACAATGACAAGAAGGGAGAGCTAAAAGCAGAGCAAGAGCAAGAAACTCATTCCCATAGGAATCAAAACAATTATACCCCAATTCCATTCATGATCAGCTGTGGCCATCAGCCAATCACGAACAGACAGGGGATGTGCCCAATTGTTGGTTGTCATAGCTGCGTGTGGGGATAGGCTAGAAGTTTGGAGACCACGCCTGCAGTCACATGACCCAAACTCCAGCTTCTCCATTGCCTACATGACTTGTTGCACATGGGCCAGAGCCAGGTAGGCTTGCCAAGTCCCCCCGGGGGGTGGGGAAACCCCCACCCCAGAGACCCGTTCCCCACCGCCGGCGGATTGGGGCCCAGGGGGAACCCCACCCCAGCGTGCGCATCACCAGGAAGTGACGTTATGATGCCGGGCACACTGGGGGCAGGGCCACGGTCATCCGAGGGCAAACTCTATGGTTTTCCCTCGGATGGTCGTGGCCCCGTCCCCAGCATGCCCGGCATCACAACGTCACTTCCTGGTGACATGTGTGTGGCGCGCGCTCCAGCCACGGACCGTGAGTCCCCCGGTATGGAGATTTTTCAACTTGGCAACCCTAGAGCCATCAGGTCTGGCTCTTCCACAGAGATGTTAAAGAATGTGTGGTTATATGGCATGGCTATTTAAGTTGTTCAGGCCATTTGGTCTGCCCTGGACCATTTGGCCTGCAACAGGAAACAGACACACAGAATGTCATCACAGGAGAAGGCATGAGACTTTTAGAAATCAATATTTCTATACAGAGGATAAAATAAGAAAGCTAGAAATTCAAATACTAACTAAAACAGTAATACATTGGCCCAAATATCAGATGTTACCATTCTCAGAGTTCCAAAAATCCAAAGTGGTTCTCTACTGAGAGTCAGCATAGCCAGAAACTGTCTGGGTCTCACAAGCAACATTCAAGATGGCTGATGTAAGCAAAACAATGACTGCATGTCACGATCTCAGACAATCACCAGGAAGCTAAACAATAAATCAAAAACCTAGCTCTTATGGGTAAGGGGCCCTCATGGCCTCAGGCCTATATATCAACAGAGACCATAGGTGGTGACGTATAGCCAAATCGTTAGGCCAACAGCAAACCAGTTGGCCTAAGCAGTGGTCTGACCAGGGAGAGATGAAATAAAACTATTATGCAGCTAGGCTCATCCCCTTTCCCGCAGGTGTTTAATTGAATGGAATGTGGCTAACTGGGAGCTGATACTGGGCTCCTTGACTCCCTCTGCAGCTGAGTGTTATCTGCAGTTTCACAAGGTCAGTGTGCTCTAGCTTTAGCAAGGCTGTTTTTTTCTGAGTTGTATTAACCCACAAGCAGGCCACATTTGATGCCTGAACCAAACTTTCAAACAGACAAGAAATGTAGGGAACCAGTTTTCTTCACAAGCAGTAACTATTTTTTCCTTCCTGTTTTTACAGTACAAAGCTGTTATCTAGTTTCAAGTCCCAATTCAAGCCACAACCCCATTTTAACCCATATATCCAGACAGCAAGGTCCAGGCCCTACTCTAAAAGTTTTACCATTGTATAGAGCCCTACCTCTGTTAATGAAAAAATACCACTTGGAGATACGGTTAGTAATAACAAGATGGGGTCTGGAATTCCCCCAGAATTATAACTGCTCTCCAGGCTACAGAGATCATTTCCTCTGGAGAAAATGGCAGCTTTGGGTGGTGGACTCAATGACATTATACCTGTTGAACTTCCTCTCACCCCCCAATTCCACCTTCCATATTCACTACTCCCAAATCTATAGGAATTTCCTTAAATGGAATTGGTAATCCTGCTTATGGCTAGACAATTCGGGATGGGCATGGACTGGCTCACAAACTAAAGTTTGTGACAAATTTTGGGCAGTTCATGGTTAGTGAAGTGAAATTTGTGGCAGGTTAACTGGCATGAACTTTCCATGAAGTTTCAAGCTGTTCATGGAGGTTTGTGAATTGATAAATTTCCAGACAGAGAGTCTTTACTCAATCTAAATATTTACCAAACTTCAAAGCAACTTAACTTAGAGGTCATGTAGAGGACCATTTGGGGGAGGTCACCTGCAGTGTTGATGTCTCCAGCTTGCACAGGATCTGTTCTATACACTCCTGAACCTCCTCAACCTGCACCTGTCAAAATGACTGCCTGTCACTGCAGGTTCAGGAGTGTATAGAATGGATCCTGTGCAAGCTAGAGACACCAAACTCACAGGGGATCTGACAGTCATTTCCCCAGAAAGCACTTTCCTGGGGGCACCTTCTTTGGTGGCCTATAACTAAGACCCCATAAGTTCCAATCCTCACCAAACTTGGAGGGCAAGTAGGGGAGAGCCAGACAGAGATCCTCCGCAGGTTTGGTGACAGTAGCACACCAGGGGGACATTCTAGTGAACCACAAACATCACAAACTGAACTGGTTTGTTTGGCTCCTAAAGGTTCATGATGGTTTGTGGTTCTCAAACTGGGAAAGGCATGAATCACAAACTGAACTGAATTGCATTTTCCCAGCTCATGCCCATCCCTAAAGACAACAAAACCCCTGCATGGTGCTGTGGTTAGTGTGTCAGAGTAGGATCTGCTAGAGCTGGGTTCAAATCTTCACTCTGTCATGGAGATTTGCTGGGTAGCTTTGGGTCAGTTATTATCTCAGCCTCATCTACCTCACAGGGTTGTTGTCAGGTGAACTGGAGAATGGGAAAACAATCTTCAACCAAGTGAAAAAACAAAATGCTGATATATTATACCTACAAAAAACTCATATGAAGAAGAAAAATGAACAATAAAAAATTAGGCATAGCATATCTTCTTCTGCACACAAAAATTGTGGAGTAGCCATTTACATAAACAACACACAATTAGAAGTATTAGAAGAATTAAGGAACTCAAATGGAAGATGCCTAATTTAAAAAACGAGATGACAGAATATGCATGATAGCAACAATATATGCCCCAAATGAGGCTAATAATGATTCTTGGAGATATGCATGGAATGCTAGACCCCCACCCCCCCAAAAAAAAAGAAAGATAGATCAAGGAATATTGGCAACTTTGGGCAACCCCTACTGGGGGCTTTGCGTCCCACCTCTGGTATTCCTTGGAGGTCACCTTTCCAAGTACTTGCCAGAGTCGACCCTGCTTAACTTCAGAGATCTGATGAGATTGGGCTTGCCGGGGCTATCCAGGTCAGGGCAGTATTCCCATGTACTGAAATACATTTTTAGGTAATTTCATGACAGGGCCATAGCCAGCGGTGAGCCTTTGGGGGCTGAGCCCCCTGTCAAATACCCTAAATCCCCCCACCCCCCCTGGCCTGGTGTGGCAGGCAAAGAAGAATATGGTAATTTGTCTTCTGGTTTACCTTGTGAGGAAAAGCATGGGCATGGTGGTATCTGACTCTACTCCTCCAGCCCGGGTATGGTACTGCCAATTAGGAGGAGCTCAGTGCAGGCCCATAGCCAGGATTTTGTGGATTGTGGGGCAAATTTTTTTCTGGTGGGGCTGAAGTTCTTAGTGCATAAAGAAAAGCCAAAACTCTGAGGATTATGACTCAGCTACTGTGGAATCAGGCCTTTTAAAATCAAAGCATAGGCTTCTGCAAATCTTAGCCCGAGAGTGTGACTATAGCAGGCTGAGGAAAGGGGGGGGGGGGGAATAAATTTTCTGGTAGATGGTAGGTGTGGCACTGAAAATACTTATCTGGGTTTGGCCAGTAAACTCACTCCAATTTGTATAAAAACCTATAAAACTTTATTTACAAAAACAAAGGACAAACAACACATAGATAGAGGAAAGAATGTATACAGTTCAGCAAACCAAAACAAACCAAAACAATTGGCTTTTGTACACACTATTTTTCCTATCAGGCGTGTAGCTCTGGCTTCTCAACTGGTGTTCCTGATGAGCAGAGTCTCTAGAAGCATAGCAGCAGGGTAAAAGTTGAAGAGAACTTTGAGGCATTATCTTCTCTCTCTGAGTCTTCTCCAACTGTCTATTCTACATAGGTGTTCTTAACCATTTAGCCAAAAGACAGCTGCTACCAGATAGATCTCTAAACTGCAAGCTGTCAACCATTTTAGATGATAGTTCTCAGCTGCTGCAACTTAATCACTTCTGCCAGCCTAAGCCACAATTCTGATAATGACTTCTACAGTGAAAAAAGCTAACACAGGCAGAAAAACTCTCTGCTGGCCTTTTTCTACAAAAAAAGCCCTGACCCTGCTTAAGCGCTGTAAAATCATTTGGGCTATGCCCAATGTTCATTTGGGAGCATTGTAAACTAACATTTCAGTCCAATTGGGTTTACACAGATTTTCAGTTGCAGATGTTCTTGCCAAAGTGGATGAAGATGTACTACCTAATGCTCCTTCATCCATTGGCCAAAAAACAGACCAGACTGGCCTTCCCTTTGCTCCTGCAGTCAATGGGTCACTGGTAGATGGAACATCATTCTTTCTGGCAAAGAGAGAGAAAGTTTCCTGCAGCTACATGTGATCAGGTTTACCAAGCAAGTATGCTTCATTATATGGAGCTGCGGTGGCTCAAGTGGTTAAGACACTGAACTGCAGGCTGTGGAAGGTCAGTAGTTCAGCAGTTCGAGACCCGGGTGCCGCATGATGGAGTGAGCTCCCATCTCTAGTTCCAGCTCCTGCCAACCTAGCAGTTCGAAAGCAAGAAATTGCAAGTAGATAAATAGGTACCCCTTTGGTGGGAAGGTAACAGCGTTCCGTGCGCCTTGGTGTTTAGTCATGCCGGCCACATGACCACGGAAACGTCTTCGGACAGCGCTGGCTCTTCGGCTTTGAAACGGAGATGAGCACCGCAACCCTAGAGTCGAATTCGACTGGCTTTCGAGCAAGGGACCCTTTACCTTTACCTTGCTTCATTATAGAGGGGTTGAAGTTGTGGCATACTAAAGAATCTTGTTAAAAACTAAGCTAAACCTGGAAATAACTGGAAGAGTGGATTATCTTGCTTTTGCAATTTACTTGTTATTGGTATACACTGATCCAACAGTTAAAAGCTATTGTTATTGGATATGAGATATATAGTATAGATATATAGATATATATCTCATATAGGAACAGATTTCAATTCTACTTCTATTGCAAGACAAAGATGTTCTGCCAGACCTATGATTGAGAAACCAAGAACCACAAAACTGTATTGCCTTATATATGAATGCAAATTAATGGTATAATTTCATTATTTCATATCAATTTTACAAAAATGATTGACAGTATTCACATAGTGCATCAAAAGTTCAAATGAAAAGTCCCTTGTTAATTTCACAGTCCCGTGTACAGGGAGTGGTGGGTTATACAGCAATAACAATAACAACAACTATATATTTCACTACGTCTTATATATTTGTATATGATATTTTCTCACATTAAGTTTGTCTCCTGCACACTCCGTTTCTCCTCAAATTTTGTAATAGATCTGTTCCTCAAATAGGTTGTTAATTTTGCCATTACTGAATATTCAGCAAGTTTATTTTCCCATTCTTCTAAACGTGGACAGACATCTAGTTTCCATTTTGCTGCATAAATAGTTCTAGCAGCTGCCACCATATATGTGAATATCTCTTCTAAAAGTTTTGGTAATTTGTTAGGCAAAATGCCTAATGGCATGCTTTTGGCTTCCAGTGGGAATTTAAACTTTTATATGTTCTGCATTTTAGGTTATTTCTTTCCAATATCGTTTTGCCTTCTTACAAGTCCACCACATATGAAAGAAGGTTCCATCTGTATCTTGACATTTCCAGCATTTTCCTTTGTTGTGTTTATGTGCTTTCTGAATGTCCTTTGGAGTTATATCATCTGCATAACTTTCATTTTGAACTCTACATCATCCACTTTTATTTCCTTAATTCTGTTGTCTTGTCTTATCTTTATAGCTAAAATCTTTATTGCTAGTATAGATAATAAAAGGGGATAAAAAAGATCCCTGTTGTATTCCTTTTTCAATTGAAATTGCTTCTGTTAGTTTCCCATTAATCTCTGCTAGTGTTTTTAATTATGATTGTTTTTATGGCCTTGTTTCACTCTCTAAATTTTTCTGTTATCATATTCGCTCTAATCTTTCTTGCTTTTTTTAGCAGCAGCTGCTAGTAGAATTCCGCTGATAAAAGCTTTACTTGCTTCCAGAATTGTAGCTGAAGACATTTCTTCTGTGTTGTTTATTTAAACAAAAACTCTTCCAAATCTTTTTCACTATATCGTCTTGTAATAAAACATTTAATTGCCATCTTCTTTTTGATTCTCTGTTCCATTGCAAGACTCTTTCTATGGGATTATTTGCAAATATCTTTGGATGGATCTCTACTTTTTTTAAATTCCTTTGCAAACTTTTTGATATCCAACACATATCTATTCTTGAATATGTTTGATGCCTGTCCAAAAAGAAGGTAAAGTCTTTGCCCTTTGGATGTTTGGTCCTCTAGGAGTCTTCTAATTCCAGCATTCCCATGTATTTTTAAATATTTTTGTGTGTGTGTGCATGTATGTGTGTGTTTTTGTGTGTGCTTCCATGGAAAGAATGCCCAAAGCATTTTTTAAAACTTTGATGGCATCAGCTGCCTTGCCAGAGAGGACGCAGCAGATATTTGAAAGAGCCTTATGAGGGTGAAATGTAGACAGGGAGGGATTTATTTATTATATATTATTTAAACTTTTACCCCGCCCTCCCCGCCGAGGCAGGCTCAGGGCGGCTTACATAAAACCCAATAAATACAAAATGCATCTCAGTATAAAATACACAATAAACAGTTTAGACCATTAATATATCAATGGCGATCCAGATATAGTAAAGTGTGTTTAAGAGCACGCTCAGCGATGCATCCACTCCAGGTAGCTACGGCTGGAAGTAAATCGGCACAGGGTGTAGCTGATAAGGTGCCGCTCCTATCAGAATGCCTGCCAGAAAAGCTCTGTTTTCACGGCCCTGCGGAACTGTCCCAGGTCCCACAGGGCCCTGAACTCGCCGGGGAGCTCATTCCAATAGGTTGGAGCTGCCAAAGAGAACGCCTTAGTCCTGGTCGACGTCAATCTGGCATCCTTGGGACCAGGGAAGGCCAAGCGGTTTAGTGACCCTGATCGCAGTGCTCTCTGGGGAACATGTGGGGAAAGGCGGTCCCTTAGATAGGCAGGTCCCTGACCATAAAGGGCTTTAAGGGTCAAAAACAGCACCTTGAAATGAATCCGGTATGCTATTGGCAGCCAGTGCAGTGTCTTTAGCACAGGCTGGATGTGTTCCCACATAGGGAGACCCATCAACAGCCTGGCCACTGCATTTTGCACCAGCTGCAGCTTCCGGAGTTGCCCCAAGGGCAGCCCCATGTAGAGAGTATTGCAGTAGTCCAACCTCGAGGTGACCATAGCGTGGATCACTGACGCCAGATCATTGCATTCAAGGAAGGGAACCAACTACCTAATCAGCCGAAGATGGTAAAAGGCTGCCTTGGCAGTGGCTGCTACCTGGGCCTCCATTGTTAGGGAAGCATCCAGGAGGACTCCCAAACTCCTGACCCTCGACGCTGGCACCAACAGCGCCGTGGCGAAGGCCGATAGTGGGATCCCTACCCCCGAGCCGCTCCGATTCAGGCACAGGACTCAGTCTAAGCCATCCAGCCACGTCCTGTAGTGATGGAAGTGTATTTCACACAACATATAATTAACATTCAGGATTTACTGAAAGAAGATGCAGTAGTGATCATCATAAGCTTAGATGGCTTTTGGAAAATACAGTTTCATTTCCAGGATATCAGGGTCATCAGTAGCTATTAATGTTCAAGTCCAAGGATAATATATCTTTGAATACCAGACCTGGGAGACAGACAGTGGAGAAGCATTGATGTTATTTATTTAGGGCATCTTTAACCCACTTTTTTCCCACCAGTGTGATGTAGTGTTGGACAAGGATCTGGGAGACTCAGATATGAACCGTCACTTTGCCACAGAAGTTTTCTGGGTGACCTTCAGCCAGTCATGCCTGTAATGTATTCAATAGCTGCCATTGAATGCATAACTGTATGTGAACAACATAATTGAAATGCTATGTTAAGTTTCGTCCTGGGATAGGATCCAAATACATCCAATCACATTGCTAGCCCAAGAAGAACCTAACCAATCACTTCTCAGCAAGCTCCCTGAGCGGGAACGTCCATGATTGGTCCTTATGTATGCAACCTTATTGGTTGGTATTTGTACAGTAGGCGTGGCTACATTAGCCGGGAGAGTTTAAAAGCAGGACAGCTGCAATGTAAAAGCTGTTCTGGCTATCAGATGTTGATCCGTGTTGAAGTTGTGTTTGAGTTGCTGAATAAAGCTGAATCTTTGCTGAATCACTCTCCGACTAGCGAGCAACTTAATAATGCCTAACCTACTTCACAGGGTTGTGGTGAGGATAAAATGGAGAGGAAAATGATGTGAACCATTTGGGGTTCCCATTGTGAATAAAGGCAGGTTTAAGCAAAGTAAATCGTAGTTAGGGACGGTGGTCTGTACTGCTGTGTATGGCTTGTACTGTTTCTGTGAGTTGGATCCTATTATGTGATTTTTGCATCATGTTAATACTTGAGGCTTTGCTTCAGCTCTGTTTCACATTCCTCCTTGGTTCCAGATTCCTACAATCCAAACTCTTATTGCACAGTCCCATCCTGTTGGTTGTATTGCCTTATTCTGTGTAATCCATTTTGTGTCTCAAGGAGAAAGGCAGCCTATAATGTAAATAAGTAAAACAGTGTGGACCCAAAGCTTATTTCACTACTGCTTGCCATCAACAAACTAATCCACGAGGCCGAGCAGCCGGCAATAGCTTTGCTGTTGATGAGACCAGTCTGTTCCCTAGGCAGGCAGCATTCACTACATGCCCTCCCTTTAGAGGGCAGCTTCCTTTGTAGTTCCGGGATCTGGCAAGGGAGGGGCAGAACAGATGACAACAGCCCTGCCCCCTGCCTCCATTTAAAAAGGGGCGCGGGGGGGGGGGGGGGGGGCGTTCCGGGAGCCGGGGGACCTAGTTGGCTGCTGTTGGTAACCAAGTGCTGAATTAGATGGCCCTTTGGTTTCATCCAGCAAAGCAGAAGACGATCCGCGGAAAGCAGTGCTACCCCGCAGCCAGAGTCGCCTCGGGTTCCTTTCATTTTCCAGCATAGCCCCACTCGCTTGCCACCAGAGGGAGCGTGAACCATCGGCGTAGTCCCACGCCACTCCCTCAACAGAGAAAACTCGAGTGTCTAAACTCATTCTCTCCTATTACTACCACTACCTCTGTCCCCAATGAATTTGATAGCTTATTGTCGTCGTGCATGACGGGAAGTGTAGTTTTCTTAGACCTCCAGCCCCCCTCTCTGTCCATTCGCCTATGCGCTTTCGAGACTACATTTCCCAGAAGTTACCGCCTGAAATAGTGGATCATCTGATCGTTTCCCAACCCCGAGCAATATGGCGGCCTCCGCGATAGGTTGTAGTCGCCGTTGGTTTCGGGCTGGGAATTTCAACTTTGGGAATGTCGCCGAGCCGCGCTGCTGGAAAAGTTTGGTGCTTGCTAGTACATTCTTTAGAAGCGCAAGCAAGACTGCAGGGAAACAGAACCGGTATGATGGGACACCTGGATTTCGTGGTCTTGTGTGGTTGAAAGTCTAGTACTTCTCTCGCGTTTGCCTCTACTTCCACATTTTGCTTCCACGTCTTTCATCTCCATTTCCTAGGTTTGCGCCGGGGGGTTGTTCTTTTAAATGATCGTTCAGAATAGTTCATTGACTTTAAGTGTACAGTAGAAGTCGCGAAAAGACTCGACTGTGCGACTGAACAACAACAACAACAAAAAAGAAGTCGGGATGAGGGGGCATAAATAATCCGATTGGTTTGTTTTCAGATAGAACTGGAAGTAAAATAAGTGTGAGAATAAAGTGAATAGATAACAGCGGGATTCAAATTATCATTTCTTCTTGGAAGGTATTTTAATGTACCAACTGGTGAGTCAGGGAACTGTGTAGCTAGGTAGCCGCTTTACAGAGGGTATTTTTCTTCTGCCGTTTAAAGACAAAAATGGTAATTGTTAGGGGTGAAAATGTGCAAGTGTTTGTGTGTTTAATCTTCGTGTTTTTCTTCATCCTGTGATGAATGCAGGAAATGCCCTGTTTGCAATAGACTTTACAGTAACATCTTAGGCACCTGTGAAAAACTGTTTCACTGAAATCTATAGGACAGTTATAAATAAACAGGACTTTCATTACAGTGAAAGGCAGGCATCATGATGCTGTTTTTACATAGAGTACAATGAGTTTTTTCACAAATCACAAAAGGCAAGAGAAACAGTTCTGCTCATCAAATAAATAAATTATATGCATGTTCTCCCTTTTAATTTGCATAAACATTTCCAGGGTTTGAGCTATAAAATGCTGTTAAACATTAATTATTGTCTTAATTTGGTTCCCCCACCCTCATTAGTATGTTTTGAACTTTTGTATTTGTCGTTGACATTTGATCTATTTGCTTAGAGCTTTTTGGTGTCACATGTATGTCAGAATTTGATCCAAGTACTTGTGTCATTGCTATGGCATAACTTGACTTTACCAGTGAAATATTATATTGCTGTCTTCCTTTTTGCAAGCCAAAGTAATTATTTACAGAACCTGTCAAGCAGTTCATGCAGCAAGGGTGACTCTGTTCTCTTGCCCATATTTGAGTTATAGATGTGAGAGTTTTCGGCAGATAGGGAGATGCTTGTTCATTTATTTATTTAATTATATTTATAAATTGCCTAATCCCCACAACTGTGTGGCTCTAGGTGATGTACAAATTAAAACTCTCTCACCCTTTTTTTTAAAGTGATGTTCCCTGGGCAGCTGTGGTGGGCCTGGAAATTCATGCACAGATCTCCTCCAACTCAAAGCTCTTCTCTGGTTCACAAGTCCAGTTTGCAGCACCACCTAATTCTTTAGTATCATTCTTTGATGCTTCTCTACCAGGAACCCTACCAGTAAGTTACAACAAGCTTTCTTACAGTCTTGAATTAGAAAATCATAATGGTCCCCACTCCTGCATTCTTTCCCATTCACAAATTTCCTTTGTGGGGGAAGTTACATAAGACCTCTATTCACAACATTGCTCAACTTTTTTGAATGCTCCCAGTTGCAGGGAGGAACCTTACATGCATACTTTTCCTGCACATGTAGACTCTGTGCTCCTGAACCGGTCATCAAGTGCAGTTGGCCACCATAGTCATGCCTGCTGCACCTCTACACACATTGATTTCAGTGCACACAATGGTGTGTGTAGAAGACTGAAGAGAGATCCAGACAGGCAGCAGAGTATTTTTAAGTTATAGAAATACCACTCAATATGATACTTTACAAAGTTATTTTAATGCAGATGCCCAATCTGTACCTGGACATCCAGATGAAGTAACGGAAATGGATTCTTCTGCTTCTCTTGCTACAACAGGAAGTGGATCAGTTCCCTTAACTCAGTGGCAATCAGATTCAAATCAGGCTCCAGTTTTCCTCTGCCTTAAGTATGGCTGACATTCATAGCCTAAAGAGGTTAAGATGTCATTGTTCTAGATTTGTACTGTTCCCCTGCCCCCCAAATGGTGGGGTTTTTTTTAGATAACTACAAGATTATCCCTACTTGTGCTGAGTCAAATATATTTGTGTGTAAAGGTTTTTATAACAAGGTTGAAATGTAAATACTGGATTACAGAAATTAGAAAACAATGTAGTAAAAACAAAACAAAAAAATGCATGCAGCAAGCAGGGCCATAGACTACAGCCCTGCAAAAGCAATCTCTTGAACAATTCCATCTTACTACCACCTTGTTCCCTTTAATAAAAATGCCCTCCTCATTTTTAGCTTTGAGGTATAGTTTGTTACAAGAGGGTGCATGAAACTCACAGGGGGGCACCCCATCCCCCCCCCCATTGCTGAGTCAGCACATCCTGGCTCTAGCACTCACCTCGGGGCCTCACCACACTGCTGCTGGGAGTCACTCCAAGCCCCAAACTCCTCCCAGCATGTGCAGTGGAGGCTGGCCCCCAAGCGGATCCCTGCATCTACCGCCATGGCAGCCAGGCCCCGAGCAGATCCAGGTGTCCCCTGGTGGCAGATGGTCTCTGAGCGATTCCTGGTGTCCACTGCTGCTCCAGGACTCCTCTGCAGCTACTGCCAGGCTCCAATGGAGCTCCCAACCTCCACAGAAGTAAAGGGAGAAATGTAATCATTTCAGATTTTTCTGCACACCTGGGGATTCCCCCAAGTGTGCGGAAAACTCTGTTTGGCCTCCATGTGACCCTGATCTGTAGATTTAGATCTGCAAATTGCAGCCATGGGTGGCTAATAGTATATAGATATATGAACTACAGTTCGTTCTCTTCCCTCCAAACCTGGTGTGATGGACGGGCTAGGTTCAGCCTCTCCCTAACCATGGCCAATAAGAGTGAATGGAAGGTTCAGAGAAGGAGATTTGAAAAAGGGCAATTGAAAAATGACAGATTAGGAGGTTAGCAGCAGACAAGTAGACAGTTTAAGCACTGATATTAAAAGAGGGTTGTCTGACTGAGGGGAACTGTATGGAAGAGCTGCTTGGAACAGGATGAAAATAGTAAATTTGTAACTAAAGGATCCCAGTTGTAGGTATAGGGCTTTAGTTCAAAAATTCAATGGAAGTGAAACATTGTTTCTTAGACTTTACTTTCCTGAATGTTTTGTTCTTATAAATAACAGTTTCTTGTTTTGATTAACCCCTTGGACTGCGTGTGCAGCTGTAAAATATGATTTGACGTGAAAATAGGTTCCTAACTTGGAGTAGGAGGCATGTAAGATTGATTATCTCTCCTCCATTCCCAAACTTGTTCCCATATTGACAAACTGTGGCTTATCATTGTGTGTCAGTCTTGCCTGAGCAAGTGTAAATGCCCTGATGTGGATAGCCCAGGCTAGTCCAATCTCGTCAGATCTTGGAAGCTAAGCAGGGTCAGCCCTGGTTAGCATTTAGATGGGATACCAGGGTTTCAACGCAGAAGTGGGTTTGCCTTGAAAACCCCACAGGGTCACCATAAGTCAGTTGTGACTTGATGGCAAAAAAGTGTAAATTAAAAACCTTTGAACATTTGTAAAAAGCCTTTCCCTGATTTCATTGTTCATATTGGACTGTTTAGTTCATTTGGGCATCTTGTGGGCTGGCAAATAAAGCAGTAACAGTCTGTGCAGCCCAAGCAAAATTACTGGATGCAATTCTTGATGCTTCAAGAAGGAAGGGGACAGCAGCTGCTATCCACCCAAGTAGCCAGCTCCAGGAGAGAAGAACAGTATAGTGTGCTGTGGTGTAGTAGCTAGAAAGCTGGTTTTGATGTGTGAGGTGGAGACAGAGCCTGTTGCAATCACCCCTATCTTGAAATCCCCAAAGAATGCATGCTTGTGTGCTTTACACAGTAATAGTGTCATTGTCCCCCAGTATGCTAGTAATGCGTCAGGGGCAGAGACATCTCTAAATGCAGACTGAATACATGTAGAGGACCTCTGCTGGACTATGCCTAGAGATGACCACTATGTGCTTGCAGACAGTTTCTGCCTTCATGCTTGAAATGTTTCTTGTATGAAACACCAGTCTTGCCGCAACAAGCATGATTGTTGCATAAGTAGCGAAGTGAGGATTTTTAGATGTGTGCATGCTGTATAGTTTTGAACAAATTACTTGAGCTGCGGGCTCTCTGGAAAAAGCTTTCATATGCCCCTTATTCAAAGGATGAACAAACATACACATGAGAGGAAGGGAAAACTCACCAGTGTTTAATGGAGCAGAAGCAGTGGGGTGAAAGCTGCTCTAAGAATCCATAATCGTTCACTGTAACTCTTTGTTTAACTGGAAAAACACAGCAAGTGCTCTCTTGCTCCCGGAGAGACTCTGTATTTTCAAGTGAACCATAGCATTGAAGTGAGCAATTATTGATTCTTAGACGTTAGCTTTTGCTGAAGCCCTACAGGCATCGTTCTGGGTGAGAGCATGAGAGCAAAATGAGGCAGGTAGAGTACCTGGCTTTTTAGGGCTCTCTAGAGCACCCCAGGCCCAGAAAATGTTGTACTACAGTCCTTTTTTTTGGCTGGCTTGGTCACTATGTCTCAGCCAAACTCTCCCTCAAGGATGCTGCCGGAATAGCTTGGAAGATAGATAAGATACAGTGCACCTGGTTCCTATACTCTGGAAACCCTGACTCTTTTGCTCAGCAATAAGGGTCCTAAACTTACTCTAGCAACTGCAAAATTTGTCTCAGTTCTTTTAGCTCTTGCATAAAAAATATAAGAAACAAGTATCCTCTGCTGCTCAAGATCTGTGAATCAATGAGTTTCTACATGTATAAAAGGAAAGTGCAACTAGTTCTTAAATAAAGGAGCACATCTGGGTTGGCTTTACAGCAAAGCAATCTGACAGACCACTCTGATTTTTAAAAAAACTTATTGGAGACTGACAACTTAGGATGTACTCTTCTTTCCAAGAATCTTATGCAAAGTTAAGAGGAAGCAAAAGCCCGTGAGTTGTTGAAAAATGCAAGGAGCCTGGTGGTGATTTGTTCAGGATTTTCAAAAATCCTATCAGTAGTATGGTACCAAATACAAAGCCACAGCATATTGAGCAAGCTTTTGACGTCAGCAGAATATAAAAACCAGGAGCCACAGAGGCAGTTGCAAATAACTGCTTGCTTTGTTTTTTCCAAATGGTGCTCCATGACCTCAAATTGCCTTGCTGCAACACCAAAGGTACCTTTTTTTTGGCAACCAGCACTGACCTGAATAGCCCAGACTAGGCTGATCTCATCAGATCTCAGAAGCTAAGCAGGGTCGGCCCTGTCTAGTATTTGGATAGGAGACCTCCAAAGAACACCGGGGCCATTACACCGAGGCAGGCAATGGCGAATCATCTCTGAACGTTTCTTGCCTTGAAACCCCATGGGGTCGCCATAAGTCAGCTGTGACTTGACAGCACTTTCTGGCACCACACAGTCTGCTCATGGAAATCTGCCTAGCATTTTCTCCATTCCATCTTAAGACCATCACAAATTATGTTGTCGAGCTTTTCAACACTGCCAGTGTCATTATTTTCTCTTAGCTCCCCCTTCCCCTTTTTGGCTTAACTAGCCTGAAGAACCATTCCAGTGAGCTCAAAAGCTTGCTTCTTCCCTTGTGACTTTCAGGTTTGTCCTGCTATAATGCTTGTCACTTAATATGTAGCTTTTAAAATATCTTGCCATATTCTTGTGGCGTTAGGGGAAAATAATAGTTGCTTTTACAGGTTTTCTTTAGTGTTCCCCTGTGAGAAATTTTGAGCCTAAGCTGGAACAGGCTTCTTTTGAGATAAGAGCCCCTGATTAGTAGTCAGCTCAATGACTAACCTAATGAAAAATTTGTCATCTGCTCTTGTTCACCTCCAACAGAGGCTTTTATCAGCATAAGGAGGGGGAAAATGTTTTTCCTTTGCAGTTTTTGGGAGATAACAGTTGAAAGTGAATATTTAAAAATATTAGTACTTGAGTGTCAGAGGGTGATGTAGAATTCTGGTCAGCTGTAGATATGAGAATCTATTATTTAGCCTTAATATTACCTTTACTTTATTAGCTGAGACTGGTATTTCTTCTTAGCAATGCAGATATTGGATTTTCTGATTTTAAGAGGGTATTTTAGCATGCATGAACATCTTAAGAGTTTCACATTAATTGTGTATTTTTAAAATGTGATTTATCTTCTGTTACTTTAGGGCTAAAATTCTCTCTGCTTTAAAGATAACAGATGAAAGGGGTACTTTAGAAGTTAAATAATAAGGGCTTGTATAAATCTCATTCTTTTAAAGTCAAGGCTATTAATATCTATGCCAGGAATTCCAAACTTTGTCTTAAAGTTGTGGAAAATACTACTTGAACCTCCACATTTCTCAGGAAGTCAGTACAAAAGGTGGCAAGAGAGGTAGCATTCACTGTGCTATTCAACTAGAAGTGAACTAGACAATGGGAAATTGGAAGGATCAGGCCCATGTGAACAAGCGGTGTGTTTGTCTTACAATGCAGTGCTAAGGCCAGTCTGTAAACTGCTTCAGATGGCAACTTAGCTGCCTGCCAGTGTAATGCAGAGATATATTTCACTGCATAAACACTGCAACTGAATGAGAGGAGAGTGAAGAAACAAAGTGTCTCCACCTTCCAGCCCTACATGGCTATTGCTTAGCTCACAGAAGGATAATAGGAACTCTAGAGAAAGGGCACTTTGTTTTTTCTCTTCCTAGGCTGGTTATACAAAGTTATAGCATATTGGTAACTAGGAAGAAGGCCCGTTGTGGCAATAAAGACAATGAGCACTAGGCAGGCCAGCTGGCGGCAGCTCCCCTTGTGTCTTCCCTCACGCCACTTGAGACTCTGGGAGGCTGGGCCGCCTGGTCGCGGCACCTCCTCGAACCCCACCACCGGCTGAGGCCCCAGTGGGCCAGGGTGCCAGACCTCGTCCACTCCCCTGGGTGGTGGCCTCCAAAGGGCTTTCCCTGCCCAGGTGGCTCAGCAGGCGAGTGGAGAAAGCTGGTGCGGGGGCCTCCAGAAGCCTTTCCCTGCCCGGGCAGCTCAGCGGGTGAGCGGGGAGAGGTGGTGCGGGGGCCTCCAGAGGCCTTTCCCCGCCCGGGTGGCTCGGCAGGCGAGTGGGGAGAAGTGCATGGGGGGCCTCCGGAGGCCTGTCCCTGCTGGGTGGGCGAGCGGGGAGAGGTGGTGCGGGGGCCGCCGGAGGCCTTTCCCTGTCAGTCTGCCTCAGTGGATGCCCGGCTGGCCACCTGTGGCCAGGCTCGGGTGATGGCAGCAGGCTCGGGCTGACCCCCCCCCCGCGCTAGAGTGCCTATCTCATCCGTTGCTGGCTGCATGCAGGCTGGCTGGCGACTTGCGCTGGAGCAAGGACGACCGCGGCGGTGGCACGATCAGGCTCTGGGCTCCGGCCACCAGAGCGTCTGTCCCGTCCACCCACTGCAAGGAGAGTGAGGCCGAGATGCCAGGTGCCGCCTCTGTGGGCGGGACCACGGCAAAGGAGGCAGCAGTGCAGCCAGTGGAGACAGACGCCCTGTGAGTGACACTCCAGGGCGCCAACCAATTCTGGAGCGTGTCGAATTTTCTGGAGAGTACCACCTCTAAAACACTTTTATAATATAGGGAGATACCACTCTGTTCAGAACCTTAACAGATATGCCACCTAAGGACAAAACACCAAACTGAAACCTCTGTTCCACCAACTAGGGATGCAAGGACATTGCAACCTATCTGCATGGGTAAGCAGGTGAGAGGGATCCCCTGCCTGCTGACTGTTGCAAATGTGTCTTTTCCCTACCCTGGCGACTTGGCTTGTTATGAGGTTCAAATTTTCCTCCTCACCTCAGCTAAGATATCGATGATATCCTTGTTTGCAGCAAATTGTAGTTTGTGATGATACCTGAAAAGACTAACTCATAATAAACTCATTTATTCTTTTGCATATATGGCAAAATTCCAAAACAAGATTCCACATCTTTTGTAACAGTTTCAGTTGATTTGGGCATCAAGACAAACTATGGTTTATTGTGAACCTGGAAGTCTTGGATATCTGAACTGCAAATGACAGGAGACAGGAAGGAGAATGCATGCTCCAAGGACCTCCATAACTCATTCTTATAAACAGTGGCTTATAATGTTATATTTCTGAATGGGGCTCATGTATGCACATTTATCTTATTCCTAAAGAGAAAAAACACTGTAAAAATGCTTGACATCTGCATTGCCCTAAGAAGTGAAAGAACCCATCATAGGACTTTCTCCCCTGCACAGTCATGAAGAGTTGCAAGTTATTCCCTAACATCCTGAATCCACAACTGGGACTGGAAACTCCTGTGCTCTTACACATTTAATTATGATTCCCAGGTACCTGCATTTCTCCAGCCCTACCCACAATGGTCTGTAGTTTACCTGTTCTTGCCTCTTCTCTCCTCTTTCCCGCTGTTACATTGGGAATTGCCTCCATATGCAATTGGTTATCATCATTTCAGTTTCCTTCTTTGTGTAGCACTTGGGATGGGACGTACTCGTGGGTAGGGTTGCCAGATGGTTTCAGATAAGAGCTACAGGCCTAGGAAGGAGGACTGGTGATTGGGGTTACTGGGAGTACCAATAAAGAAACCTAAAGAAACCTGAAGAAACAAGGTTTAAGGACAACACACTGAAATTGGGTAGCAGGATTAAAAAAAAAACAACTCTTTTTCTGCCACTGCCCCCCTACCTCCACTGTTACCTGATTGCAATCCCAAACTCTAATCCAGAATTTTTTGGTTGTACCAGCCCCTTCCATTTTCTGGGTAGAAATTTTGATATTCCAGCCTCTTTGAATTTGATGTGCCTGTGCTAGATAGTCAGTGATGTCCTTTAGGAAATTACTGTGTTGCATTTAACCAGTTTCAATCTATTTTCATTGTAGAAAATCGATATAAAAATTCATCTTGACTAAAGTGGATACCAAATGAAGTGAAAAATGAGACTTCAGCAAGTCCCTCTTGCATGCCAACAGTTGTTATAGCTGAGGGGTGGAAAAGTCAAACAAAGGAAGTGTACAGCTTAATTATTTTGAACCTGAAGTTCCATATCAATAGTTAATTAATTTAGAAGATTAATCTGTTAGCTAGGGAATGATAACTGAACCACGATGAGCCAGGAAGAAGAAGGAAAAGTATTCCATTTAACTTTAAAGGATTTTTGTGTCCATGAAAGGTGTTTTTGTGGCCTTGATTATCTTGATTGGTATCTAAATATTTCTGTGATCTGAGTTTTGCATTGATAGAATAAAAAACAGTGCATTATTAACTTTTGTAAACCTATAATGTGATTATAGACGGTACCTCATTTGAGTTAGCTGTGGGCTGAATCTGATAGGTTTATTTATCTATTAAAGCGACCCTATACTTTCATTGATGTAAAGCAAAGCAGACCCATTGAGGATGAGCGCCAAGAACATAACATTTATTTTCCAATTTCTGCTGGTAATACAGGACTGCCTTTATTGAATTTCCCTTTTCCACAAATGCCAATATTTGAAAGCTTTATTATGCAAGAGCTGTTTTCTAACAACACAGTTGTGGTAGATTAGTGAATCAATGAACTTGTAATAGCTACTAGATACCTATATTAGATTTATATTTCAGTGTTCTGTAGTTCACTTCTATAATTCCATAGATTTCAAAGTCCCAGTCATCCAGTCTGTGACTAAATCCCCTCTCCCTCTTCTGATCTCACAGGTTATCAGGTTCAAATGTCTTATGCTGTCTCCCTCATTGGCTCCAATGCATGTGGTTAATAAGGGGTTTCTCAATCATGCCCTGGCTGCACAAATTACCACAAATGGTATGCAGACCCTCTACCCTAAGACTGTAATGCTTTCAAAATGGCCTTACATTGTTCTTCTAGAAACACATTTTGCTTGCTTGCTTTGGTGGTTAATGTAAATGATTTTAACATAGCTGTAGATGTATCTGAAGAACTTTAAACGTGACACTTTTCTTTTTAAATGTCAGCTCTGTGGCATGCAAAAATTTTGTTTATTTAGCCTGAATCTTCTTTAGTTTTGAAATCTGGATTCCAGCACTGGAATACCACAGTTTATTATTGAAAGTATTTCTACTCTGTTTCATCACAACAAATATTTCCAGAGCAGCTTGCTATAATTTAAAAATAGTATAAAGCTAAAAACAAGCAATGAACAGCAAAAATGAGAAAAATTACAAACATCAGGACAACCTTAAAATAACAACCAAAAGTTTAGAGCAGAGAATTCCAAAATTTGTAATGATGCCCCCAGGGAATGGTATTAAGACAGTAAATGCTGTAGGAATAGGTAGACTAAGGACATAAATTCCAGAGGTCCAGACTGCTGGAATACAGGCAGCTGGACAAAGTGCTGCTGGGAATAGTAACATGTACCTGTTCTAATATTTGTCTGAGGGCCCATCATAAAGACCATGATCAGTGAAAATGTGTCAAAAGCTATGAAGGGATTATTCAGAAGCTTTGAGGAATGAAACAGTCTAATGGCTAAAAATCAACAGATTTAGCACCATTGCCACAACTAAAAAGCCCTTTCTTCAATATTCCCCCACCTCACTTCTAGTGAGCCCCAGAGCCCAACAATCACTTTATGGGTGGAAGTCTTGTTGGTACAACAGAACCTGATCTTTCAGGTACTATAATTCCTATGGTATGAGGAATTCTGCAGAAGTGTGAGCTCTGAAGTCTAGCAATTTGCATGGAAAAAATGAACTTTTCTGACTTCAGGATCAATTAGTTTAATAAGTATATTCTCAGATATTTTTTTTCTTACTCTTTCATTTGCATGTTTACATATTGTATGTACGGAAAAGGAGGTGGTTTAGGGTACAACTAAAAGGAGGTGGTTTAGAGTGCAGAGACATAGAGTGAAGGGTAGCTCTGCTTGGTAGTATGGCAGAGTGGTTTGGCTCTACTTTTGTCAGGGAATAGAGTACCCAGTTGTTAGGCCTGTCTCTGGCAATGAGCAGACCTTGTGCCATTCAGTCTGACTCTTGGGAAGGGACAGGCTGTTGTGGGTGGAATCCTGTGTGTATGAGTGGATCCAGCCTAGTGGCTAATCGGTAAAAACCTTATGCTTGGAAGGGGTTAAAGAAAATTGAAACTACTCTCTAAATTGATATGCCTCAGCCAGGTTTCTCTTTTGTTTATCTGGAGACCTTTGCTGTTGATCTGTTCCTTGAAACCTACTTGTAAATAAATAAATCTTCTTTGTTGTTTATATATAACTAGGAATAAGGTCCGTTGCAATGAGCTCTAGAAAGAGGCTCTGGGTACCCACATCAATTTGCTTTGGTGACCTCAGCAACATATAATGACACAGAGTCTACCATTTTCTCCAGGGGAACTGATCTCTGCCATCTGAAGAGCAGCTGTAAATCTGAGTGATCTCCAGCCCTTACCTATAAGGACACAGAGTCCACCATTTTCTCCAGGAGAACTGATCTCTACCATTTGGAGAGCAGTTGTAATTCTGAGTGGTCTCCAGCCCTCACGTGGAGATTGGCAACAATTGTTCCCCAGAAGGAAGAGTACAGTATTTCTCTGCAGTGGGGACCAAAGCAGCTTATATCATTCTCCTCTTCCCCCTTTTGATCTGCATAACAACCCTGTGAGGTAGGTTAGGCTGAAAGTCTGACTAGTCCGAAATCACACACTCAGCTTCCACAGTAAGAACTTGGGTCTGGCAGACCCTGCTCTGAAGTGCTAACTGCTACGCCACACAGGCTGTGGTATCGCCTGGTATCACAACTGAACTCCAGACAACAGATCTCTCTCTCCCCCCCCCCTGGAGAAAATAACTGCTTTGGAGGGTGGACTCTCCCCTCCCCAAACCCTGGCTTCCATAGACTCCACCACAGAATATCCAGGAATTTCCCAACCTGGAGCTGGCAACCCTAGTCAGGACTGGCCCCAATGCGTTCCCCACAAAGGCCTGAAAAGGGCCTTCTGGCTTTGCCTTTTTACTGACAGAACCAAGCTTGGTTGCTTAGCAACAGCCACTGAGGTAAAAGTTAGTCCCACAGGAGCCAAGCAGGAGAAGTGTCTTCATCAGGAGAGACAGCCATTTTGGCAGTTATTCTGACAGGGAACAGTGGCTGAGGCGGCAGTGGGCGGGGAAGAGGAGCAGACCCAGCACCCAGCCAGTGGCACATGAGTACTCTTGAGTGGCAATTGATGGGCCAATGGCTGATGGAGCACACAGCACAGCCAGTGGGAGAGCTGGAAATGGCCAATGTGTTAGGAGAATATATAGGATTCCTGCCTCAGTGACCTCCCTATTCTACTTGCGCACCACAAAACTTACCTCACAGCAGCACACCCAAAGCCTAGACACTCGCTATCTTTAGAACACCTGGTAACTGAGGGGAAGGTTTATAGTTTAAAATAAACCTGGTTCCCCCAAAATCATAGGAGTCTGTGTGGGTCCCCTCCAATGTTCCCTCTAAGCTGTGGAGTCTTGTGAGCAAAAACTTTACTTTGTGAGCTACTGGCATTAAAGTTGTGAGCAAGCGATTTGGCTACTGCATAAATTAGTTTGCTCTGGAGCCATCCTTCCTGAGCTGAGACAAAAATCTGTGAGCCGGAGGCCAAAAAACTGTGAGCTAGCCCACACTAACTCAGCTTAGACGGAACCCTGGTCCCCTCAGTTGATAGAAACGGCTTGTCATAGTAGGTTATGTTTTTGAGACAATAATAATATAGGTCTTGTGTAAGCGGAACTGATTAAATTGCAGTCCTTAAGGACCACACTGTGGTGGTGTTAGATATACTGGTGGTCATAAGCAACAGAGCCTGTTAGGAGATATAGTAATGGTAGACCAGAAAACAGTAAGAAGGGTTGAATTTTGGCTTTTTCCAGTGAAAGGTCTGATTTTAGAAGCAAGTGTTCTCTTTTGCAAGGCATATTTGTGTTCTCAATAAGCTGATCTCTAATCTGCTCTGTTTTAAAATCACAGAGGCAAAGCAGGTCTCTCAGGGCAGCAAAATACTGTAGTGTTGTTTCCACAGGCTTTTGTTCATGAAGGCAAAATTGACTTGGATCTAACAAGCCATGAGCACAACTCTACTAGTAGAGGAATGTGGCTGTCCTGTCTCTCACTTCCTGTTGCAGCCCCATCGCTGAGGGTTGAGGAGATCTTTGGTAACATCATGGAATGCAGTGGAGAAAGGCTGCATGAGGAAGGAGGATGCTGTTGGGAATGCCTCTCTTTACATGAGCAAAATTGCCTTTGTTTTGGCTCATGTAAGTGGTATTTGTGGCCAGAATGTGGTGAATATTTAAGCCTGTAGTCACGACTTCAAAAAGCCAAATGATGACAGGCATTCAGCATTCACTTAGCAGCACTAGCATTAAATATTCTGCCTAAATTTCCCAAGGCACTTTCTTTCAGAGTCAGGCTTCATGTCCCTAATAATGATAAGGGAGCATGCCTGAGTTGGTAACACTGAACTTGATTTTGTTTGTTTACAATCTTTCAACATTTCTTACAAATCAGTAAAAACTAAGAAATGAAACTGTGATTTATAATAATTTAACTTGAGGAGCAGACAAGTGGATGGACCTTGAGAGATGAAAGACTGCTTTTCTCCCCTTTTGCAGAAGTAGTAGTCTGGTACACAAACACCCCAAGCCATTAATCTTGCCAACCTCACAGGAAAGGAGGAGGAAAGCTCTGTTGCTTCCCATTTCCATCCACCATCTACATGAGAACATCCAGAGTTCTGTCTTCCCTTAAGTTGTTAAACATCTACATATCCCACTTGCAAGGTGATATCATCAGAATGCTAATAATTTCCAGTTCTAGCTCTCCTTCAGCTCCTAGGGAAGCTGTGGAGGGACTGAGCCAACATCCACAAGCAGTTATGAATTGGGGGCTAACAAACAGAAGCTTAATGCAGATAAGGTACAAATGTACTTTTGTTCAGTGAATTATTTGATATGGTATTTGATATATAGTTTATTTTGGAAGGGATAGCATTGTGTCAAATTGCAGTTTGGGTGCTCCCAGACTAGCTTGGCTATTGTATGTCCAGGTAGTAACTGTAGCGAGGAGTGCTTGTGCATGGCTCTGGCTGGTGTACCAACTGTGCTTTTTCCTGCAGAAGACAGATCATGTTCTGTTGGACAGGGGAAGATTTCTGCCCACTTTCCTTCCCTGTTCAGCTTGGACCAGTCATATTTCAAACACTGTATGGAATATTGGAGAAAAACAGCAACCACCTGAGAAAATGTAACATCCAACTACCAACTGGGGAAAAAAGAGAGGAGGTGTTGTTGGGTTCTGTAGGGAGAAGGGACAGGAGGTATTGTGAAATAGGCAGGGAGTCCAATAAGCACTGATGAGTATTGATTAAGCTAGGCAGGGTTTGGGATGCTGTTCCTTTTTTTAAAGGTAAAATGTTAATGATTTTCTGGTTATTGTTTCCAAATTTGAGCCTTTTAGAAGAGTTTGTAACCACCAAGCATAGAGCTCCTCCCAACTCTGGTTACTTGTATCATCTGTCACACTTGAGTGGGAGTGAATTCAGTGTCACGCTTAACAACAAAATAAACTTAAGTGTGTTTGTTCCCTAGGGTTGCCAACTCTGGGCTGAGAAGTTCCTGGAGATTGGGGAGGTGGAACCTGGGGAGGGATGAGTTTGGGGAGGGGAGCACAGCAGGGTATGATGCCATAGAGTCTACCCTCCAAAGCAGTCTTTTTCTCCAGGGGAATTGATCTCTGTTGTCTGGAAATTAGTTGTAATTCTGGGTGAGCTCCAGTCCTCACCTATAGGTTGGCAAACATTAATTCCAGTGAAATAAACCCATATAACCCATGACTCCGTAGGAATTTAAGGGAAAACAATTCTGTGTGGTATTAGCTCTATTCTCTGTTTCAAGGGTTAAGTTAAGGAAAAAGAAAAGAAAAGTGTCTGTTTAGCCTCATTCTCCAATGTTTTCTAATCTAAAATCTATTAAAAAATTTCTGGAGGAAAATCATTCCACTGTTGCATAAGGGTTTAAATCCATTTCTCTCTTGCCTCATTATACCATGGACATTCAAACAGAACATGGGTCAGTTTCTGTCTTGCCTAAACCGCAACCCCAGTATCTATCTGAGAATGGTATCCCTAACATACATCCTTACTTAATGAACCCCTCTTTAGATAAATCCCCGAAACCTTCTTCAAGGTCCGTCAAAGTGTCCTCTCCTCTACAAGAGCTAATGCTAAAATATGACTTGCATGACGGCTGGAGGCATTTAAACAAGACAGAGAGGGATTACACACACTATTCAGCCAGATATAAAACACACACTAGGATTGATTATTTATTTTTCTCCGCATCTTTATTGAATTCGTTAGTCTCCTCATCGATTGGGGTCCAGGTGTGGTCGGACCACGCTCCCGTCATGGGTACTCTAGAAAACAATAAAACTAGGGTAGGTAAGTACAACTGGAGATTTAACAATGTAATGCTATATGAACCTGACATCAAAAATGCCTTGAGGCGGCATTTACGTGAATTTTTTGAATTAAACATCACACCGGATGTTTTGGAGGCTACCGTTTGGGAAGCCTCGAAAACCTTTATTCGGGGGCATTGTATCTCTCTCCTAGCTGCCAGCAGGAAAGAGAAAAAAAGCCCTCAAAGAAGGTCTTGTTAGCACCATTCAAGTACTGGAACAGCGGCATAAAACTACGTGCAGCTCCTCAGTCTATAAAAAGCTCTTAGATGCGCGCAAACAATTAGAGGTGCTAGAAGCCTCTGAATTACACAAGCTAGATCTCCGCTATCTACAAAATAGGACATATAAAACTCCCAAGAGATTAAGGTACCTCTCTTGGAAAATTAAAAAACGACAAACGGATCGCCACATACTGGGTCTGCGTAATGCCCAAAATGTCTTACTACAGTCATCAGAGGACATAGTGGGCATTTTGGAGACTTTTTATCGCAACCTATACACATCTACAAACCCGAATCTCGATCTCATTAGAAAATTTTTACAGTCCCTTAAAACCATCCAGAAATTATCCGCGGAAGATAGGGAAACTCTGGAGGCGCCCTTTGGGTCCCAGGAGTTGGAAGTAATAATAAAATCCATGAAATCAAGGAAGGCACCCGGGCCTGACGGATTCAACTCTGAATTCTATAAAGCGTTCCTTCCGGAAATAACAGCACCGCTACTAGAGGTTTGTAATGGGATTCAAATCTCTGGATGCATGCCGGAGTCCTGGAAATGAGCAAACGTAATATTAATTCCAAAAAAGGACAAAGACCCTACGGAACCGGCCTCTTATAGACCCATCTCGCTGGTTAACACAGATTATAAAATCTACACTGGGATGTTGGCCAATCGATTAAAAGCGATCATTGCGAAATATATCAGTAGTGATCAAACGGGTTTTGTCCCTGCTAGGGATATAGCCGATAACATCAGGAAGACGCTCAACATTATCCATGCCGCTAAACAGAACAATAGATTAAAAGCGATCATTGCGAAATATATCAGTAGTGATCAAACGGGTTTTGTCCCTGCTAGGGATATAGCCGATAACATCAGGAAGACGCTCAA
>NW_015164665.1:1096570-1109856 GCF_001447785.1 Gekko japonicus | reverse complement strand
TACTGGAAGGGGCCAACAGGGTGCTTCAGGCACTTTCCTTCACGGCTGACGCCACCGTGGACGCCATGGTTTTTAGCTCTAGGGCCATGGCTTCCTCGGCGGTGGCACGACGCACTGTTTGGTTGAGATCTTGGTCAGCAGACTACCACTCAAAATCGATAGTTTCAGCTTACCCCTTCCAGGGAGAAAAGTTATTCGGGGACTCTCTAGATAAGATATTAGTTGAGACCCGAGATAAAAAGAAGGCAATGCCCAAATCTATTAGACCAGGAGACAGAGCCCAGCCTTCGCCTTCGTTTCGGCCCTACTCCTACACTTCTAGGTTTCGGCCAGACAACAGGCGACAACCATGGTCAGGTAATAGACAGCCCTTTCGAAGGGGGGGATTCAATTCAAACAAGTTCTCAAGACCCTCCGGCGGAAGGCCAGAAAGGGGTAGAGGACATCAGGTCAACAAGGCATGACTCTCTAGCCCCACAGGTGGGGGGGAGGCTTCTACACTACCAACAAAACTGGCTAGCCTCCTTACCAGACGAGTGGATTCAGGAAATTATCACGGAAGGTTACAAGATCGAATTCCGGTCAATTCCGCCTCCACGGTTCCTGGTTTCTCCCTCTCACAAGAGCCAGGCAAAACGACTCCGTACACAGGAAGCGATAAAACACCTATTGTCCATTCACGCAATAGAGCCAGTTTCCCCGTCAGATCACGGAAAAGGGATATACTCCATATTCTTTACAGTCCCAAAAAAGAACGGGGACTGGAGAGCGATCTTGGATTTGAAATACGTCAACAGATTTGTAGAACTGAAGCATTTCCGCATGGAAACCCTAAAGTCCATTACAGAAGCTCTCAAACCTGGAGAATATCTCTCTTCCATAGATTTGACGGAAGCATATCTACACATCCCGATTGCTACCCATCATCGTCAATTCCTTCGCTTCTGTGTAGAGGAGAACCATTTTCAATTCAGGGCACTTCCATTCGGCCTTTCCTCAGCTCCTCGAGTATTTTCCAAGGTTCTCATTCATCCGATAGTATGTCTGAGGAAAAACGGGATACATGTCCACCCCTATTTGGACGATATTTTAATCAGGTCACCCACGGAGGAGCAATCGAGAAGGGATGCCGTGACAACTATACAAACACTTCAACACTTTGGATTCATGATCAACATGTCCAAAAGCTCTCTGACCCCAACCCAGAGACTTCTTCACTTGGGAATGGTTTTGGACACGTCTTCCACCAAGATCTACCTTCCAATAGACAAGGCAAAGAAACTCAGATCGGTAACGACGCAAGTTATCCAGTCCAGGTCATCGTCCCTGTCATTGCTGACTCATCTCGGCGGGCTGATGGTGGCTGCCTTCGAAGCGCTGCAATGGGGAAGGTTCCACTCCAGAGCACTTCAACAGTTCCTTCGTCCATACCAAAGCTCCATCGCGCTACGGATGGAATTCGATCTGATGGTTCCCCTACAGGTCAAAACGAGTATTCGATGGTGGACAAGGATGTCCAACCTCACACAGGGAAAATCATTCTGGAAGACGGAACAGATTCAGATATTCACAGACGCGAGCCTGCAAGGATGGGGAGCGACTCTACATCAACACCCCATTCAGGGAACATGGTCTCAGAGGGAAGAAGCCCTACCGATAAACCTGCTGGAACTGCGAGCTATCCGGTTGGCTCTACAGCACTTCTCATCTCAGGTGTCGGATCGGCATGTTCTAGTGAGGACCGACAATATGTCAGCGCTAGCATATCTGAACAAGCAAGGGGGCTTTACCTCGACGTCCCTTCGCCGAGAAGTGACGTCCCTTCGCCGAGAAGCGTCCCTTCGCCGAGAAGCGACTTCTGAAATGGGCAGAAAATCGCCTACTATCCCTTCATGCAGAACACATCAAGGGAGTGTCCAACATTCAGGCGGACTGGTTAAGTCGCCAAACGCTGCAAGAAGGAGAATGGTCCTTAAGCAAAAACCTTTTTTCCACGATTACGAAGAAGTTGGGGACTCCCAGGGTGGGCCTCTTTGCTTCCCAGACGAACCACCAACTGGACAGGTTTTACACGAGGTTCTTCCACCCAGAGGCGGAGGCCACCGACGCCCTACTATCTCCGTGGCCACCGGAGTTACTTTATGCGTTCCCTCCTCTGCCGATCATTCCTCGTCTGCTACGGAGAATCAGTCTATTACAAGCGGAGATAATAGTTGTAGCACCTTATTGGCCACGACGGCCTTGGTTCACGTCACTACAGGAACTGGCAGTATCGCCACCTCTGTTTCTTCCAGTGTCCGAAGACATGTTGACCCAGGGCCCAATCCTTCATCCCAATCCAGCTTGGTATTGCTTGACCGCATGGAGGTTGAGCGGCAAAAACTTCTAAAGAAGGGTTACAGTCCATTGGTTGTGAGTACTATCCTAAACTCACGAAGACCGTCTACATCGCGCATTTATAACGTCACGTGGAAGGCGTTTGTAAGATGGTCCAGAAGGAAGAAGATTGACACTCTCCATCCTAAGATCAAGTCCATACTCGATTTCCTCCAAGACGGACACTCTTCAGGTCTTAAAGCTGCGACACTTCGTAGACAAACAGCAGCTCTATCTACTGTCCTACCTACGTATAGCGGACTTCCTCTATCGCAACATCCACACGTTCGTCGTTTTCTCAGAGGTGCTACGCTTCAGGATCCACCGCAGAAACACAGATTTCCTACATGGAAGTTGAATACTGTCCTTTCAGCTCTAACAAAAAGACCGTTCGAGCCGATCATGGACATCTCTATGAAATTGTTGAGGGAGAATCTGGATTCTATCAATCCATGAAAATAGGTCGGTATTCCACTTAGCCATGCTAGCCACCAAGAATTTGTGTAGTTCAGTGTGGTTTATGTGTAAAAGATCCTTTAAAAGAATAGGAACTTTAATACCCAGATAAGTAAAGTGGTCTTCAATCCACCGGAATGGGTACAGACTTTTTATTTCCCTCTTGAGTTTTGGCGAGATATTAATCGGGTATAGAAGGGATTTTGACGCATTAATGACCAGCCCTACACATTTCCCAAAGGTTTGTAATATAGTGAAAACTGCTTGGAGAGATTTTTTTGGAGCAGAAACATATAAAACGACATCGTCAGCGAACATACTTAGTTTAAACTCCCTGTCTCCAATCCGAATGCCTTCATAATCTACGTCTTCCCTAAGGGAGCAAGCCAGCGGTTCCATTGCTATGATGAAAAGCAATGGGGACAAGGGGCAGCCCTGTCTCGTGCCTCTTTGCAAATTGATAGAGTTGGAAGTGAGACCGTTTGCTAAGATGGAAGTAGTGGGGGCTTCATATATGGCCCGAATTGAGTTTCTGACATTAGGCCCAAAATTTAGAAAACCCGTTAGTTCATTTAGGTACGATATCTCAAGGGAATCGAAAGCTTTTTGAATATCTATCGAGAAGAGGAGTGACTGAGCGGTTGAATTCTGTTTAGCGGCATGGATAATGTTGAGCGTCTTCCTGATGTTATCGGCTATATCCCTAGCAGGGACAAAACCCGTTTGATCACTACTGATATATTTCGCAATTATCGCTTTTAATCGATTGGCCCCCACTACTTCCATCTTAGCGAATGGTCTCACTTCCAACTCCATCAATTTGCAAAGAGGCACGAGACAGGGCTGCCCCTTGTCCCCATTGCTTTTCATCATAGCAATGGAACCGCTGGCTTGCTCCCTTAGGGAAGACGTAGATTATGAAGGCATTCGGATTGGAGACAGGGAGTTTAAACTAAGTATGTTCGCTGACGATGTCGTTTTATATGTTTCTGCTCCAAAAAAATCTCTCCAAGCAGTTTTCACTATATTACAAACCTTTGGGAAATGTGCAGGGCTGGTCATTAATGCGTCAAAATCCCTTCTATACCCGATTAATATCTCGCCAAAACTCAAGAGGGAAATAAAAAGTCTGTACCCATTCCGGTGGATTGAAGACCACTTTACTTATCTGGGTATTAAAGTTCCTATTCTTTTAAAGGATCTTTTACACATAAACCACACTGAACTACACAAATTCTTGGTGGCTAGCATGGCTAAGTGGAATACCGACCTATTTTCATGGATTGATAGAATCCAGATTCTCCGCTCATTTGTCTTGCCAAGGTATATGTACTTGTTTCGTACTTTACCAGTCGATATTCCCAAAAATACCCTCCGAAAGTGGCAAGGAGATATAAACAAATTTGTCTGGAATAATAAGATACCAAGGGTAAATTTTAGAACTATGGCCAGGCCTCTGAAACGAGGAGGGCTAGCCTCTCCCGATTTAGCTTCATATTACAAGGCGGCCACGTTAGCATCCCTAGTCCGACAATATGATTCAGACTCACAACTGGACTGGGTTTGGATTGAAGAATATTCAACAAGAGGCCAGAGCTTTCAGGCGTTACTATGGAGAACAAAGCGCAATGCATTAAATACTGATATAATATCACCATTTTTGCAACACACTCTCAAAACTTGGGACCAACATAAACGTATTCTCACCTCCCCCACCTCGAAACTGAGTACATTCTGTGGGCAACCATGGTTCCTACCAGCAAAAGAGCCATCACAATTCCGAGCATGGAAACAAGCAAAAGTTACAAGACTGATAGACGTTATGCACAACAAGAAAATGCTAGACAAGATAGAATTAGAATCAAAATATAATTTTAAGATACAATGGGCTGAATACCTCCAGCTCCGGCATTTTGTGGAACACTCTGCTTTTAAACTCTCCCTGACCAGACCCCTAACGGATTTTGAAAGGCTACTATACTTAAAAAATAAAAAGAAAGGGTTAATAGCGAAAATATATAAGATTTTACAGGCCCCGTTGCAAGACACCACGCTAGGTTATCAGCGGGCCTGGACAGATGATCTACAGCGACAGATCACGGGGGATCAGTGGAATCAAATCTGGAGGTCGCAGTGCAAGCAATCAAGATCTTTGTATGTGTTTGAAGCCAACATGAAAGTCCTAACCCGTTGGTATCTTACTCCAGCTAGGTTAACACATATATACCCACATATTAAACCCTTATGCTGGAAACAATGTGGGGTAAAAGCGTCTTATATTCACTGCTGGTGGTCCTGTCCGGTCATCAACAATTTCTGGCTTCTTGTTATTCAAAAGATTAAGGTTTTAACGGGCGTTGTAGTTCCACCCGATCCTTTGTTGTTATTGTTAAATTTGTGGCCTGCTGACTCACCCCTTGTACCCTCCTTGAAGATGATTGGTACGCTACTCACAGCGGCCAAAATAGTTATTGCCAAGAATTGGAAAGAACCCAATCCTCCGAGTATACAACATTGGGTGCATAAGGTTTGGGACCTATTTTTACTAGAGAATTTTAATACGTTTTACACAGAAACTCAAACGGAATGCGACTTGATGAGTCCAATGCATGCTTGGTATCCTTTGTTAGATAGACTCAATATAGGTGGGTTCGACTGGGAAGAAATTTGCAATGTTAAATACAAGATGTTACTATATAACTGAATCAAACGTTATGAAATCTATACACGGTTCTATAGAGCACTATTATTGTAGTGAAAGTTGTGAATGGTACGACCTGTTTCGCTTGTATTCTGACTTTTCTATTGGAATTGTTGTTTTGTGCTTAAAATATCAATAAAACTTTATTTAAAAAAAAAACATACATCCTTCAGAAATTGCATAGTAGCAAATGTAGTCTTGTGAGCATAATTGCTTGACTATGCTTTGGAGTTGGGAGTCTGAACAGATATTCTGGCATTGCAAAGAGTGGTGGGATACCCATATAGAGAGAACAAACATATCTCGCTAGGCAGATGGTACTATTATTATCAATCCCCATAATGAGCTGCTTAATAGTCTTATGAGCTAAAGGCCAATCCTGATGCCAAAACTACATTCTCTGGACACCCCAAAATATCCATTTTTTCTGCTGTACTCTCATTTCATGAACTGGAGAAGTTTTTGTGTAATATAATAAGCTCTTATCCTCTGAAAACATTTTGAGTTTCAGATGTAATGCCAATTTCTAGGCCTTAGCATCAACAGAATGCTGATTGAGTTCCAATCTAAAGGTGGTACCAGCCATAAATTTTGATATCCCACAGATTTGGCATAGAAATTGTATTAATGACCAATCTGTAGTCTCATTTATTTTATGTTCCCAGACTGCTGCATCATATAGTAACTGAGACAGTATTTTAGCATTGAAAGCTGTAATTGCTGAAGGAATATACTGTCCACCTTTCCGATAGAAAAAATGCTGATGCCATCACAGCCTTGCATTGGGGTTTCCAAGTTATATGCACGTTGAGTATTACCTCCAGATATTTAAAGGACATGACTTGTTCTAATTCATTACAATTGAACATCCATTTATAACTTAGAGTGCTTCTTTCTCTTGTAAAGACCAATATTTTGACTTTACAAAGTTAATTGTTAGGCTTTGTTCTCGACAGCAGTTAGAGAAGGATCATATTAGTTTTTGTAGCCCAATAGGAGATTGTGATATTAAAATTGCATCATCGGCATATAATAAAATATTTCTAGAGGCCCAAGCTTTGGCAGGTGGGTCTTGTTTAAGAATGGTTGCTAAATCATTTAGGAACAGGTTAGAGTAGTGGAGCCATCAGACATCCTTGCTTAACTCCAGATTTCAAGATAAATTTTCTTGTTAATTGCCCCTCTGGCCCACATCTGACCCTGACCTATTGGATTATCATACAGAGACTGTACCAGCAACAGTAATCTACAGTTGATCGTGGTTTTCCTAAGTCTTTGCCATAAACATGCCCTGGGGATTGAATCAAGTGCAGATTTCAAATCCATGAAGGCCACACATAACTTTCATCTGGCATAATAAGTATGTATTTACGCAAAGAATAACACAGTCATCAATGGCTGAGGCTCCCTATCTGAATCCTATTTGCACTATTTCCAGAACTGAATCTGAGTATACCCAGTCAATTATCTTACAATACAGGTAAGAAACATATAATTTACTGATCACTGGTAACTGGCTTCTTGGCTGGTAATAACTTGGATCAGTTCATTCACCTTTCTTAAATATAGGAACAATAAGACCATGTTTCCAATGTTCTGGGATTTTACCTATCAAGTTGATTCTGGTGAATAGCAGTGTTAATGAAGTACTCCACCACTGTGGGTTGCTCTTGAATATTTCAGCTGGTATTAGGTCTATCGCTGGAGCTTTGCACAGGGTCAAGGATCTTATCAAGATCAATACTTCTTTGGATGACACTGATGGCCATTTAGGTGTGCTATGTTCCTCTTTTATAACAACCCCAGAATCAGCTACCTATTTGAGAAATATATTACAAAAATAACCTTCCCATATGTCAGCTGAGATACCAGAGTTCAATAGGACATGTATATTGAGACCATCTGATACAAGTTCCCAAAAGACTCTGGTATCATTGTTCTTAGAGGCCTCAATTAGTCTCTTCCAACCTTTTATTTGCAATTCATATTTTTTCTTCTTAATTATTGACTTGTGTAGTCTTTTCAAGTCTATATCAAAGTGGTATGCAGACAATTGCACATATGCTTCCTTGCATATTTTGAGGGCGATCCCCTTGCTTCTGTGAATTTTCAACAAAGGAGGAAGGGCAAATTATATCAGAGCCAGTATGGTGTAGTGGTTAAGAACGGCAGACTCTAGTCTTGAGAACCAGTTTGATTTCCCTTTCCTCCACATGAAGCCTGATGGGTGACCTTGGACCAGTCACATTTCTTTCAGAACTCTCTCAACTTCACTTATCTCACAAGGTGTATGTTGTGGGGAGAGGAAAGGAAGGAAACTGTAAGCTGCTTTGAGACCCCTTAAGGTAGGAAAAGAGCACAGTACTACTCTTCTTCTGTCAGGCTTCTATTATAATGGGCTTAAGTTGTGGATGGGTTTGGATGATTTTGGTATTCTAAAAGGTACCCACACACTGGAAAGAGGCTTGTTTCTGGGGCTCACTAGTAAGAGAGAGCAGAAAACCTTTAAAGTTTTTGTACTAAAAGAGCTGATCTGGCTAGAAAACAAGAACTTTTCTTTTGCAATCTTTCAAGAACTGGCTTCAGACACTGAGAAAAACAGGGGACTCTAAAAAAAATGTGACATCTGCTTTGGAGGAGACGCAAGCGATTCTTTTTAGACTGCTCATCTTTGAGGAAACAGTTTCTACCGTTAGTGAAAATGAAAAATGATAACTCTTAATAAATATGAGACTGCACTTTCCTGATTCACAATGGGAGACTGCAGAATAATCGAAATAGAAACATGTACAAGTACAGAGAACAGCTGTTATTGGGGTTGTAGAAATATCCTAATATTGTTCAAGGTGTTTTTTATTCCTGTGACTTCTGTTTTCTGAGTTCTTCAGTTTTGTTCAGAATTCCTCCTCTGCTGCTGTCAGTCTTGCTATCTGCTGTCTAATAGAGATACTGACATTAAATGCCTCATTGGCAATACTTTTCACTTCTCCCAGTTTATTTACAGAGTCAGTTGTTGTTTTTTTCTTCAGGGTGAGGATTTCAGTTAATCTTCTTTGTAGCCTTTAATTAGAGCTGTTATCTCTTCAGTATCTCTCTTTGGCTTTGGGATTGTTGCAGCTTCTTGATTCCTATCAGGAGAAGACAACACCATCTTGGTTGAGCTTGTCTTACAGCTGTGCTCTGTAATGCCTGAACTCTCCTCAGGCAAGGGAAGTGAGTTAGTCAGGTCTTCACCTTTTTAGCTGAGGTTCTGAAACTCATTCTGTTATATAGTGATTTCTTTAATTTTCAGTCATTTAGAATCCTCTTCCCTCTCTTTTCTGTGGCTTTAGGTGATCACAGAAGAGAGTGCTCAGTCTAAACTGCCATGCTATTGGTTGCTAGGCAACCCCCTCCAAATTTATTTATATAAGGGATTTCTGCCCCATAAAATCTTAGCCTAGAAAATTCTTAGCCATTAAAAAGAGAGATCCTATAACTTAAGGAGTATGGCTTGGGAAAAGCTGTGTTCAGTAGCTAAAGATACGTTATTTGACTTTACTCAGTCCATCAAATAAAAATTGATCTCCAGTATTATTACTATAGAGAATTTATATTTTTCCTCTGGTCTCAGCCTTTTAAGGGATGTTCCATTTGGTATTAGAGAGACACAAGCCAGGAGCCACAAGACTTTCAGGGGGCAGTGATCCCTCTGATCATTTGGCCACTGTGGCTCAGACCCCCACTTCTCACAAGAAGGGGGAATCTTGCTTGACCACCCACTCCTCTGTTTTCCTGCATGCTGGTCTGCCAGCCTGATCACTGTTTTCCTTTGCCAGTTCCTCCCTCCACGACTCTACCCACCCATCTGTCCTCCTCCCTATCATTCTGCAGGGAGTGGCATCGGGGGGGGTGACTCCTCATCCTCTTCTCCCACCAACTGTCACACTGCTGCCTTAGTAGCATGGGGCAGGCACTGTTCTTGTTCTCCCCACCCACTCATCTGTCTGCAGAAGAGAGGTGGCAGGACTGGTGCTAGTAGTTGGTGATGGTGCCTGAGCCAGCAACCCAGCTACATCAGGGTGCACAGGATCGGTTGGCTCCTCCCTTCCTTGCTGTTAAGTGTTCCTCTTTTGGGGAAGAATAGAACTGCACTCCTTTTTTAAGATTTCAGATTTTTCTGCAAACCTGGGGAATTCTCCAAGTTTGTAGAAAAAACTCACTTCTTTCTACATGGCCCCAGTTTTCAGATTTAAATATTCATGTGTGGGGCTGTGTTGAGTATTAAATGTATTGATTTGATTAAGAACTGTTTTTTATATTCACAATGATGACTGCCAATATTCTTGCTGTTGTGTTCCACCACATTAAGTGTACCTTCTTAAAAACTAATGACCCCAAACAGAAAGAAATAAAAATATAACAAAATATAACAACAATGGTGGCAAGTTTACAGATAAGCCTCTATAAAAGGTTTCCAAATATCAAAAAATATGCCCATGCACAATTGTTCTCTGTATATTATACATTCAAATGTTGATAAAGTTGTAAGGTCCTCAATCCACTGAATTACTGAAAGTGGGCATTTATACTTCCAGTGTTGTAATATAAGTCTTTTAGCCAACAGTAAGGGCACAGAGGGCACAGCCCCCAAAGCATATGTTTAAGAAACATGTCTTGTAAGTTTCAGTGCCAAAATTAGACACTTTACTTCTTTACTAAAAAAAAAAAAGTTTGGTGGTATCCAGTATATCTTAAATATATATTTATTTTTGCTTAAGAAGAAGAAGAAGAGATTGGATTTATACCCCGCTCTTCACTCAGAGTCTCAGAGCGGCTTACAAGCTCCTTTCCCTTCCCCTCCCCACAACAGCTCTTATCAGAACTACGGCTTGCCCAAGGTCATCCAGCCAGGTGCAAGTGGAGGAGTGGGGAATCAAACCCGGTTCTCCCAGATTAGAGTCCACACACTTAACCACTACACCAAACTGTTTAATGAAACAGCAGGTATAAAATTTAGGGCCATATCCCATTGCTATGGCAAAGTAGGGTGATCTAGCTCATTCCATTCATTTCTGAGACTTTGCATATCATATTTATTGATCAGTATCAAATACTTATGAACCAATATTGTAGCTTTCATATTTTTTGCATTGATTCAATGTGAGTTTCCAAAAGGAAGGTAGATTCTGAAACACAGGGATGTTGTGGTTTTAAATAGTGCCATTCAACAAGGGTTGACAGCTCATATTTAAACCTCAGCTGAAAAAATAACAAAAACTTCTTGTCATCATCTGTTCATTGGTCCAAAGTAAAAATTCCCTTATCTGTCCAAGTCTTCCATACAAAATATTTCTTCTTGATTTTAAAATCTGGATTGGCCCATAGTGTTTATTTAGCATATACACCATAATTCTCTAACTGTAGAAATTTAACGTGGAACAGGATCTATTGTAGCATGAATAGACTTGAATGCATTCTGTTTAAAAAGGCTCAGACAAGAAGCCTTCAAAATAGCCCAATAGTCCAGCTGAGACTAGCAATCCCAGTAATTAATACAAGCTAACAAATATGCCTGACAATGTAAACTAAGATCAGGAAAACCAAATCTTCCTCCGTTAAATGGGAGTTGCATCCTCTTTAAAGAAGTCAGAGATGACAAGGAACCCCACATACATTTCTAGAATAACGTACAGATTTTATTAATATATCTATAAGACACATGAAAAGGAATGCTCATTTTGAGTGCATTTACTATATCCTATAAAGAAAGGTTTAAGATTGTCCATCTGTCCAAATCCAAGGATTTATCTGCAATCAGCATTAAAACTTAGCATAATCATGTGCTTAATATCTCTAGGAATCAATATTACAAGATAATGGTACCTAAAACAAACTCCACCCAGCACCAAATGGAACAGACTAAGACCTCAAGATCATGACCTGAAACAACATATTCCTTTTCTGAGACTTTTCAGATTCCTTTTCTGACCACTTTTTAATAACATACAACCTGAAGAGTTCTGAAGAATTCAAAAGCCAACACAAATTTTGGTTGGTCTGAATAAGAGGTAGTATGTTGCTTTTATTTTTCGCTTTTTCTTCGGACCAGTATGGCTAACTAGAAACATAGCTCAGAAGGCCTCCCGATGAGATTTCCAAGCTACATTCCCCAGTACTCGCAGTGCTCACTAAAAGGGGTCCCCTGCCCACCTATTCCTGTGGCTTTCATAGTGTCTTTAGCCGTTTGTTCCCTCAGAAAACAGAAGGGGAAGTAAAATGCTTTCCCAATACCACACCATGGACTAGTGTTCCAGCTGTGAGATAGTGGGGCCAATCATGAAATGAAGATGATTCTTTGTAAAGGTATGAGATTTAACTGCTTTATAAAATATTTACAGACTGAGCCTGAGTATTTACTCAGGAATAAGTCCTGTTTATTTCAGTAGGATGTGATTTCAAGTGCTCAGGATTGGAGTCTTGGGCACTATTTGCCAGTGCTTGATTTTAGGATTGACTTTAACTACCCTACTCTGCTCATTAGTTAACCTATTTTGGGTTGTGATGAAATAAAGCTCAAATTGCCAGCGAAGACTGAAATTTCATGAAGGGCTTGGGACATCTGAATGGTTAAAAATAAATGTAAAATATGAGAAGAGATGAGCATCTTGAGGCTGTAATAATTGGGAGGGGGTAATGTCTAGTATATAAAGCTAATTGCTGAAAGTGGAATCACTTGCTGTATAAGAAACTATTATTCTGAGGGAAAACAAATTAATCCTTCAACATTATTTGCAGTCTCTCATTCTGATCTACAAGTCAGGACTAATTGGGTCCATTTTGCTGCTGGTCAGCATTTCTGGCAGGATTTTTTGCATTTTTGTTTAAGCCCTAATAGTTTTCTTAGTCTTATAATAAACAACACCCAGCTAACCACACTAGTTACTCTAAGCATTTAATGGCATCCTAGTTATGTGGCTGAAATATTTACTTCTATTCCTTTACTTTATTAGGGTCATCTCTGATTTCTCTGTGGATTAAAAAATTATAAAGCCAAATACATGAGGTCTTGGAGCAGAGAGCAAAGTTGAATAATAAGATTTGGACCAGTGCATCTGATTTATATAGTGACTAAGATTTTTTTTAAAGAAGCAAGCTATGTTCCTCATTCCTAGGCAAACCAGCAATTTGTGCTGTACTAGGTTCTTCTGTCTTCTACTTGCTGGACTTAGACTGCACATGGACATAGGATGCACATAGGCATCTCAAGCTGATCAAATGTTAATGGTGTTATCCTGGGAAATCTGGTACCGTTCTTTTTGTAGAAGGCTGGAGGCAGAGGTGAGATGATTGAAATGGAAAAGGAGAAAAAGGGGAAGAACCACAGCCACCAAAACTGGAGAAGAGACAAAGAAGGTTGTGTAAAAAAGCACTGCACAAAAAATTATGTAAATAAGCTGTATATTCTAATAAAGAATTTCTTTAATATCCAAAGAGTCTACTGATAATACATAACATGTGCAAGAACGTTTACAAAAGTCGATAAGAAAGGTTCACAGTCAAGAAACCATATTTTCTTAGTGATTCATAGATAAACTAGCTGCAAAGCCCGTTGAGGTGAAGTCAACGGGCCCTAGAAAGGTAGGGTGGGTGAATGGGCCACAGACAGACACACAGACAAACAGAGAGATAGAGGGGTTGGGAGAGAGAGCGAGAGAGGAAGGTTTAAGGGGGGGAGGAAGTCAACGGGTCCTAGAAAGGTAGGGTGGGTGGG
>NW_015164665.1:1090877-1095137 GCF_001447785.1 Gekko japonicus | reverse complement strand
GAGGCCGCGGCCTCCTCTTGCCAGATGGGGACTTTTGGCGGGGGGCGAGGCGGGGATCGGAGGCCGCGGCCTCCTCTTGCCGGCTGGGGACCGTTGGCGGGGGGGCAGGCGGCCGGCCGGAGGCTACCGACTCAGAAGTGGCGGCTTGTACAGCCGTCGAAGTCCTCTTCGTCCTTGGCCCTCGAAGTCCTCTTCGGCTGACAATGAGGTGCGTATTCCCGATGGTGTGGGCAGGACCTGTTCTTATTGGTGGGCATCTCTCTCTCCCTTATAATAAGTGGCAGTTCTACCAGCCATACACTAACGGGGCGCATTTTAGAACGTTGGTGCCCACTACTCTTTTATATATAAGGGAGAGATCTGAGTATAACTAATACAAGTGCATGACAGCTTCTTGTCCTGTATTCTCTTCAGCAGGTCCTGCTCTTGATGCTTCTGCTTTCTGTCTTGGACCTCACCCTTCCTGGGTTCAGCCCACTCTCGGGGGGGGGGGCTCTTTTGCTGGCACCAATGAGCTGAGTGGCAGAGAGGTTGGTGCCAGCAGGAGAGGACCCCTCCCCCGGACAGAGAAAGCAGAAGCATCAAGAGCAGGAGCTGTTGAAGAATGTACAGGACAAGAAGCTGTCAGGCACTTGTATGATTAGTTGTACTCAGATTTATCTATGAAGCACTAAGAAAATAGATTTCTGCAGTTTGTTGTGCTGGTACTTCTCTGAGGAAGATTTATGAAACAAACATATTATCCAGAAACTTTGTTAGAAGATAACTTGGCTGTGGACCTTTCTTCTTATCGACTTTTGTAAATGTTCTTGCACATGTTTTGTATTATCAGTAGACTTTTTGGATATTAGAGAAATTGTTTATTAGAATATACAGCTTATTTGCATAATTTTTTTTGTGCAGCACTTTTTTACACAGCCTTTTTTGTCTCTTCTCCTGAAATGGAAAAGGAGACCTCTCAGAGAACCACAATAATTTCAGTTTTGTTTTGTTGCTTTCTCTCACACCTCAGTGTGTCATAATTCTCTCCCAACTTTAAATTACTGAGAACAGTGGCCCTTTGGAGTTCATTTAAGGTAGGCGTAGACCCTTGCAGCTGAGCTAATTAAATTCTAGCTAAACCAACAGTTGAATCACCCTGAACAAAAAAAAATTGGGTGGGGGACCCCAGATCTTAATAAAGCAACTTTTGCACAGTGATTCCCAGCAGTTTCAAACACTGTCTGAATTTTCTCCAGTTTAACTCCTGAGGCTTCTGTAAAGTAAAACTGCTGCATCAATACATTGACGTCTGCTAGCATGAGAGACTGAAAGCAGATGCTGAATTTTGACACTGGATCTCACTTATTTATTGAGAGGAGAGAGAGAAACCATATTTTTGCAAGATTGAGTTTTGTCGGGGTAAAACAAGTGTTTTTTAAAACAGCTGTGTAAAGTTCCTGATATAAGGGGATATATACAAAAGTGTTGTTGCAAGATAGCATGTTGTAACAACTCTACTGAGGGTGAAGCCTGGTACATGGCAACGTCTCTGAAGGATTGCCATGGACTGAGGGAGAAGGGCCCAAGCTGACACCCCCGACCCTTTCTCCCTAAATCCAGTCCAGGGTTAATAGGGTTTTGCAGCATCACCAAGGTTTGGTTTTGGACTTCCATCCTCCTTCTTCGATAATCAAAGCATCCAGGTTCCCCAGCTCCCTCCAAATAGGCCATGCCAAATAATGTACTGCCCCCTTAGTCCCTCCTCCCAAGGCCACACCATTGGCCACACCATTAAGATCTAGCAATATTGAATTTTAATCATGAGAGAAAGCTTCAACATTGTGGGGTAGTCAACGTTATATAGACCTTAAGTTATTAGAAACCTAAGCACATTGGTGTAAGGATTCAACCCAAACATTACACAGTTACAACAGTACAGTTAAAGAGAAGTAATCCCTTAGCTTGCAATAGTGATTGTATTGGTATTCTCCTTCATCTTCTTTCTTTCCCCTTGAGAAGTGGGAAGTCAGACATTTGGCTCCTCTGTCCAAGCCTCTACCAGCTGGGGGGGATCCAACTTCCCCACAACTGCTACCAGGATTTCCATAGCAAGAGAGCCCCTCAGTCTCACCTAGTCAGTAGGGTGGGACCTTTTGATTCTCTGGCTATGCACAGACAGCCCTTGGCCAGAAAGCCTCAGTAAAACACTAATCCATGACCACAGGCCACAGATTGTGAGTCACATCTAGCAGTGAGTGACTGACTGACTGTGCCATAACTGGGTGTGGACTGCCTTAGGTGACATAGTAAAGGTAATAAAGAACAATTTGGGAGATGGTAGAATCAGAATTTCAAAGCTGTTATTCAATTAAACAGCACTATCATTGGCCAGATGCCATGGTTTTCATGCGATCCTTTCTTGGTGCTGATAAGTTCCAGTGAAACCAGATCGTACTTGCCATTTATGTGTAGTATTCCCCATAAAACACTTTTATTTCCCCAAACAATGTTGAATTCTAAGAATTCAACATTATAATACACAAATATAGGTTGCTTCACTTAGAGAAAGAATACTATAACATTTCTATCTTATAACAACTTACATTCTTTCGGAATACAGAATACAGAGTGATAAACTTATAACTTGTCAACTGTAAATCATTATTTTACATCTAGCTTTATTGATGCTTTCCCAATTAAAGTTATCAAAGGTTATTTTTTCTATCATGGGGAACCATTTTCCTAATGATTTCCTACAACACTTTTATTATCCATATTGCAATTTTCTTAGTTGAAATGCAAATCCTCTGTGGTGGTGTTCTTTTCTTGAGCTGGGGCATTTCATTATATTGAAAAGTCCCTATAATCCAGTATAAGAAAGACACTGACCTGCTTGTGAGGGCTGTTAAAATTACTACTGACATAATGGATTGAAGCATTCAGACTACCCACAGTAAATGTTAATAATATTGTAATAAGTGACAGTACCATGACAAAATACCCTCAACTAAACCACCCAGAAAGTTGCTTTAGGCCCCGGTCACACGGGCCGGATATCGCGGGGGGGGGCGTGGCTGTTTGCCCCGCAGCGAAATAACGTGCGACTGCGCGATCAGGCGTCCCCTCACGGTCCCGTCGAGGTCCCGTGGTTGGGGGGAGGTGCCGATCACACGACGCGCC
The DNA here is from genome assembly GCF_001447785.1 of Gekko japonicus. Classification (NCBI taxonomy): domain Eukaryota; kingdom Metazoa; phylum Chordata; class Lepidosauria; order Squamata; family Gekkonidae; genus Gekko; species Gekko japonicus. Next base: position 1,091,975 of record NW_015164665.1, on the reverse strand, counting down.
AAAGAAGCGGCGTGGCACGGCAAACGAGGTTGTTGTTTTTTTTAACCTGAAGTATGTGCATGCCCCGTTGGGTGCCTGTGCGCATCCCTGCAGACTTCGGGGGGGAAAAACCCTTTTCGCAATGGGGCATGGGCGGGCGCCGGATGCCACTGGAAACGCGATCAGATGCCCGCCCTTGCCCCGCGGTTTCCGGAAACTAGTACCTCCGAGGTACTAGTTTTTTACCGCGCATCTTCGGCGGGAAGCCTCGGGTGAGCCACGGGAGCTCTACGCTTCCCAGATGTGGCGGTGAGATCGCGCCCGGAAAATCCGCCTATCTTCCGTCCCTCTAGCGTGGCTACTGCTCCGTGTGACCGGGGCCATGAAATGATAAGCTGTCATGACCCAGTGGGATCCTTGGGGTTGTGTGTCCCCTCCCGCTGTTGTCACATGCACCTAGACATTAAATACTACTTTTGCGCAAGGCCTAGTTTGCCATTTCATCCAAAAGACAGATTACAGTTTCTTTCCCGTCATCCAAACCACAAAGTAGACTTCGCTATGAATCTGGAAGGGTTTAGTTGGTTGCATGTGGGGAAAGGTGTTGAGAGTGTACAAATCAAAGAATCCTCCAGGGTTGCTAACCTAATGACACACCCTGCTAAAGATGCGAGGTCTGACACTTGGTAAGTCATGTGTACAAAGTATGTGTTTCACCATGAACTCACGGTCCGTAACATGCACAGCTCTTCCTACAAATGCAGTTGCATACAGTTTCTCACCCACTTAGCCAAGCCCCCGTGGCACAGGAATATCTTTTTTTCCCCCTTTCCTTTTCTTTTAACATAAAACTTTAGCTTTTTAACTGCTGCTTATACCCTGCCCACACATAAGAGATAATTCTTCTTAGAGGCAGCACAGAATATGTACTGTTTCAAAGAGAGGTCGTGGGCGAGGTATTTGTTTCATACTGGGTCTCTTGAGTGAAGTTGTGTGTCATGTTTCTTCAGGTTCTCAACAGGAGATGCGTTGAAGCAGCAGTGACAACCGGCCTTGCTCTGAACTGCACCATAAACAAGAAGTCCTTGTTTGACAGGAAACACTATTTCTATGCAGATC
>NW_015164665.1:1088479-1090822 GCF_001447785.1 Gekko japonicus | reverse complement strand
AAACGGATGGGGGAACAGGCTGGGAGAAGAGATGCTTTTTATTCTCTGCCACTATTTTGCCCATTTTGGCTGGATGCAGCTCTGTGTCCTGATGAATCGGCAGCTGCAGCCGGGCTCTTGCTGATTGAAGGTGATTGTTCTGATTGCTGACTCCACTGCTCCGCCTCATGTTTCCGATGGCTTTGGGTAATTGAATTGGGAGAAGGCGCTGCCAGGGACAGACTTTTCCCATTCCCACTAATTGTCTGTTGGGGTTAAGACAGTCTGATATTGATTATTTCATTTTAAACGAATGTATTACAAACACACATTATGGTCCTATAGACGTAATGGGCCTTTGTTTTCCTCCTTTGTTTTCAGGATCTAAAATGAAGTGCATCTATTTTTAAATCCCACTGATCACTAAAGCAAAAATAGGAAACTCAGAATCGGGTGATGGTATCTGTAGACATTGCAAATTGTTTTTATATTAGCACCAAGCTTGCTTGGAATCAATTTTGGGCTTCATTGAGTTTGATAAAGTGAAGCTAGTATGTTCAAATCTATTACACAGGATTTATCATTTTAATGTTTTAAAAGGAGTCCTCATCTTGGCTTAGAGCCATAATGCTGATGACCTTTGAGATTTTCCCCCCTTCATCCTGGAGAATCCCACTGTTAAGGGGGTGGAATGGAATGTCATGGAGCTCAACAGCCTGTGCTACAAACCTGACTAATAGAACATTTTTACAGCTAAAATGTTTGTATCCCAACCTAAGGGCACAGAGAAGTCTTAGCCTTATAGAAACCCTGTAAAGTTGATTAGGTTGCAAGAGAAAGTGGGTTGCTGTAGGCTGTTTAGCGATTCTGTTCCCAAGTGGGAGTTTGAAACTGGGCACATTGTTCTGCATTTTGTTGAAACATGCAAAAAGGATATTATTTCTGTGCACTGCAAACGGAGGACTGGCTGAAGATTTTGATTCATTAAAATCATTTTTTCTGCTTCTGTTTCAATTTGAAAGCAGGAGGAATATCAAGTCATTCACTTTTTGCTTGGAAGTGTCTGTCTGAACCTCCAAGGTGTTAATTTCATCCGGGATTCACAATAATTTAGTCCCTGAACCTATTTAAAATGTCGCTGTTCAGCCCTAAGATTGTGAATGAATAAAGGAAGGTGCCACCATGAAGGAATATCTACTAAATTTTATTAAGGACATGCAAATTGCAGCTTCCTTTTTTCTGCCATGCATGATGGTGAGCGCTGAATATAGCTTACATGTTCTATTAGAGGCTGACTATGCATCATGAAGAAACCACAAGGTTATCTCATAACACTAAGGAGGGATTGCTGTGGGTGGTCGTTTGCTGGGGAAAGACAGAAATGGTAGATGTTTACCCTTTCCACCTGAACAGAAGGGGAAAATGCCAGGTGATAGGTGACTGATTTGTTATCATACAAAGCCTCTATGTGTTTCACTGTGTAGACTTCATTGGGGGATCAGAGAATTCACCTAGTGCTGGACCGGTCCGCAACAATTAAATTCTTTTATGTGGACAGGTCCAGCACTAGGTGAATTCTCCGATCCCCCTGATGAAGCCTGCATGGGGAAATGTGTAGGGGCTTTGTATGATGGTAAACCAGTCACCTATCACCTGGCATTTTCCTCTTTTGTTCTGCTGGCACATTGCTAGGTATAGCCCAATTTTCTTTAGCCTTTCCACCTGTCAGTTCTCTCTGGAAATGCTTCCCCTCCCCCAGGTTGTTTTTAAACTTCTTTCCCCAAAAAAATGAGGTCCAAAATTAGGAGTAAACGCAGTCTGAAGAAAACCTGCCAGGGCAGACATTTGCAGGAAAGAACTGGCAGATGTGGGAAGGTTTACGCATCTATCTCACCCTCTGATTCTGCCTTGCAAATGCCTCCCCCAAGGTCTGTGCCATGTGCTCCTGAGCTTTGGAAAAGATACTTCTGCTCTACACGGCAGCATTATAAAGGGCTCTGTAATGAAGTGCATAGTTAATAATCTGAATACGTTTATATAAAATAAATGCAACTTCTTTGGTATTTGGAAATTGGGTTTTTTGTTAACCTTAATAAATAGTGCTTCAAATAGAAAATGAGATTCCTCTTGCTTATTGTCATTCATAATGTTTATTTTTTTAAGTTGTTTTCTTGAGATTAATAGTGACAAAACTGGGCAAAATCAGCTAAAAATGTTATGCCTGTCCTCCAGCTTGTGTTCTGTTCTTCATTAATAATGGTTAAAGAGGGAAAGGGCATCTTTTTTTTATTTATTTTATTTTTTATTTATCCTTCGACTTGATATACCGCCCTAACCCCCGTAGGGGTCTCTGGGCGGTTTACA
>NW_015164665.1:1076517-1088425 GCF_001447785.1 Gekko japonicus | reverse complement strand
CGTCCTCGGCCCGACCATGTCCTTTCCGGCTCCGCGCGCCTCTGGATGACGTTGCTCAGCCTCCGTCGACGGCAGCCGCCTTGTTCTTCCACTGCTGGCCACCAGGGGTCAGCCAAGCTCTGCTTGCCGCTGCTTGCCACCTCTCAGCGTTGCGTCATCTCCTCCAATCGCCACCGCCGGTGCTCTGCTGCCGCCGCTGTTCTCGCCGTCGCCGCCGCCATTGCTGCCGATGCCGCTGCTTCTCCATACACCTCCATCTTTAATATAAAGGTGATAAATGTTAGCTTAAAGTACTTAATTACTGCTGACTGTTATAATTCCAAATGCAGGCTGGCTACCAGATCACTCAGCACAGGCTTCCCATTGCTGTGAATGGGAGTCTGCCATACAGCCTGTGCACAGGGAAGAACCAAAATGAACTGGTAAGCAAGACTGTGAGAGTCAAGCAGATACAGTTGGAGCAAGACAGTGGAAAGAGTCTTCACGATGACACAGGGCACCAGACACTTATTGACTTGAACAGAGCAGGTAGGTTTGGCATACTTTTTGTCCCTGTATGTTTTTATTTTAAAAGCAGGAATTCTAGATCAAATGACTGAGAATATATTGCTCGTGTTGTTTCTAGGTTCTTATTTTTTATTAAGAGAACTTCAAAGGTTGGGCTGGTTGAAAATTCAGGAGAGAAATATGTGCTTTTTAGAAACAGCTTATCTACATTTTTGGCAGCAAACATGAGTTTGGGAACTCCGGGTGACATTGCTCATTAAGAAGTTTGCAGGGAAGAAGTGGTGCCCTGGTTGGCTTTGCATGCATAAACTAAACTGATCACTTCTTGTAGCATTCCATAGGGTGTGATGCAATATGGCTGAGATGTTGCTGTACCAGACAGTCTCGGCAGAATTCACCTGTCTGTGTGTGTATATATGTCATATCAAGGAAGGAAAAGCTGCTTGGGAAATGGTTAAGGTAGAATACAAATACATCCTGACTCAGGTTTTTATTCCTGATGCTTCAGTTCCTCTATAAATGCTACCACCTCTTCTGCTTTTTTGGAGGCAGAAGAAACCTTCCCACGGTTAGTGGGTACTTTGGGAAATTTCTCAGGTCAAGAAAATCTACCCTTTCCAGGCTTCACTGAATAATGTTCCATTTGCTGTCTCCTATTTACTCCTTTATATCCTGGGTAATACAAATGAATGGTTTGGCTTATGTGAGAATTCACCTGTCAGAGTAACTCGTTCAATTAAGAAGGTTTTTAGGCTACACCAAGATAGCAGGTGCTGGCATGTTCCAACCATGCAGTTCCTCTGATGGAACAGCATTTCTGTTTGTGAAAGGAGGAGGAGGTGATTTCCCCCAATTTCCCACTCCTGCTGCAGGACCCCACTGTTTCCTTAATGCTGTTTCTGAATCGCTGACTCCAGGAATAAAATTTCAGTGGGCTGCAGCAGGAGAGGGAAGCAAGAAACTGCTCCACAAAGTCTGCAAATAGTTGGATACCATGCCACCATCTTTAGGTTTGAATCTCATGTAAACTGGGAAACACCTTGTTGATGTTTATCTCTGACACCATTAGACAGGAGCAGTAGGCAAAGCAAAAGAAGTGGGAATAGATATAAGCTTCTCTTACTGTCAGTGGAGAAAACTTCAAGTACCTAGGTCAAGGGTTCCCAGTGGGGTGCCTGACACCTTTTCTAGTAATCACCAAGTGCCTTTAGAAAGTGCGTAGGGCTAGGTGGGGCTTTTGCCCATCAGGGCTTCTGATTGGCCACTGGAGATCTGATTGACTGTGCAGATTTTTAAGACGTTGCTTCAGCAGCAGCTGCCACCACAGCACAAGGATCTTCACTGCATGACTGAAGGTCAGTTGCAAATATGTAAGAAAGTATTTTTAAATAATATGTTCAGCTTCTGCCTGAAACTTGGAAGGGTTATTACAAGAGTTATACATAATCTCACTCCCTGACATCTTGTGCTAAGGCTCCGTGTGTGGAGACCGTTTTGTTATTGTCTTCATCTCCTGTGGCAGCCATTTTGTAGCCGCGCCCAACATCCTGAGTCAGAATTCCAAAAGCGCCTGCAGGCTTTAGGAGGTTGCGGACCCCTGACCTAGGTTAACCAGAATGTATCCCGTTGCCAGAATCTTGAGGTTATGGGTTATAAATATATAGATGTAGGTTATAAATTTAATACAGGCTGCATACCTGACAAGTATAATCGTTCCAGGTAGACTTACAAGGGTATTTTGACTCCATGACAACCAATAGACAAAAATGAGTATCGTACAAAAATCTCTATTTATGTAGGCACCGTTTGTCCACAGCCTCCACCTGCTGTCTCTGTACATACACACTATATTGTTCCTGTCCCCAGGAACGTGTCTGCTGAAAGTCTCTTAAAGCAGTCTTTGGCAACTGTTCTGGGAGGTCTGGCTCTGTGTGGGAGACTTTTGGGAGTAGATTTTCTGTGTGGGAGACCACTGGGAGTAAATTTTCACATGATAGTGGAGAGATTACTTGTTCTGCACCGTTTTGACAGTGATTCAATAATAAATGGCTTCTAGTTTCTGCACACAAAGCTGGAGCACTTTCATATGTTTAAGGAGCTGAATTTTTATGCAGAGATCAAAAGCTGCTGTTAGAAATCTCTTGTCTGTCTCTGGTAGGAGTTGGACTCATGGAGGTTGTCATGGAGCCGGATATGTGCTGTGGGAAAGAAGCCGCCGCTGCAGTGAGAGAGCTTCAGCTTATCCTTCAGGCTCTTGGGAGCAGCCAAGCAAACATGGCAGGTAGAGGACCGGGAGGGCATGTTTATCCCTCCTCCACTGTGTTTCTTTCACAGCAGCCGCTTACTCTGCCTTGCAGCTGCTTATCATTCAGTATTGTTGTGGTGCTGGTGGCCTTTTCTCCTCCCCCCAATCTTCTCAGTTTGAATAAGGTCACTTGCACTTCAGGTGTCTTAGAAAGACCCAGCTGCAGCATCTTAAGCTCCGAACCATTTATATGGCAAGCCCTTATTAAACTTTACATAATCTCCGCTGTAAGAGGAGTAACTGGTGGCTTCTATGCTGGTTTTTCCTCCCCCCTTTTTTGGCCTGTTTTATCTTTCTTGGATGTTGCTGTGAGGCAGATCCTGTGGAGCAGCCTCCCAATACCTGATGTGCGCTGTGAGGGAAGAGGTGAACCAGCTTCAGTTTATTTTTCAAGCTTTCGGGAGTAAATGTGGCAGGTATAGAGCCAGAAGCAGGAACGAGTTATAGCTGGACTTGGCTTCCAATTTCACTTCAGCTTAGCAGTGTGCAATCCTGGGAGGGCTGCAAAAAGGTCAGGAAAAATGAGCCGGTTGATTTAGGCTGAAGTTTCAAGTGAACATTTCTTAGATACCATACTGTTTGGTGTTTTAGTAGTAGTATGTGTTAGTTGCATATTATTCTGCATATTAATCACTTCAGAATAATGGAGAATTGTTATTGAGGTCCCCACAAGTTGCTGTCGTCAGAGTGTCATGTCCAGCACTAATATCTCCTTTCCTCTTGAGTGCCCCATCTGTGCATCCTGCCTGAGTCCTTTCCCCCTTTCCATGCTGTTCCATTCAACCACACAATTTCAAAACCCAGCAATAACTGTTAAGGAGAAAGTGCTCCCTGTCTCCTAACTGCAGAGAGCAGCGTGCTATTTATTTATTATTTATTTGTTTGTTCAATTTATACCCCGCCCTCCCCACCAAAGTAGGCTCAGGGCGGCTTACATAAAAGATTAAGACACACATATAACAATTATAAAACAATCATAAAACAATCCATCTATCATAAAGTGCTAGTAACAGTAGGGCTAATACTAATAACATTGCTTAAAGATGGCACTAACAGTCATGATGGTATGTTCAGGTGGTCAGCTCATCTTGGTCTATTTATTTATGCGGCAGGCACAGGCTAGTAATGGTAAAACCAAGGCACAGGGCTCTGTCACTTTTCAGCTATTTGATGAGGCTCCTTGATTGAAGGCCTGGTGGAAGAGCCCAGTCTTGCAGGCCCTGTGGAACTGTAAAAAGGTCCCGCAGGGCCCTGATCTCTTCTGGGAGCTCATTCCACCAGTACGGAGTCACCACTGTAAAGGTCCTGGTTATGGCCAGTCTGGTGCCTTTGGGGCCTGGCGTCGTTGGGACTATCTGCTCCCTCCCCCATCCCTTTGAATAGCCATAAGCAAAGAAGATATTATTCCTTGAAAAAAGGTGTCCGTTTTCTATATAATGACTTTGATAGCATTCAGACATCATAGAAAAACTTGCTATATTTTTATGATAAGTATGAGTGTAGTTTGTCAGGCTCATGAGTTCCCTTCCACCCTCTTCCCATGTGCAGTTTCAATCAAAGACTTCCTGAATTAGGAAGTCCATAGTACACCTCAATGTGTTGGCATCCCAATGAAGCTTAGGCAGTTCGTATCCCCCTTTCCCTCCTGAACAGCACCAGGAGTGGCTTTCAAAAAAGGAAAATGTAGAAACAGAAAATGTACATTAAACTGAAAAAAATGCTCAATAAAGATAGTAAAAATTACAATAGATTACATCCTGGGCTGATCTTGGATCCATACAGCTGGCTCATCCAAGATCAGAGTCTGCGAGCCAAAAGCCCTTTGGATGACACAAAGGGCTCGTGCTTTTGGCCACAGGCAGGGAAACAACAGTTCAATCCCATTCTTATTAGTGGGCAGAAATTCTCTCGCAAATCCTCTTCCCTTTCTTTTTTAGTAACTAGGAATCTAAAACAGGATTAAACCATGATTTAGAACTCTGGTTCTGAGGGAGGAGGGCACTCTCATTTGCTAAAGTGCCTGCATTTGGATGTCTGCATTTGAATGCAACAACAAATTGGAGTCAGACTGAATACTTCCTAAAGCAAGAAGTCTTTGTGTATATGTGTGTAGAGAGGGCAGAAGGTACATTCAAGGTACGATTGCCAGCTCTGGGTTCGGAAATATCTGGAGATTTTGGCTGTGGAGGCTGGGGAAGGGAGCAACTTCAGTGGAGTATAATGCCATAGAGACCACCTTCCAGAGCAGCCATTTCCTTCTGGTGAACTGATCTCTGTCACCTGGAGATCAGTTGTAATCCTTGAAAATCTTCAGCCACTACCTGGAGGTTGGCAACCCTAATTCAAGGCCAACAATGAGGTTTGTGCCCATCGTTAATAGACTCTGGTTTATTTGTGATGTCTAAATAGAGCCAGGGAGGGGGGGATAGTTTTCTTGAGCTGGCTCTCTACTCCAACTGTTGTGCTTACAATCACAAAGGTTTCTTCAGGTGCCTTTTGTGGTACTGCCATTTTATTTGTATTTTTTTGAAAACTTGAGGCTGAGTGGCCTCTTCAGAAAAGCTGCCTTATCTTGAGAGCATTCAGTGGCATTATCCTTTTCAGGCCTTCTCTATATTGATTATTTTTCATTTTACACACCTGCCCCAAGTACAAGTATATACTGCCTTGCCTTGAGAGTGTGATGGAGCATGGTAGTTTATACCACTTTTCCTCTTGGCTGGTTTCTAGCTATGACATTCTCAGAAGATTTACACCATTTGTAGCTCTGCCTGCTAGCAATATTTTTCCAAAGAACATCAGATTTAGTTATATTCATTTTTCAGGTGATTATCCAGGGGCCACTTCATCTCTGTTTTTCTATCATCTAAGCTATTTCTCATTGAGGATGAGTTTGCCCCTTTTGTGTCCTATCTCTCTTCTACCTGAATGTGGGGTGACAGGCTAAATTTTACATCACTCCTTTCAGTAGCAACCACCTGCAGTGCACCAAGATCAGGAGCATGACTTCATTGCATGATAATCTGAAAAGGCAAGACTGTACTAGCAGGGAGAACTAGCTGTCTCATTGTCATGACGTGGCCTTGGGTTGCGAAAAGCTCTAGTAGTAGAGTTAGCGGGTGGATGCTACTTGCAAGAACAGGATTGAAAGCCAGCTATAAATGGATGTGAAGGGCAAATAGGAATTCAGCTGCAGAGGTAATGTTAGAACTTGCAGTTGATTGATTCGTGCTTGATCTGAAAGCAACATAATGATAGATGAAAGGTTGAATCTGTACTCAAAGTAAGTCATAGGTCAAAAGTTCAGGTACTATTGCTACAACCCCACACAGGCAATAAAACTGGGCCAGACACAATAACAAGGTGTTGTGCAGCTCTGGCAGGGCTTTGTGTACTTTGTAGTTCCATTCCATTATTGTGTTGTGGAATTTAGTACCTGGCACCGAATAAAGCATCCTGAGAATCTCAGTGTTTAGTTTTTAAACGTTTATAGCGATGTAAGTGAACTGGGTTTCCAGTGGAAGGCAGGATTTGACAGGGTTAATAAGTGATGCAAAATCAGAAAATGTGCAATGCAACCCTGTTTTCGTTTAGTGCTGAATTTGTGTTCCCGTGTCACATATTAATTTACTGCAAAGGAGGTATGCCATCCTGAGTGCAGGTAGATGGTTTAAAACTGTGGTTTTCAATTCTTCCTGCACTGAGGGAGTCCGAGGGGAATCCCTGTACATTGCAGAGAATTCTAGTCTGTGTGTGGTTCACATGAGATACTAGCCAGGCCTGTTGAGCCTGACCACTTGAGCTGAATGTGTGCTGGAACCACAACCAAACAGTTACATCTAGCTAGGAAGGATAAAAACTGTTCGGAGGATTTGTCCTCCATCGCAGATCACACCAAGGAGTTCCATAGAATTCCAAGTTTCCCTGGAGCATGATCTGACAACCTTAAGTTTAGATACAGGGTGATGGTGTGTATGTATTACTGTAGCCATAATCATTGCATTTGCTAAAAAGGTTGTCTAGCTGTTTTCCCATTTACACGATTCACCAGGGAGCTCAAGATGAGAATGATAACTTTCCATAGTCAGTCCTTCATGGGGCTATTGTTAATCTATATCTGTGGTGAATCTGTCCACAGTATCTTCAGGGCAAATGAGTTGAACCTACTAGAATATAACAGTCTCAAGCTTCTCCTGTTGGATCAACTGTTCTTGCAAATGACACCCACCTGAGAAGGCCTTTGAGTGCTTCTGTCAGCCCTCATTCTTCTAATAATAGCCATGTCTGCCATATATCATTTTTAAAAGGAGTAGCATTAATATCCATGTCCCTTGCAAACCAGGTTGGGTATTTTCCAGAACTATCAGACCTTTTCTCCATGCCTGTAGGGCAGTTGGGGTGCGGTGGAGTTAGTTGGAAGTGTCCTAAATTTTGATTCTTCTTTAACCTGAACCATAATCACTTCATATGTCCTTCAGTCATTAGACTATTTCAGACATTACAGAGCAGCAAAGTTGGGTTTACCACCAGTTTTGCTCTTGTCAGAGCCAGTCCAAGCACTCTAGCAAGTGTAGTTTAAGAGAGAGATTTGCATGTTTGTGACATTCACATATTATGTGTTTGGGCATGACCAGGCACAGTGACCAGGTTGGTTGTAGGAACATCAGATTCCTGCCTTCAGAACTAATCGTCCATTGAGAAGCATGCAGGACATCCTGTGTTCTGGTAACTTCATCTATATATCTAATTCCCAACATGCCCCTTATGTGCGGATACTTATTTCCGCAAATCTGGGGGATGTGGAGGGTCAACAAATATTCCTGCACACTTGGGGCAGTCCCCAGGTGTGCAGAAAAATTTGAGGTGTTTCAAAAAGTATACAAGGGATACTTAAATCCCCCCAAAACTACAACTCCTTGCTCTGGGCATGGGCAGGGAACTCACTTACTGAGGCACGGGAACAGCGCGAGGGAAGCCGCCACGCCACTAACCATCCCCGCTGCTGTTCCAGGTGCCACAGCAACAACAACCGTCCCTGCGCAGAGAATGGACTTACCCTTGGGAACTGTGGCTGTCGTGCAAGGAATCTCCGGGTACTTCAGGGACCTTTCCTCAACCCTCCCCCCCCCCCCATTTCTTCTATCTGTTTGGAATTAATGGCACTTCACCCGTTTTATCTTTCTCCTGATGAAGGGCTGCCAGCCAGCCCTGGTCTCCTCCCGCTAATGCTCCGCTTGCCTGACAGCCAACCGACAGCCCACTCAGGTACGCTGTCGCCTTGCACAGTGGGTAAAGGTCCCAATGTCATCTGCTCCACAGTCTGGCCCGGCTGAGGTGTCCTGAGACCTCCTCCTTGCGCCTCCTCCAAGCTCAAGGGCTCGGCGTTGGTCGGGGATCAGGCTTCGTGGGGTCACTCTGCTGTTTGGCCACTGCCTCACTGGCAGTGGCCAAAGAAGAAGAAGAGATTGGATTTATAGCCTGCCTTTCACTACCGAAGGGAGTCTCAGAGAGGCTTACAAACTTCTTTCCCTTCCCTTCCCCACAACAGACACCCTGTGAGGTAGGTGGGGCTGAGAGAACTCTTACAGAAACTGCTCTTTTTCAAGAACAGCTGTGCCAGAATTATGGCTTGCCCAAGGTCATCCAGCCAGGTGCAAGTGGAGGAGTGGGGAATCAAACCCGGTTCTCCCAGATTAGAGTCCGTGCACTTAACCACTACACCAAACTGTATGCTCCTGTTACCAAGATATGTGCTGGGGTAGCCTTGGAGCCAAAAGAAGGAAGGGGGGAAGGAAGCCTCAGCGAGCCTGTCCAGAGCAGTTCTGGACAAGCCACTGAGAGAGGAAAGGGGGGGGGAGGAAACCTTGGTGAGGCCATCTGGAGCAGCTCCAGACAAGCCACCAAGAGGGGGGGGGAGTCAGTGCTGGGTCTGGCAGCTGCAAGGGAGCCTGGGAGAAAGTGTGTGTGGGATATGAAATCCCCCCCCCTGCGAGTATCGCAGGCAGGTGACGCTTGTTCCCTCTATTTTGTGTACCTGTGCTTTGTGATGGGAATCACCATCCTTCCATGGTTTTCTTTGTCGTGGTGCTAGTCAACAGTTTACATAGATGTATGGCAGTAAAGTATTCATATCTTTAGAAAGTGCCCTTGAGAAAACTTAGCACTGACTGGACGCTCAAGTTTTATCCTTTGACAAATTTAATTCCTGGGCTGTTTACTGTGTTGTGTAAATATCAAATATTTGCCTCGCTTTACAGTCCATTAAAGTAAGTGCAGATAAGACCAAAAGTGTGAGAATGTGGAGGGGGGATATCTGTGCAGTTTAATGATGTGTTATTTATTAGAATGGTTTTTATATTGCTTTTCCAGTTTGACTGACCGACTCTTAAATGTGTGTTTAGAAAGTGTGTGGAAAAGCACGGAATTATAGTGCAAGAAGGACTTTGTGGCTAATTCTCCCCCACCCTTTGCTTTAGAGCCAGATTGCCCTCTGCCTCAATTTCTACCAGGCTGCATGTATTACCCTTTGGCAGTTGGGAAGGATTTGAAAATTATATTTGTGGCAAAGATTACAAATCCTTAAGGGAAGGCAAAAACTGGTTTCTGACACCTGTCCTTGAGCTGGAAATTTTCAAGGACACTTCAGTAAATCTGCCTTGAACTGTTATTGGTTTTGTGACAGAGCAGTGTAAAGCCATCAAATGATAGCTTCATAGCACTCAGAACCCAAACAAAAACTATCTTCTGTCTTATAGTTTTTGCTCTAGCCATTGAGATGGTTGGCCAGAGTGTACAGGAACATCCCACCACCTATATGGCTTCTTTACAAGCCAAACCTGATGAGAGTAAATGTTGTAGTGTATAGGGTTTAATAACATCCTTCATTGTAGGTTGTTCCAGCCATGTTGATGCCATAATTCTTTTTGCTGTGTTCATCTGTGCTACAAAAGATTCTTGTGGAGCATGCCATGCAGTATGTGAACTTTGAACTCTTTATAGAATGTGGCTCTGCTCACCTGCATACAGCTCTGAAGTGGAGTATGCCAATTTCTGTTGCAGGGTGGCAGGGTTCCCCCCCCCCCTTCTTATGAAAGTAATGGCTGTGTTCTTTGTGATGTCTGTGTCTTAAGATATATGGAGGTAGTATGTTGAGAGGGCTGTATGTATGTTTATTTCATAGAGAAGAACCTCCTGTGGAAGCTTGTCCTGTGTGTGTCTTTCACCTTGGTCAAAAGTACATCAAACGCCAAGTTTTTCATATACTTTAGAATCCTGGTCTAAGGCAAAATAAACACTGATAATCTGCATCTCTGTCCCAGGCTTGTTATTGAAAGTGCTGCTCAAGCTTCTTATAGATATGTGACTAAGCCTGTATGCGGTGGTGGGGGTTGGTATTCTTGTGCGTATGTGCTTGCGAGCCTGGGAGTCTTGGTGACTTCTGGCAACCCCTAATGGGGCTAGGACGTTTCAGAGAGGTAGCTTGATATTACCTGCCTCTGCGTCCTGGCCTGGGTATTCCTTGGAGGTCAGCCTTCCAAGTACTTGCCAGGGTCAGCCCCGCTTCACGTCTGAGATCTGATGAGATGAGGCTTGCTTGGGCTGTCCAGGTCAGGGCTGTGACTAATCCCTTGCGGTGAAACCTACTCATTCACCTGTTGATGCATCTCTTCAGAGGGCCAACTGAGAGTCGATGCCAATATATCTGTACATCATCCTGGACAGCCGTATGGAGTGAGGACTGAAGTAAAGAATATCAACAGTGCCCGCTTTCTTGCCAAGGCAATAGGTAAAATGAAATTTTTCTCACCATCTAAAAGATGTGATGGAAAAACTGGGTTTCACTGCCAAAACCCTCAATTTCTGCGGCAAAGTCATGCCACTACAGACAAATCTGCTAACTTGAAGTTGCATACATCATTTTTGATTCCACAATTATGTATTACTGACAAAAATTGGAAATATGCTTATTTTTTTATTTGTTGCCCCACTGAATCAAACTGATCCTCATGCATTTTACAGACTGCATAGCAAAAAGGTTTCATAAAAACATAATATAAATTAACCGTAGAGCTGTGATCAAGAAATTCAGTAAAAATATCTCACATGAAATAAAGCAGCATAGAAACAAATAGCACCATCCAGACCATGATTTTGTTCCATGGAAAGTCTTCTTAAAATTTTTTTTAAAAATCTTGTATTTTCTCCTGATTCTGGATAGCCTAGCGTATGTTCCACTGTGTAGGGGTCCACTATTCTGGAGACCATGTCTTAGGTTTACCATCATGGTGAGAACAGGGAGGCAGTGAGGTAGGAAAACCATGGCTCCCCATCAAATCAAAACTTCACTCTCATTTGTAACAATTTAAGCAGGGATTGTCAGCACATTTTAACATTTTAGTATATAGCTATGAATCCTGAAAATGTTTATTTAGGGAATTCATATAAAACCTCTCCAGAATCTTGAATGTTATTATTATATAATTCAAATTCTCTTGGAACCTCAGCTACTAAATACAGTGTTAGAAACAGATATTGTACTCCTCATCAGGAAGTCAATGTTCTACACCTTAATTTTCCTCAGAACCGCAGCCACTTTGGAAACAAAGATAGCAAAGCTCATCATTGGTTGTTTAACTGATACCGTTTGGGACCCCTACCATCATAGCAATATTTTCTTGCTTAAAGCTGATGTGAAACGAAAGATGTGTGAGACACAGAAGAGCATCCATCTGTGGTGTAGGGATGCTTTACTGAAGATGATGCTACACACTCAAGCAAGTAGTGTGTTAGGTTCAGAAGACTGAAAGGGTACAATTTAGTACAAATTTCTGTTGGCATCAGTGGGCAAGAGTGGTTTTGAATGGAGAAAAGGCCTGCAAAATACAAAAACCTGCACTTGATCACAACACAGATTAGTCCAGTGCAGATTTTTTGTAGAAAAAGCCCAGCAGGAACTCATTAGCATAATAGGCCACACCCAACAGCAGAAACATATTCACATATTAAGTCACACCCCTGACAGCACAGCTCATTGGCATATTAGGCCACACCCCCATGCTACCAGAAGTGTGCTCATCCAGCCACACCCACCTTTTG
>NW_015164665.1:1056983-1076413 GCF_001447785.1 Gekko japonicus | reverse complement strand
GGGGGCATTGGGGGGTGGCTGCAGGGAGCCCAGGCTAGCCAGCTCTTGGACAGGTCGGGGAAGGCACGGGAAGGCATTTAAATGCCTTCCAGGGCCCCCCTGGCCCGCCTGCCTCAGAGTTGCCGGGGTGTGTGTGTCACTCTCCAGGCCTTCCCTCTGTAGCCATGCACGCAGAGGTTTTGGCTGTAGTAGGCATGGCCAATTCGGAAGCCAGCCAGAACTCCGTTCCTGTGTGTTCCTGCCCAAAAATAGCCCTGGTCCAGTGGCATATCAAGCAAGCAACTCTGGTCCATATGATAAAAGAAAAACTCTTTTGGCTGCATCAAGAGGACATTACAAAATTCAAAATCAGGCATGTGTTCAAAATGTAATACTCCTAAAAGATTGCATGACTGTCAGAGCAGTTTGTTTTCCTTGTAAATGTCTGTTACTAATAGGCTTAGTCTGGTTTCATCAAAGTATCAGGAATGCTTTTTCCTGTTACTCTCAGGCAATGAAAAATAGGTATGAATGTAACATAATTTGTTTGTTTCTTGAAGATTATGAAATACAAAGACAAATTAATGAGCTGGAGAGTGGAGGAACAATCCTGAACGAAACTAGGGCCTTTGATTACAAGCTTGGGTAAGCTTTCCATTTTGCAGTGGAGATTGTTTTGAATACTGTTGGCAGAATGTGAACAAGGTGTAGCATTATTGATCAGAAACCCACCCTTAATGTATTTGACACTCTGATCCCAAACAAAGTTATTTGGAAATCTTGTTTTGAGGTTCCTTTACACAGCCACTGGACATATAACTATTTAGAAAGCCGAAGAAAAGCATGTGGCTGCTCCTGCACTGCTGTTTTGAAGCCTTGGCATGAGGTTGTGCTCTAACCATCTTCTTTCCAGGTTTTCTATGTCCTTGATATGTTCTTTTCTAGTCCTGTTTCACTCCAGCTTTGAAAAGAATACATTACAAGTGCAGCAGCACTCCATGTGGAAGGAATTCTGCAGACCTTTCTGCTGTTTTCCCATCAAGTTTTACTGCTAGGTGGGGGGGGGTTAATTGTAATTGCTGTAGTTCTATAACAATTCTATCAGCATTTCAGCCTTTGCATATTTCTCTTTCAGATTTTAGCTCCCCTGAATTTCCAGTTTTTAATTAAAAAAAAAAGCCTCCAGTTCTTTTTGTTGTGGAGATGGATATAAGGGGAAAGGTTGTACAGTTTTTTGTCCCTATTGACTGGAAAGGAATGGGAAGGGGGAGATGCAAGATGGCTAGAAGGATGCTACGAGGAGGGGCTGTGGCTCAGTGGTAGAGCATCTGCTTGGCACGCAGAAGGTCCCAGGTTCAGTCCCCAGCATCTCCAGCTAAAAGGACCAGCAGTAGGTAATGTGAAAGCCTGAGACCCCGGAGAGCTGCTGCCAGTCTAGTTGTATGCCAGTAAAACAATCCATTGCCATTTATCTGTTTCAGGTTTTAATAAAACTATTATAGCAGTGTGATCCATGAGTAAAGAAAAGAACAAAAAAAAATTGGCTAGTTGCCATGGCTGCTGTGATTTATTTATTTATTTATTTTTCAAATTTATGTTCCGCCTTCCCCGCGAACGGGCTCAGGGCAGATCAAAACAAATAATTAGGCCATTCGACATCACAGAAAACACAATAATAAATAGTTAATTAAATCACATTAAAGCAAATAAACAGATTGCGTCAGTTGTTGCACAGTCTCCAATACTGGTGCTGCTGGACTCTACATTTGTTTCATCTGGGCCATGTGGAAGTGGTGTCTTCAGCAGGGGAGGCCGATCTTCCTTATTGGACATTGGCTGCCTCAGCCAAAGGCCTGGTGGGACAGCTCCGTTTTACAGGCCCTGCGGAATGGTGGGAGGTCCCGCAGGGCCC
Source organism: Gekko japonicus (assembly GCF_001447785.1). Classification (NCBI taxonomy): domain Eukaryota; kingdom Metazoa; phylum Chordata; class Lepidosauria; order Squamata; family Gekkonidae; genus Gekko; species Gekko japonicus. The sequence goes on along the minus strand of NW_015164665.1, from coordinate 1,074,522 downwards.
TGATCTCACACAGGAGTATGTTCCACCAGGCTGGGGCCAGGGCAGAGAAAGCCCTGGTCCTGTTCGAGGCTAAACAGATGTCCCCTAGGCTGGGGACAGCCAGCAAATCTGGATCGGCTTTGAAGATCAATAAAGGTTTCCCTTGCTCGAAAGCTAGTCGAATCCAACTCTAGGGGGTGGTGCTCATCTCAATTTCCAAGCCGAAGAGCCAGCGCTGTACGAAGACTTCTCCGTGGTCATGTGGCCGGCATGACTAAATGCCAAGGTGCACAGAACATCAATACCAGTACCTTAAAGTAGATCCGGTACTCAATTGGTAGCCAGTGCAATTGGCGTAGCACTGGCTGAATGTGGGCCCGCACAGGCAACACAGTCAGCAGGTGCGCTGCCACATTTTGCACCAGTGGGAGTTTCCAGATCAACCACAAGGGCAAGCTCGTGTAAACCAAGTTACAGTAATCAAGCCTGGAAGTGATCATTGCATGGGTCACTGTAGCCACGTCCTGGGGGGAAAGGTAAGAGGCCAGCTGCCTGATCTGCCAGAGATGGTAAAAGGCAGACCTAGCAACTGCAGTGACCTGGGCCTCCATAGAAACAAGGCATCCAGGACCACCCCCCCTCCACATTCATAAGAACATAAGAGAAGCCAACGTTGGATCCTGCCAATAGCCCATCCAGTCCAATGCTCTGTTACACAGTGGCCAAAAATACCAGGTGCCATCAGTGGGGCCAGGACACTAGAAGCCCTCCCACTGTTGCCCCGCCCCAAGTGGGTATCACAGATACTCCCTCACCAAGTGCCACACTCTGTCCCCAGTCACAGAGAAAGGAGGAAAACCATTGTAAGGCAACCCCCCCCCCCCGAACTCCTATCTCGGCAAGGCGGTGGGCCAAAAGATCATAATCAACCATGTTGAACACTGCTATCAGATCTAATAGTAACAACAGCGCTGACCCACCCCAATCCAGGTGTCGCTGGAGGTCATCTGTGAGGGCAGCTAGTGCCATCTTCATCCCATTGCCAGGGCAGAAACTGGATTGGAATGGGTCAAGGATGGATGCATCCTCCAAAAAAGTTGTTTAGCCGCCACTCTCTCTACCTTACCCAGAAACGGTAGACTTGAGACTGGGCAGTAGTTGGCCAGGACCATAGGATCCAATGTTGTTTTCTTTAAGCGTGGACAGACCGCTGCCATGATCTTGAAGAACAAATGCAGAATCACTGTTGAACATGTGTAGAAGAGAAAAGGGGAGGGGGGAGACAGAAGAAACTGTGAAGAAAACCCATGTATGGAAGCTCTGTCACCAACGTACATGCTTCTGCATTTGTGGCAATGATGTGTATGCAGGTGCTTTCAGCCCATGGCATATTGGCTGTGCACATGAATCGCTGTGTTCTGAACTCTGCAACCATCTCACCCATTTTAGGACTAAAACTTATATCTGCTTTTCCTACTGTCTGTCATATTGCCAGTTGGTTATGTGAATCTGCTTTAAATTAAACTCACTTCTTGTCTCTGCTGTGTTGTGTATAGGGCAGTATATTCTTTCCTGAGAGTATACTGAATATCTGCATCATATGCATCGTTTCCCAGGCTGATTACATTTTCCAAGGTGATTGATACCATTAGCTCTATTAATCCATCTTTGGGCTGAAAGAGATTATATTCAAGCACCAGTGAGAGAAGGATCTGAATATATCTGAAATTCCAGCCAATATGGCTCCACCCACTGAGGATATGAGCAGTCATAACTTTTTTACTCCCTTTCTAATCATAAGGCTCCTGAAAGTGTTCAGGTTTCCATATAACATCTGGGATTTTGTCTCATACCATTTGAACCACACAGCAGTTATTTTCATGAGCTTTTTCCAATGCTGTGAAAACTAATAACTTGCAGGGAAAAAATTCTCTGAGCGGTGTAAGATACTAGGCTTGCTATGGAGTCCTTTCTGTTCATGTGATCTGATAAATTTCTTTGACTAGAATGGTTTAAAGTCATTAATATCATGCCAAGGCATTGGTAATGCCAAAATTATGTTGTATTCATGCCATTTTGGGTCTCTTGTTTTTGTTTAGGTGCACCATAGCAATGAGAGATAAAGAAGGAAAACAGGACTACCGGTAATTACATTCATTTTGTTTCTAAAATAAACATTTAATTTAGCATTTGAAAGCTGTATTGTCCTTTTGAACTCCTCAGGCATTCACATACTTGACTAGGCATTGACAGTCATCAGGAACTCAGAATGAAAAGATGGCAAACTTATTTTGCGCTCATCTTTTTCTGTCCCTGTCAGTAATATCTCCAGGTCATGGAGAAGATGAACAAAAGGAGTTATTTGTTGTTTGCATGGATATGCATTGGGAAGAAAACCACTTCTTTGTCATATTAACTAAACAGGAGAATTATCACTGGTAAATGAAAACGAAACACAATTTTTGCCATGTTTGTCAGTGGTCAGAGCTCAGTGATTCTATCTTTGGCCACTGGGAAGCAGATCTTTGAAGCAAACGGCTTTCCTGGGTGACTAATAAAATCAGTGAAACTTTTGTTAATGAACAGAAATGAATCACCACATTTTTATGCTAACTTGGATTCAATTACCAATTAAAGAGTGAGAGGTCCCGGTCACACGGGCAGGAAACTGCGGGGGGGAAGTGTGGCAGTTTGCCCCGGGGCAAACTAAGGCGCGGTTACCTGATCAGACCTCCCGTGGAGGTACTGTGGAGGTTCCGTGGGAAAGGAGAGGTGCCGATGGCAGGACAATCCCGGCGCGCAAAAACGAAGTGCGCGGTGCGGCAAACTGGAAGTTTTTTTTTGTTTACACCATGACTGCGCATGCTCCGTTGTGTGCTTTTGCGCATCCACAAAGACTTGAAGAAAAAAAAAACTTTTTCGCCAGGGAACATGGGCGGGCGCCGGATGCCACCGGAAACGCGATCAGACGCCCGCCCTTGCCCCGCGGTTTCCGGAAACTAGTACCTCGGAGGTACTAGTTTTTTGCCGCGTGGTTTCGGCAGGAAGCCTCGTTTGAGCCACGGGAGTGCTACACTTCCCAGATGTGCCGGTGAGATCGCGCCCGGAAAACCCGCATGTCTTCCGTCTGACTCGCATGGCTAATGTTCCGTGTGACCGCAGCCAGAGAGAACTATATCTCTCCCCCCCATTCTCCAACTCCCAGATATGTTCAAAGGTACATGGTCCTAATTGTCCAGCCTTTAAACTCTCTGAACCTTTTGTATGTCCTCTCATGGATAAAAGGGGCTGTGCTTTCTGTATGCCTTTAAGAGTGTTCACTATTCTTTCCCATTTCTCTACATCTAGCCTGCAAGTACAGTGCAATAATTATCTATTTAAGCCTTCATTTTTCTCAGTTGCTGGGCACTGCCTATGAAAAGACTCTCTTGGGCTGTTTACACATCTGCTAGCGCTCTGGAGCCACTCTGCTTTAAAGGGTAACTTGGGGTTTTTTCCAATAAACATGGAAGAACGCAAGCAAGAGGAATAAATTGGAACGGAACTTACGATGAAATTTTGCTTTTAAAACTGTGCTTTTATTGACTTATGTCTGGATTTGAAAGCAGTAGATGTAAATGTAGCTTTTTCAAGGAATTCTTCACAGCTGTTAGCAAAGGAGGACTTCGGTGCTTTTGGTTGTTTAAGTTTGCAAATTTGCTGTTTGTTCGCATTAGGCAGGAATTGCCGTTTTAATTGCCATGTTTTTGTGAAGGCTTGAATTAGCCCCCCTTTTCAGCAGAGCCCTTGTCCTTTGATGTTGTCACTCAGCGTTATTTACTATGGCACCCCACTGAAGATGGCAACTTGGCTTTTAACACAGCTTGCTTTTTTCATTGAAACTCCTCAGATTATTACGAGGGAGGGTTGCAACCTGCATGAAACATTCTTAGCAGCTGGCTGTCAGTCTTCCTTTTCTCCTTTGCCAGATTATACTCCCAGTTGGTCTGAATCATAGGTCCCATTTGGCACTGAGAAGGATGAGTGGCATCTGCATTTTGTTTGTTTTTGGGGGGTGTTAAAAGGGTTTAAATTTATTCCTTCTCTCCATTGCTGGCTGTCTTGACAGCCAGTGGCAGATCATCAAAAAGAGCTTGAGGCTACGCCTTGGCAAAGGGGCTTATCTGTTGCCACTCAGGGGCCAGTGCAAAGCTTTGTGCTCTGGGTATTTGGCCTGGTTACAGCAAGCCACATAATTATCAGGAGAGCAGAAACTTTGCCACCTATTGTTGAGATGCAGCAAATTGACTTAATTAGAAAAGTAACTCCAGAGGCGTATCTTTGTTTCCCCCCAGGTTCATGCCAGAACCAAACCTTCCTCCTTTGATTCTGTATGATGCTAAATCTTTGCCCACTCACACAAGCCATCTGCAAGTGGTGAATATTGATCAGCTTCAGGAACAGCTTCCTGACCTCCCCAGTGTGAAGAGAGCAAAGCTGGTGGAACGTTACGGGATTCAGCCACAGCACAGTTTCACCCTATTGGTAGGTGTATTGATTAAACATTCTAGTAAACCAAGGAACTTCAAAGCTTCTGTGCTTCAGAAAGCACTCTTAAAAATGTCACATTAGCTAGCTGTCAGATTTCATAGATTTTGTTATATAGGAAATGTGTCCAGCGTATTCTGACAGTTGTACTTAGATAACCATGCACACACGGAAACTTAGAAACTGTACTTCCTCTTCCTTTACAATCCATCTGTATTATGTATATAATAATGGCTTCAGGAGTATAGTCTTATAATTTTGGTCCTAAAACCGGAAGTTTATCCTATTCATTCTCTGACACTTGGCTACATTATATATCTACAGCCAATAGTGTTTTGCAAGTTAATTGGTCCAGTTGTTATACCTGTACTAAGGTACTTACTCAGTCTTAAGATCCCAGCTATAGGCAGAGAGAGGCTGAGAAGTTTACAATAACCATGATCAGTTTTCAACTTACTCTGTTTGAAATGTGTGTGTGTGTGGGGGGGGTGTTTTTAGTTGAGCTTCTCTTTTGATCACCTTGAAGAGTTGCTTGCTTTGCCAGCTGTGTTGTGAGCAGGTTTGCATCAGCCATAGTGGCAGCGTCCTGTTGATCACATGTACTAGATTTTTGTGCCCTGGGATATCATGGGATATCTCTTTTAAAAGCAGCTTTATAAGATTGTATTTGCTACCCTTATGCCCATGCAGTTGGCTGTATTCCTGCCCCTCTTTCTTTCTCTTTGGAACCCAGAATCCTTTCCTGTCCTTTTTGGTCTATATATCCATGAAGGTGTACATCCCTATGGTTGAGAATATACTGCAACCTGGGTCTAGCAAACTGTGCTCTGAAGCGCTGACTGCTACATCTAGGGTTTCCTAACCTCCAGGTGGAGCCTGAAGATCGCCAGGTATTATAGACTCTACCATAAAATCTCCAGTAATTTACCCCCCTGGAGCTGGCAACTCAACAGGACTTGCCCCTATGAGTTTTCTCCCAAAGGCCAAAATAGGTGTGGAAAGGGCCTTTTACTGACAGAACCAGCTTGGTTGCCTAGCAACAGGCACTGAGGAGGAAGTAGGGTTGCCAGCTCTGAGTAGGGAAATACCTGGAGAGTTGGGGGGCAGATCCTGTGGAGGGCAGTGTTTGGGGAGGGGAAGGACTCAGCAGCGTATAATGCCATAGGGGAACTGATCTCTGCTTGGCAGACCCTGCTCTGAAGTGCTAACTGCTACACCTAGGGTAGCCAACCTCCAGGTGGAGCCTGAAGATCACCGGGTATCACAACTGAACTCCAGACAACATATCTCTCCCCCCCCCCAAGAAAATAACTGCTTTGGACAGTGGGCTCTATGGCATTCTGTTCAGCTAAGGCCTCTCCCCTCCCCAAACTCTGGCTTCCTTCGACTGGCTTCCTTAGACACAGAATATCCAGAAATTTCCCAACCTGGAGATGGCAACCCTAGTCAGGACGGGCCCCAATGAGTTCCTCACAAAGGCCTGGAAAGGGTTTCCTTCTACCAGCAGCCACTGAGGGAAAAGTTAGTCCCACAGAGGAGCCAAACAGGAGAAGTGTCTTAGTCGAGAGAGACAGCCGTTTGCCAGTAATTCTGACAGGGAACAGTAGCTGAGGTGAGAGTGGGCAGGGAAGAGGAGCAGACCCAGCACCTGGCCAATGGCACGCAAGTACTCTTGAGTGGTGGCTGACGGGCCAATGGCTGATGGAGTGCATTGCACAGCCAATGGGAGAGCTAGAAAGTGCTACCGCACTATTCAGTTATATATAAGGAGAGATATGAATGCTTAACTTCAAGGATTCTCTGGAGTTGCTTGTCATGAGCATACTGTATGTGAACAAGCCCTTATCTATAGCATGCAAGATCCACTGGCTTCAGTAGATCTTTTAAATTTGTGAAAATAAATGAGCCTAATCTAATTGGCACTGGATTCCTTTCTTACTATTTAGTCCTAAACTCAGTCCTTAAACCTTTTCTATTAGTATAATTTCTCTTTTTACATCTCTTGCTATTGAATGTGGCTACTCCAGCCTGTCTCTTACTCTCCATATGTTTTTCAGACTAATTCTGGAAGCATGCACAGTTGTGCTGGAAATAAATCAGATGATACATTCTTGACTATGAGGATATTTGTCAGTCACTTGTATTTGACTGTACTGCAGTTAATTTTAGCTACCCAAAAAGGTTCCTCTCCTTCTTTTGTCCCCTACAGTTTGTTTAAACTATATTCTAAGAGGATCACTCCTTGGTGTGTTTGAGTTTTTTTGTTTGTTTTTTGTTTCTTTGATGCATTGGAACATCAGCTAATCTGAGTTCACCTGGGAAGTGCAGTTTCTGTTGATGTTCTAAGTCTGCACCAGGAATACAAGCAGACTGCTAATGGGGTGGATGCATAAATCTAATGAACAGTCTTTCAAGTTAGAGTGCCCAAGTGTGCTCATTAAATAAATGGCACAGATACTGGGATTCTTTCAAAATACAAGATCCACACTCCCTGCCAACTTGTTAGTGAGAACGTCTTGCAGGAGAAATTGCATTAAAATAATGTCATACTTCAACACCTTTGCTCATTCCAGTTGGTGTTGCATTAAATTCTTTGGGGATTTTCTTAAGAATAGCATATATTGCTAAATTTCTACCAGCTTTCCCTAATTGCAATGAGCACTCGTAGCAGTGCATTTTTCTAATTAAAACTCAGGCACTTATTTATATTACGTTCCTAAAACAAAGTTATTGGAGTAAAAATCATATTGCTACAGTTTCACGAGCCTGTCCTAATATCACTGAGATCTATTGTTTATCTTATATAATAGATTTTTACAAAGTAGAGATGATCGTTGTAAGCAGTGTTCCCTCTAAGCGTAGTGTGAGCTAGCTCCCCATTTTTTAGCGTCCGGCTCACACATGTTTGTCTTAGCTCAGGAAGGATGACTCCTGGGCAAGCTAATTTATGCAGTAGCCAGATTGCTCACTCACAACTTTAATGCCAGTAGCTCACAAAGCAGAATTTTTGTTCACAAGACTCCACAGCTTAGAGGGAGCATTGGTTGTAAGAACTGTTTTTTTCCTCTGCTGTCAATTTGCAGCCGACTTATGGTGACCTCGTAGAACTATAGGGGAACTATAAGGGAATTTAAAAGGCAAAGGGAATTTAAAAGGCAAAAAAGAGGTTTGGCATACTGGGATAGATCTAAGCATCCTTCAGGGGAAGAGTAATTTAATTTGGAGGAAGGCGTCAAGCTTGAGCCCAAAGGGAACGTGGAATAGAAATATTTTTTAAAATAAATGCTTAGCGGAGCAGTATGGTAGGGGTAGGATCCATCCCCAGTATATTATCTCCAAATTTCTTCCAGCATGGGCATCACTTCATGGGCTAAATATAAAAATTGTTCACATAAACCATAAATGTTGCCAAAGCAACAGTAGATTTAAACATTCAGAACTACAGAACAGCACCTGCTTAATACAACTATCACTTTATTTAGTAGAAATATTTGTATGTGATTTTGACATTTACTCTGCATACCAGGCGTAGGTCCAGGAGACTATGATATGAGAGTATCTTTACAGGTATGCCGTGAACTGTGCACACAATATCTCTCCATCAGGACACACATATCCAAAGTACAATGCTAATATTCTGCATTTTTTTCACCCTTGTGGAACATTTAGAGTGTGTTGTTCAGGGCTGAGAGACATAGGCTACACACTGCTACAGGTTCTGAATGGGCTTTATGGTGAAAGATGAAAATCATGGCTGAGGGCAGCCAGTATTTTACTTAATCCGTTTAAACTATAAAAATCCATTTAAACTATAAACTACAAAGATCACTCCTTGGGGTGTGGCTTAGATCATTCTCCTTTCCTTCATTTTATCTTCACAGTCCAGAGAGGTAGGTTAGGCTGAGAATGTATGACTGGCCCAAGGTCATCTGGCAAACTTCCATGACAGAAAGAGGATTCAAACTTGGATCTCTCCTGTCCTAGTCCCAACACACACTAACTACGTCACCACACTGACTCCCAGTCAGAAATACAACACAAGTGGTACAAGACTCTCAAACTGAAGTCCCCTTCTGAATTGTGAGCCTTTTCTTCAGGCAAAACAGCTGCTCATAGCATGGCATCTTACACCTGTACTTGCTGTCTGTTGTAACTGAATGTTCCTATTCAAACCTGCAGAGATCCCAATTGTTAAAGGAAGCTGTATAATGAGAAAGAACACAGCTGGAAGAGGCAGAGGTTTATTAGAAGCCTTTGACTGATTGAATGGGAACTATGCCTGCTGATTGGGTCACAGAGGTATTGAGTGGCCAAGGCGCTGTCCTGCCTGAGCCCCACCTCCAGTTTTGCCCGAACTGAATTCATGGCAGAGGCACAGTCGGCAGATACGTAGCTTTGTGGCGTTAAATATTTGAACTTTTTCCAGGTTCAGTTTTAATGTCTTGTTACACCATTAGCAACATGTGTATGGAATCAGAAACTGACATTCCTGATGAAAACTGACTTTGAACTGAATAGGACAATGGCTAGGATTTTGGTGAGACTTGGCTCAGCTTTGGATAGTGGTGAATACCATTCCAGGGTTGCCTTGGGTGAGCTTTCTGTCTAAAAGAGAAACATTTCTCCTGTGAGTCATAGGATTACTCCAGACCTCTCTGTTGGGTGACTGTGGGCTTCAGTCTGCCATGCATTTTTTTATCAACTTCCCAGCAGTAGGGTTATAAAAACTGTCTGGAAGCAAAAGGCAGCTTGAGACTTTCTTGCATTATAAAAACGGCAAGCCCTGGAAGGTAAGTGTTCCAGTTGTCACTCAGGATTAGTTTGGTTCAATTTTAAAAACAAGTTTGATGGAAGCACACACATTCCAACTAATCAGTGTTAACAAATTACTTTTAGCAGTTAACTGTGTTGCTCCAAAGCCTGCAATATAGCGGTAGTGTTATTTTTCCTCCCCCCGAGGAAAGGGAGCCAGCAACATATATATGGTCTTCTGAAACTGACCCCTGACTTCATGTGTCCTTTTTAAAGTTTGCCAGTTCTAACCTAGCTGTTGAGTTGGATTATTGTGGTTTAAGTCTATTCCTGCTATTTTAGAAAGTATTAATCTCAAGATTTGTTAAGATAATTTGTTGAGCACGCTTTTGGCACGCTAGGCTACATCAAACCTTGCAAATACCCCCTTTTTCTAGTTAAATGGAAATACATTCAAGGTTTCCCTTGCTCAAAAGCTAGTCAAATCCGACTCTAGGGGGCAGTGGTCATCTCTGTTTCCAAGCCAAAGAGCCAGCGCTGTCTGAAGACGTTTCCGTGGTCATGTGGCCAGCATGACTAAATGCCGAGGCACATGGAATGCTGTTACTTTCCCACTGAAGTGGTACCTATTTATCTACTTGCAGTTTCTTGTGTTTGAACTGCTAGGCTGGCAGGAGCTGGGGGCAGAGACTGGAGCTCACTCTGTCACGTGGCACTAGGGTCTTGAACTGCCGAGCTACAGACCTTCCGGTCTGCAGCTCATTGCCTTAACCTCTAAGCCACCACAGTGCAAATACATTGCACACATGAGTTCCTCCATACCCTGTTCTCCTTTCCCTAATGTGAGTAACCCAAAAGCTCTTAAGACCTTTGAGCTGTTAAACTGTCCTCAGGTTTTGCAGGGGAAAGAGAGAATGGGAATCCCGAGAGGGAGAGGAGGTTGGTGAATGTCTTGGGGGGGGGGGCTTCCTTAAACTAGGAGTATCTTATTTACCCATCAACGCAAAACCTGCCTGCTCACTCCCGCTTTTAGTGAAAACCATAGCATATCTTCATGATCAGTCATGTCACCTCTGGGTGTGTGTGAGCTTAGCAGTACAGGATTGACTAGAGCAGTTGCTATAGCTACAATAATTTTCCTCTTTATGAACTTCAGTAATGAATTGGAAGGCAGCAATGTCCTAACACTTACATAACTGGCAGAGAGGCACTTATAATGTATATCTGATATATTCATGCTATTCCATGGTGGTTATTATTATTGTTGTTTTTAAGTACTGCGATGTTTCTTAAAGTACAATTGTCCAGTGACCTGCTGAGAATTACCAAAAAGCTAGGAAGATGCAACTATTGTGCATGCAATGAGCAGGGGTCTCCAACGTGGTACCTGTAGATGCCATGGTGCTCACAGACCTTTCCTGCTGCCCACAAAGTGTTTTTAGAACATGGGTGGGGCCAGGTAGAGCTCTTGCCCAGCAGGACTCCTGATAGGCCAATGGAGATCCGATTTGATAAATACTGTAACTTTGCATGCAAGAGGATCTAGGAGGGAAAGCGTTAAGAGAATTCTCTCACTCAGGTACACTTGGCAGTTGGCCCCAGCCTCTCATCGGTTAGATGTTGAGCCTCTTTGGCCATTGATTGTTTCAACTTACATAGGACCTTTCTTCTTCTCTCTCTGTTATCTGGGCTTGGAGCTGTAGCAAGTTAACCTTTTTGAAGTTAATCCGTTCACAATTTATTTGTATTTTAACCTGTTGTGCACCTCCCTGAGCCCTTTGGAGAAGGGCAGTCTATAAGTTAAAAAAATAAATGTACCTACATGAATCTGTCATGTAAGATGTGCTTCTATTTTTGTAAGTAAGTTTTCTTTCTCTTGTTACCATTGGAGTCAGATCATTTTTTTAATTTGTTTGATTGAACAGCCTTTTCCCCTTAACTGGGAAACATGGAGACTCAGGGATACTATGTAAAGCTTCTGTGCTTCCAAGGCAAATAATAATAATATTATTATTATCTTAAGCTAGTATGATTAGCTGGGCAGATTACAGTACCATAGTTTCAGCAGCAGCTGCCACCACAGTACTGATTTTATTCTCTCTCACTTCTCTTTCCCAGTGTATTTTTTTTTTAATTACCTCTCTTCTCTCCTACACTTGGGCTTCCTCTGTGTGGTTGACTCTGCCTTCTGCAGCAACCATTTTGTGGCTGGCTCCACTTCCCGCAGCAGCCATTTTGTAGTTGTGCCCACCACCCAGTGTCAGAATGCTAAAGGTACCCACAGGCTCAAAAAGATTGGGGACCCCTGCCCAAGAAAATCTGTCTGGGGTGTCTGTAAGTATGTGGGTTATGTTGCATTGTTCTCTTTCCTAACAGAATGAAGATGGCCTAATTGAATTCTTTGAAACTGTGATAGCGGCTACACAGATGAATCCTAAAAAGGTTATTGGCTGGATTCTGAAAGATGTACTTGGCTATTTGAAACAGTATAACGTAATGGTAGAGGAAAGGTGAGGTTTTAAAATCTACAATGCTTGTACGCCCATTATTCATCTTTTGTGTTAGTAATTTTTTTAGTCCTTATTTGGGTGCTGTGCATACATGTCCATGTACCAAAATTAAGCTGTCATAGTAATCTATCAGGCTTAGTGTTATATGTGGGTGTTGTTCCACTATGGTGGGCAAGTATCCCCAACCTTCCTTACTCTCAGAATTCTTTTTCAGGGAGGATGGGGATTAGTGGCTGGATGTACACACTTTTATACAAGCTATGAGGGAGGAAGCTGAAATTGTAATATAATACATACCACAGTACAGATTCTGTCAACATTGCATTGTTCTGAATGGGATGCAGATTCCAGCACAGTTTCAGATGCATTTTCTCATCCATACTCGAGCAATTAATCTTTCTTAAATACTGCTAGTACTGGATTGGGGCCATCTTTGATCAATGCTAATGTTCAACATAAAGACCAAACAATTTGAGGAGGAAAGAGGGGAAACTGACACTTTCTGTGACTGGCTTTGCATATATCCAACTTTGCTCTTCTCAGAAGGCTCATGTGTGTGCCCATCAAAGCAGCACTGAAATGTTGTGCAGGTCAGCTGATGTAACACACGTCAGTTTGTGTATGTGCTTTTGCAGGTAAAAAAAGAACCCCACCTGCAAAAAAACAAAAACATTCTATGGGTATTGAAGAACATGGCCATGGAAATAAAGGGAATGAGTTTGCACATCTCTAATCAAGATAAAACAGTTAATTAGATGATGAACAGTTTGTGCTGTATTTCTGCTTACCTAACTTACCTTATGTGGTTTAGTCCAATCAGTCCTCTTCTTTTGGCTGAACTTCTGAACCTTCTAGAAAGTGGAATGATTTCCTCTTCAGCAGCCAAACAAGTGAGTGCTTCCTTTCTGGGACATTATCTTCCACTTGTGTGTATTATTTTACACTGCAATTCAGTCACTAATGCATATGATTTAGTCTTTCCACAGTTCTCATCTTTTTATGTTCAAGCTCAGGAAACAGGGATAAGTAGGAACAATAATGAATGCTATAAAGCGGACTGCTGTATAGGCCAATCCATTCAATTGCTATGCAGAAATAAATTCCACCTAGTTCAGTAGGAATTGCTTTCAAGCAAATGTGTATCAGAGTGCAGCCTGGGTCTCAAATATGGCACACACAGAACTTTAACAAGTGACGCTGAGACTCACTTTGATTTATTTTTAACGTGTCGATGTGGTTAATGTGGCGTGTAATCTAAGGAACTGTCATTTTAGTCTGAATGACAGTCCCTTGAAAGTAGCTGTTTAATTTGAATGATCTGACGGAAGCAAGCTTGACTGTATCTCTGCCTAAGCATAGCCTTAACTGTGAACTTTATGGGTATCTAATCACCATTTTTGTGATTGCGAGGCATGGTTTATACATACTGACATTCTAGAGTAGCAGTCCCTCCACCCTCAAAAAACGTTGAGATGGTATTTACACTGCAAACCTAGGCAGAGCTACTGCAGCCTAAACCGTAGTATTCTTAGCCTACAATAACTCTGTGTAGATTGCACTGTTAAAAGTGTTAGCTTTTGAATGATGGTTACATGTTACCACATTTTTGCAGGTAGGATTTGGCCTATGCAGCAAGCCAGATGAATGCCTCTTTAATTCACAAACACTGAGTAATGTAGAACACTATGAGAATTTATTCTCAAATAAGATACTCCTGTATCTTTTTTTGCCCTTCTTTTAAATTTTTCTTCTGTGCTTGGATGGTTCATGATTTACTGTTTGAATATTTCCAGAGGTGGGGGGGGGATTAAAATGGATTTAAGGTGAGGTTGGTGGGATACAGCATTACTACTTGGGGCTGTTTGTTCCGAAGTGCAGCTTTTAGACCCAAGAGGTGGTTGAGAGCAATAGTAAATTAGATGGTATGAATGATCCTTAAATGTCTAGGTTAGATTTTTGTTCACCCAAGATGCTGTGAGAAAAATTGAACATCTGGGTTGCTGTTCTGAACTGAAATTCACCTCATTTTATCCAGGAGAGATTACATAGCATTTTACACAGCTTTAACATTGGCATGGCAAAGAAAATATAACAGTGTATTGTGTTTGTGGAAATACAGCAGTATCTCTGTCTTCATCCTCTAACTTCAACCATCTCTTCAGCAATAATCTCCCCCCCCCCCCCCCCCCCCCCCCTTCTGGATCCTTCAGCGGTATTGTTGCAGTTTTGTCAATGTGGTAGTTCATATGCTGTGTCTGTTAGTTTGGTATTAACAGATCTCTTTGATAGTATGGTCATTATCCTATCAATGAGCTCCTACCTTGATGAAAGAGGAGCCAAATAGGACTTCTTTTCTCATATGTCAGTGAGTGAAGAGCCACTCACTAAGTCCTTTGATACTCTTGAGGTGCAGTAGCTTGTTTTGCCTCTATAGTGTCTTTTGGTTTTGATTCCTTGGCTTCTCTAAGGCACATTTCATGGGATGGGGGTCTGGTATGTATGTATGTATTTATTTATACCCTGCCCCCCCTGCCAAGGCAGGCTCAGGGTGGCTTACAATAAAAATGTAAAACAGTTAAAATCATAAAAACAATTTAGAGGTGCTATACATAGATATTGCTTATAAGATGGCGAAACATAATTTCCAAGTAATTATATACACAGGTCAGTAATAATAATAGCTGATGGTGAAATTCCAGGGTAAGGCTCTAATTTTATATTGGATGTTATATGTGGCTTCTCAATCAAATGTCTGGTGGGAGAGCTCCATCTTACAGGCCCTGTGGAATTGCAATAAACTCTGCAGGGCCCTGATGTCTTCAGGGAGCTCATTCCACCAGTGCGGAGCCACCACAGAAAAGGCCCTAGCCCTGGTCATGGCGAGCCTGGCCTCTTTGAATAGGTGCTTACCTTCAGCTCATTGGCAGGTTTTGCTTTGTGCTGTTGTTTCATTGTACACAAGAAGTATTTCTTGTCAGTAAACATAATTTAAGACCAACAAAGTATTTATTCAAAGTTGGTCTTAAAGCTGCCACTGGAATCAAACTTTGTTCTGTCAGTAAACAGTATATAAATATTTTAATACTGATATTTTAAATAAATAGGGCTATTTCATGATTTATAGACCTCTTCCGAAAAGTGGAGACTTTAACTTAGTGTAATTATACGTTTGACTTGCCTTGCTTCGTATAAGTAACAATATGTGAGTACTGGGAGACCATGACCTAATGCATGTGGCTTCCCAACACATGCACATTTTTCACTGTATGAACTTATATACCATTGCAATCTACTGTGGTATTCATATATAAAAGTGCCTTTTTTCCCTTGACATGCCTTTGCAAGTATTCTGTAATGGGTGAAGAGGCCCTTAAGCCTTCTAAGTGCATTGACCTGGATCTCCATCAAAAGCTTTCTACTGTCTTGCAGAAAGCATTCAAATTTTAATACTTCTTTCTTAGTGTCTGACAAAACATGTAAATACATACACACACACACTTAATACAGTATAAAAATAGTGCTCATGTTGTGCATGTTTATCTGTGATAAGAGTTCTGGGTGTATTTAAATTAATAATTTGTTTAGATTTATACTCCATCTTAGTGTTAGAGTAGTTACATGAATGCAAGCTAACATACTGTCTAAACAAGACGCCAACTAATAACAATATTGTAACACTGAAGTGTTTATTGCAGTATTCTGTTGAGTAATGCTATAAAAAGCAGAGTCCTTGCCATATTTAGAGGAGGACTTAGGTGGGCTGGATGTCTGAAGAAGAACAAATGTTTCTAACAATTTTCAGCTGTAGGCAAAGAGAATGGATGGCCTGAGGGCAGAAATGTACACGCACACAACAGCCAATGAATTGCTGCATTTGGGAGTGGAGGTGACTGAACTGCAGCAGCAAAATCCAGCTAGAAATGATGGAAGTATTTGATGGGCCAGGCAAACAAAGAAATGCATGTACATAGATACATGACAAACACACAGCTGGAAGCTACCGGCAGCTTTAATTTTAAAAAGCTTCTCTTCAAGCTCTGTACAAGTCAATAAAGCTCAAACTGATAAAAGCAGTGAGCTTTATTAGATGTGTGGAATGCTGCATGCACATAGGACAGGGGGCCTCCTGATCTCTGCAGTTAATAGCAAAGATCCCAGCCTTTTTTAAATCACTGACCTCTAGAAACTTGGATAGAAGACCATCCCCTCCATTCTCCGGTGGTCCAGGAGTGGGGCAGTCCTTGACTCCTTACTCCCGGAAAGCACCTCCCCCTTCCGTAGGCAGGGCCAGCAAACTTTGATCCCAGGGGGGAGGGGCTTATCCTCTGATCCCCAGTCTTACCGGCCCTGCCTTCTGAGCAGGACGTGCTGGCTGTGCTCTGAAGAGCACGAAGATCCCAAAAGACACCGGAAGGTCAGAAGAAGAAGCGGAGACCTAAAGGGCAATGGTAGAAGGTACTTATCTTCCAGCCCTAAAACATATTCGAGAGCTGCAGGCCTTGAATTACAATGGATCCGGCGCTGGCAGTCCTGGGAGGCCCCCAGGCGGTCGCGCGCCAAGAGGAACGCCTCGGACCCCGCTGGGTGTCAGCAAGCTGCCATTCTGTTTTCTGTGACCTCTGTGTACATATCCTTTCCTTGTTGCACCCGGCTTGTTTTCTATCATCCTGCTCCTGCGTTGGAATGCACAAGATAACTGCTGGAGGTTGTGTGGGGGAGAAGAGGCTGTAATGCTTGCCTATTGCTTTTCTCATGAGTACTGCACCTGTGTTTTGTCTGATGTTCTGCCTGGTTCCCATGGACTGGGCGCGCAACCGTTTCATTAGCCCGCCAGCGGGAATGCTATTCATTGGATCTGTATCTGTTTGAATTTCCTTTATTATGCTTGACCTAACTGTGTATCCCCAGTTCTAACAAAGAACGTGTTTGAGTATGTCTTCAACGCTTTGAAATAAATTTTGCTTTTCTTGAAAACGTGGATTTATTCTCGATGCTTGGGGATCCAACATATTGTTAGAACTCCCTTTCTCCTATCGTTCCGAATCTGGCAAGATCATGAGCGGAATTGAGGGAAACCTACCTAACACGGAGGGGGACTCGGGATCGGTCCCACAAACCTCCGCGTCTTTGGTGTTCACGACTGCAGCCTCGATGGAGGGTGCCGTGGGGGGAACGATTCCCCGCCTGCCTGCACATCTGTCTTGGCCGCCTCCGACCCCTTCGCACTGGGGTCCGCGGAAGACTCAACAGCAGGATGACTGGACTATGTACAACACTCAGGGCACCCGAGAGGTGTACTCCCGTCGGGGGAGCGGATTACGTGAGAGTCTGTTTGACAAGGGATTGTTCCCGGAGCCGGGGACTACCTCGGAGAAGGGGAGTTCCAAGCAAGACCTCGAGGAGTGGATGTTCGAGCCATCGGGGCCGCGAGGCCACGCAGAAGATGAGGAGGGCACCGGAGCCTTCCAAACGGAAGAGGACTATGACCCACCCCCGGACTATCGACCTCGGGACCCCATCCCGGAGGAAACTACCGGGGAACGACTAGCAGAACTGGAAGACTCGGTGAGAGACTTAATGCGGGCATTCCAGGATGTGATGGAAGGTCTGCCGGGAATGATGGACGTTAGAATGGCTAATTTCCTTGACGCACACGCCGCGCAGCAACAAGTTGCTCCTGCACCGGGATTGCCCACGCCGCCGATGCCTGCTCAACCGCTGAGGGGACCTCCGCTGCAAGCCCCGGGAGTTCCCGCGCAGCAGGTACCTGT
>NW_015164665.1:1022500-1053968 GCF_001447785.1 Gekko japonicus | reverse complement strand
TTAAGGGGGGCAGTATGTCAGCAAGCTGCCATTCTGTTTTCTGTGACCTCTGTGTACATATCCTTTCCTTGTTGCACCCGGCTTGTTTTCTATCATCCTGCTCCTGCGTTGGAATGCACAAGATAACTGCTGGAGGTTGTGTGGGGGAGAAGAGGCTGTAATGCTTGCCTATTGCTTTTCTCATGAGTACTGCACCTGTGTTTTGTCTGATGTTCTGCCTGGTTCCCATGGACTGGGCGCGCAACCGTTTCTTTAACCCGCCAGCGGGAATGCCATTCATTGGATCTGTATCTGTTTGAATTTCCTTTATTATGCTTGACCTAACTGTGTATCCCCAGTTCTAACAAAGAATGTGTTTGAGTATGTCTTCAACGCTTTGAAATAAATTTTGCTTTTCTTGAAAACGTGGATTTATTCTCGATGCTTGGGGATCCAACACTGGGAAGGCGGTGGTAAACTGCTCCCCCCCCCATCCAGCCGTGGCGGCGTGCAGCAGTTTTGGGGACAGATGCTCAGTGAAGAGCCTGGGGAGAGCAGAGGCAAGAGAGGTGGCCGTGGGTGGTGCAGAATCTCTGTCGCCATCCCTTTCGACATTGGAATGGAGCCCCATCGCCACATAGAGGCAAACTGTATGTCGCAATCATAGATCTTAAGAGAGCTTTTGACACCATAACTGGGAGCAGACTGTGGGGAAAACTGGAATGTACTTCAAAAGATAGCTTTGGCTAAAAAAATCTTTATTCTTCTTGTGTGGCTCAAGTCCACTGCAGAGAAAAGGGAGAATTTACAGAGTGTTTTCGCCTTGATAGAGGAGTGAAGCAAGGTTGCCTCTTAGTACTTTTACTTTTTATTCTACATCTGAATGACCTTGAAACTGCTCTTTCTTCAACAGAATTTCACCCTCCATATTTATCCTCAAAGGCACTTTACTCTTCTAAGTGGATGACGCTATTCCTATGTCCCAAAATCAGGCTGGACTGAGAAGACTCTTAAGTCATTTTTCAAAATACTGCAAACATTAAGGGCTTAAGATCAGTTATTCAAAATCAAAGGTCATGGTCTTTTCTAAAGCCAAGAAAATTACCTCGGTCTGGAGAGTTGACGGCATCCCATTAGAACAAGTCTCCAAATTCCCATACCTGGGTGTGGTTTTTGATTCTCATCTTAACTGGCAATCAGTGTCCCCTCTAAGCTGAGTTAGTGTGAACTAGCTCACGGGTTTTTTTAGCCTCCAGCTCACACATTTTGTCTTAGCTCAGGGAAGATGGCTCCGAAGCAAACTGATTTATGCAGTACCCAAATCACTTGCTGACAACTTTCATGCCAGTAGCTCACAAAGCAGAATTTTTGCTCACAAGATCCCAGAGCTTAGAGGGAGCATTGCTGGCAATCCCATTTTAAATTTGCAATAAATTTGTCAGCGAGGGAGGCAAATATATACCAGGGGGTCTGCATGTGTTCAACATGAAAATCATCCCACAGCTCCTTTATGGAGCCTCAGTATGGAGCCTCCAAATCAGTGAGAACCCATATTACCCTCTTTACCTTTTTCAGCAACATATTACAGGAACCCCAAAATGATAGCTGGGATAGCTTTAAGATTAGAATTGGGCCTGGGCTCTGCATGCATTTAAACATAGACTAAAGATCATTTTCTCTACAAAGAAGGGCGGTTTGATTTATGAGCTAAATCAAGATCAGTTCTAGTCCCACTGGATGCAAGAAATAGACAAGAAATTATCTAGTCTTGGCCCAGCAAAGGATGAGAATACTGAGACTTTGGAAAAGCAAATCTCTACTAATTTCCAAAAATGTATAGATGACCTAGATTAGCTCAGTTGTACAAGGTCAAAGGGTATACTCCACACAGTTCTTTGGCATCCTCCCACCTTCAACCATCCCAGCCTATATTAAATGCCTAACAGTTCCTCATCATTGCAGAGTATTCATGCTTGCACACCTGAGCACTGCCCCTTCAGCAGTCCTATATGGGAGATACTGTAACTTGCCTTATTCGGATAGACTTCGCCAATGTGATTTGAAAAAGTTTAATTCCCTGTCCCATATGATATTAGAATGCCCTTATTATAATTTTTATCAAAAGATAACATAGTCCCTTATTTGTTGGTGGATAGAGAGCCAGGGACTATGCTGGCTGTGGCCAAGTATCTCTCCACCATATTTTCTTTAAAGAAATAAAGACCCCTTATCCCCTACTCAAGATCATTGGATCAAAGGAGCTTGAAAGAAAGAAAGGAATGCTGCATGACAGTGAGAATGTGCCAAAGAGGAGACATGGTTGTGTTGTGTAATTACAACACAACAAACATACCAACCAAACCTTTTCTAAAATTATCTGCACACCAATCAGAGAATCACTCCATGGTCATGGTGCCCCCCATTTAGTCGCTTATTAGCCCATCTCCACATAGCAAGACGTTTTAGCCACTCGTTGGCATTTTCTTCTACTATGCATGTTAACTGTGTCTGGTAAGCTTCAGAAACCAACAAGTTTTCCAGATTTATTTATTTTATTTATTTAATTCCATTTCTATCCCGCCCTCCCCGCACGCAGGCTCAGGGCGGCTTACAAGGCACAAGTGCTATAAAACCAAATACATTAAAAATATTTAAAAACAACATAATTTAACCAGTTCATAACTCACAGATACATGGAGGACTAAACCTACACTTTCTCCATTACATGACAGGAAGAGGTCCGAGATTGAAATCAGGAGGGAGAGGGGCGGCCTAAGCCGTGTTGTTCCAATTTCTCATAGGCCCAGATATATAGGGAGCCATATAATAAATTAGGCCAATAATCAATATGGTCAAATATTACCTATTGCCAATCTTGATAAGCATGAGGGTCATTATCCAGGTCTTTTCCTACAAAATGTTTACTTCAGTGCAATCTGTTAAGCCAGAAGCCTGAGCTACAGTTTTGTACTGGTCACTAAATCCAAAGCAATGCTTTTGAACAGAAAGTACGGTTTTCCGGGGGTGGCTTAGGACTGTTCCTTAAGCTTGATTGATATGGTGCAAACCTTAATGCAGTCACATGGACAGCCTCTATAGTGGAGTCATCTGTTGACATCCTACTTTCCAATAAAGTGACTTCCCAGTGAAATTTTGCAGTGTTAGAAGCTTGCTTGTCCCACCACCCATGCAGGAAGTCACTGTTGAAATTATATTGGGCCAAACACTTATGGCTGCAAAAATCTTCTGCTGTGGGTTGGTTGCACTAGTTCATTTGGAAATCAGTGCCTGATTCAAACTTCCATGTGAGATTCAGGCTCAAACCATGTCACTGGCACTTATCACAAGAGAGTTGTTTTAAATATGAGATCAGAGGAACATGAAAAGAAGACACATGGAAGCAACTGCCATGCTTGTAACTGGAGACACACTCAAGGTAGGGTTGCCAGTGGCCTGGAGAAAGTGCCTATCCTTTTGATAGATGACTAATGGAATCTATGTAAAATTACTGGTAAATTACCTCCACACCATGAAGAGCTTCAGCTGCTCATTTCCAAACACTAAGCCTCTATTAAAATGACAGGACACCAGGTGGTTGGCAGTCCTGCTACACTGAGGAGATGGAAAGGAGTGGGGTACAAAATGGCCATGGCTTAGCTATACTTATTTTTAGGAGTCATGACCTGAACATGAAGCATGATGACTTTGGTATTCGTAATGTAAACCAGTAAGAGACTCTGATTATATTTACTGGCAATTTTAATAACACATATCTTTTGGCCCTTTACTCTCACACAAGCAAGACACCGTGGCTGCACAGTGGCTACATGGCGCTGGTTTGTTATTACTCTTCCATGGCCTCCAGCGAAAGAATGCAATAGCAAGCTTCATCTGTGGGACTTGGTTCAAGCTGACTAATTTGGATCACAGCTAGTTACAGCTAAATAGCATCAATGTGTTGCATACCTAGAAGCACTATACAAATGTGGAACCAGGTGATCCAAATTCCCCATCTACTGTGGCAAAAGAGTTATAACATCGATAGCCCCTCTATCTTGTTTTAATCTTTTTTTGTGTGTCAAGATTGATAATTGTGGCTTGGAGCATTATGTTAAAGGCTCCCATTTTTTAGCGTCAATGAATTAGTGCAATGAATCTCCAGCACGACAGTCATTTTGGCACTGGCAGACTGTGATTGCCCAAACATGCAATTATGTCTTCGGTTCAGGATCAAGCAGAAGCAGCTGGTTTTTTTTTTTTAAGGGCTTTTCCTTTTTTTCAGCCTCCATCTCTGAAATAAGAGGAATGGGAATACAGAAAATGACTTTCCATAGAAATTGCTTTTTTATAAATAGCCTGTTCTTTAGGGTTTCTTCCAAGGTATCTGTGCTGTGCAACAAAGCTGGGAATCACAGTAATGCTAACTAATAATTATTCTGGACAGTTAGTTTCATCCATCTGTGCTTTACAGTAACAGATAAATGGACTGGAGCTGCCATAGGATTTTGTATTATAAGCTTCTATACGGCAGTGGTCTATGATCTCCCTTTATTATGTAGCTAAAGTCCTTTTTTCTCCCTGGCAACCAGAAGCTAAGTGATAGTTGCCTGGCTAATTATCATTTTTGCCCCAAACGCATTTTGAAATTTCATTTATCTATGTATTAGATCCTTTAGGATATGTCTGTGTCCCCTAATATATGCTGCCAACCATGCTGTCCAAACCCAGTGTAAGACTTAGTGATTAAGAGAGCGATCAAACCTTCTTTCCCTGCAAATACATGCATTGAAAAGGAACAGAATGACACCCGTTTATCATTCTAACTTCCTGGTTTATGTATTTAAGCCATAGGATTCAGGGTGAAGCAGCAGAATTAATCTCATGGTGTTGAAAAGGGGCCTAGCACACTTGAGAGTGGTCCTTGTCTTTACCTGCTGCAACATATTATTTTTAGAGAGCTTAGGGGTGTGGTTATACTATGGCTGCGGTCACACGGAACAGAAGCCACACAAGTGAGACGGAAAACAGACGGAGTTTCCGGGCGCGATCTCACCAGCACATCTGGGAAGCGTAGCACTCCCGTGGCTCAACCGAGGCTTCCAGCCGAAACTGCGTGGCAAAAAACTAGTACCTCGGAGGTACTAGTTTCCAGAAACTGCGGGGCAAGGGCGGGCGTCTGATCGCGTTTCCGGTTTGATCCGGCGCCGCCCATGTCCCCTTGCAAATAAGGTGTGGTTTTTTTGTCCAAGTCTCTGTGGATGCACACACGCACCGAACGGAGCATGCGCATTTGTCATGTACACACAAAAACAAAACAGGTTGCCGCGGCGTGCGCTTCTTCATTGCGCGCCGGCTTGTCCTGTGATCAGCACCTCTCCGTTGCCATGGAACCTCCACGGTACCTCCACGGGAGGTCTGATCACTTAACTGCGCAGTAGTTTGCCCCAGGGCAAACAGCCACGCTTCTCCCCCGCAGTTTCCTGCCCGTGTGACCGGGGCCAGAGTTTTGTAAAGGGAAACAGGGTGAGGGGCAGTGTTCCCTCTAAGCTGTGGAGTCTTGTGAGCAAAAATTCCACCTTGTGAGCTACTGGCATTGAAGTTGTGAGCGAGCGATTTGCCTGCTGCATAAATTAGTTTGCTCTGGAGCCATCCTTCCTGAGCTAAGACAAAAATGTGTGAGCCGGAGGCAAAAAACTGTACGCTAGCTCACACTAACTCAGCTTAGAGGGAACATTGGTGAGGGGCACCTTCCAGTAAGCCTGGTGAATGGACTTTTTAAAGCACAGTTGTGTCATGTTATGGAGCTGAAATAAGGCATGCCTTTTTAACTGGTGCTTGACTATAGCATCAGTTAGCCACAACTGTCCATGTATCCCTGTATGTGTGTGTGCATTTTCCCCCTTGGACAGCAGTAACACTGGGATACTTCACAAAGCCATCCTAAGCAAAGTTGTACCCTTATAAGTCCATTGAGGTCAGTGAGCTTAGAAAGGTGTAACTCTGCTTAGAATGGCAACCCTATGAAGTTTAGAAGAATTTTTGAAACAGCATGAATGGATATTTCAATTCCCAACAATCACTTTCAGCAGTCTAAAGATCAGGATGGGTACCCCGGCCTTGCCCAACCATAATATGGTTTAAAGCCATGAGTCTCGTGCTTGCCTGGCTGACTGAAAGACTGATGTATAACCCCTGTTTGGAGCTACATGTGTGTATATTGCTTATTCTGATAGGTAGAAGTGGAAACCCAGAAATGAGGTTTTCATCTGTTTGTAAGGGAAACTCTTTGATTAGTGGCTCTACAAGAATTCTGCTAGCTTCCCTGTCTACACCTTTAGATCCTGGGCATCTCCAAACTGAGAACTGATTTGACCCAGGACAGCAGTCATTTTACTCTCTTTGTCTTTAATTATTATGACATTCACTTGCCTTCTCAAAACTATGTTACAAATGCTGATTTTTCCTTCATCATCCCTTCTCTTGATTTTGTAGGTGTTGGAAATAATGTGGAACGGGGAGGGGAAATCTCCGACTCTGATTGTCAAAGAAAAGAAACTTGAACTGATTCGAGATCAGAATGAGCTTGAGCACATCTGTCAGGCTGTGATGGATGGCCATCAGAAAGAGGTGATATTGATAACCTCCAGAAATTGGGAACAAGAGGCTTTGTTGCTTGAGGGTGGGCAGTAGAGATAAAAGATTTAGCATGACATCTTACTCTTGCGTTGCCATTTGCTCAGTAGTTCTTCAGGGACAAAAGGAAGAAATTACAGCGTGAAGTGGCCACCAGAGACGGTACATTTTAAACCATCATCTTCCTAGATCAGCCAGCCATGTGCTAGATAAATTGAATATCCTTGATATAATTAATAAAGCAGCAACTGCATGTATGAGAGAGAGGAAATGTAAAACATTTCGATATGAAACATCTAGGCTTTTACAGTGTTGTTGTTTTTTTCAGAAAAAAGTTGCAAATTAAAGACATCTTTCAAATACCTAGCATTAGCTTTATGAGAAAGAAGTGCATTTGTGTGCTCCCTGGAGCACAGAATGGGGAATGTAGTAATGACTGGCTTATGTGAAGTGAAATGTTGTCTAGGTATGTAGGTTGCTGGGAAAATGCTAACGTCTCTCAAGAACAATGCTGCCTGCCCACACTCGCATTTCTACTGTGAGCTTCCAGAGAGCTTTTGATAAAGAAAATGAGCCTGCACTAGGTCTGCCTGACCTTCATCGTGGCTAAATCATTTGCAGTGGCTGTTGAAAGTGCCTCTGTATTTTCCAATAAGTATTCAAGCACAAGTACAGATAGACAGAACACTGGAACTAATAAAAAAACATAAGAACTAAAGGTCCATTACCGAGTCATTGTTTTCAAAAAGAACAAAATGAATTGTGAGGATTTTATTCTTTAACTAGGTTTCCATACTAATATGCCATGAAAAGAAACCCCCCAAAGGCTGTTCTGACAATGGTGACTGCCCCCCGCAGCACATTTTTAGTACTTGGAAGATGATGCTTCAGGTTCTAAGACCAGTGCTGTATCCACTCCCCACAAATCACTAAAAGAGCTGTAGTCTTTCTACTAGAGTGGAGCAGAGGGTGAGCCATTCAATTTTAAGATGTAAGAGTTGTTGACCTGGAAGTGCTTCTCAAGCCATAGGTCACAAATAGAGTGGGTGTAGAGGTGTGTCTTGTATTTGATATCATAGATACTATTCAGAAGATGCCAGTGACCACCTGTACACACTTCATAAGGCTTTGACAATCACATTAGGTATGATAGTGCTACCCATTGAGAAAGATGCCATTTACAAACAGGTTGGGATGCCTCAGCAGAAGCACCACCTGGTGGGAAGTTGCTAGGTTCCTCAGCATCAAGAAAACAGTTGCATATAACTGTGTACAGAAATTATCTGAATAGCCACATTAGTATTAGCTGGCCTGTTGGCAGAATGTGTGTCTTACATTGCTAATACAGACTGATTAATCAAGAATGCAAATTAGTATTTGAAAATATTGGATAATTATGGAGAAGTACAACTGGTTTTCAAAAATAAAAGTTGATAGTCTCAAGGTTATAATATGACTCTACAGGCTATATTAAAGGTGCCTTGCTATTGTCATATCTTGAAGTATTCTGTAGTGCTGGGAGATCCAGCAACTGCAAAATACTTCCAATGCAAGTCTATTTCTGGGCCATTGGGGTTAGGACATTTCTGTTGAGGCACCCACGCTTTGGAACTTCTCCCCATAGCCATTTGTTCGGCAGTGAACTTGATATTAAAGGGATTCTTCCATTTGTCCAGGCCTTTTGTTGAGTTTTTTTGTTGACCCCCCCTACCCCTTTGAACAAGTGATGAATAATGTGCCAGTGGGCGAGAAGTTGGGAGAATTTGACAGAAATTGCTGTTCTTCCTCTTGTGTGATCAGAGCATCTCTATTTTAAAATTGCTTCCAGAAACTTGCTGCATTCATAGAAGCCCTGCATCCAATACATGATTATTTAGTTGCATTTTATTGAAATGTGTTCTATGAAACTGATTTCTGTGAGGCATCATAGATTTTGAAAATGACTCACTGTTTGTGATGCACAGTTCTGAACTGTGTGCTTTTTAGCAGAATCTTCCATGAATGAGGGCCAAACTAGACGTAGCTACCATGAGGATGTCTCTGCCATTTTAGTCATTTAAAAATGCTGTGAGGCCCACAACACAGTTCTCTTGTTTCTCTGCCCACCCACCCCCAGCCGCCTTTACAAGTGCCAAAACAGCCACTTGGGGGGGATTGCCTATTTGGTGAGCGTCTCATGCCATGGAGCCATCAGATGCAGCATTTTTAAATGACTTCAAAATGACAGTATTGCTTTGGCAGCCCTGTCAATGGTGAGACCTCATTTGGAATACTGTGTGCAGTTCTGGTTACCACACCTTAAAAGGGATATTATAGCTTTGGGAAAAGTGCAGAAAAGGGCAACTCGAATGATAAAAGGGTTGGAACACTTTCCCTATGAGGAAAGGTTAAAGCACTTAGGGCTCTTTGGCTTGGAGAAAAGACAACTGAGGGGTGACATGATTGAGGTTTACAAGATTATGCATGGGATAGAGCAGGTAGAGAAAGAGGTACTTTTCTCCCTTTCTCACAATACAAGAACTTGTGGGCACTCAATGAAATTGCTGAGCAGTCAGATTAGAACAGATAAAAGAAAGTACTTCTTCACCCAAAGAGTGATTCACACATGGAATTCACTGCCACAGGAAGTGGTGGCGGCTACAAGCATGGACGGCTTCAAAAGGGAATTAGGTAAGCATATGGAGCAGAGGTCCATCAGTGGCTATTAGTCACAAGGTATAGATAGGGGCTCTGGGGCAAGTGATGCTCTGTCTTCTTGGTGCTGGGGGGGGGCAACAGTGGGAGGGCTTCTAATGTCCTGGCCCCACTGGTGGACCTCCTGATGGCACCTGGTATTTTTGGCCACTGTGTGACAGAGTGTTGGACTAGATGGGCCTTTGGCCTGATCCAACATTGGCGTCTCTTATGTTCTTATGTCATGTCAAGTTTAGCCCTCAGTGTGCTAATTTTGCAGCCTTGTTAGTGATTAAAAGTGATTATTTTAAAAAGTCTAATTTCATAATGCTTTCTGTCTGCATCCAACTTGCATTCAACAAGAAAAATGGGAAAGCCCAGGTTGGTTTGTTGTTGTCCAGTGCTTCTTTTGGCGTTCCAATGAGGAATCTTCAAATCTAGACAAAACCCTGAGAGTTCTATAGAAATGTGAATGGATTCGTATATCAGGAACCTTATAGTAGCAGTAAAATGGTTATCTAATTACAGGCTTGATTGTAATTTTGTTGCATTTTACACTCTTTACCTGAACTGTGACATTTTGTGCCAAAAGTAATAGGATGGTTTTTCTTTGAGATATACATGAAGAATAGAAAATCATGGTTCTGTGTTTAACTTCCAGGTATTCAGACTGTTTGCTTTTGTATGGTAAAGATGATCAGGACTGAGTCTTTAATTGTTTAAACTTTCTCTTTCAAGGTGGAAGCGATTAAAAAGGGAAACAAAAAAGTTCTGAATAAGCTGATTGGAGAGGTCCAAAGAGAAACCAGAGGAAGATCTGACCCAGTCTCTGTGAAACAAATATTGGAGAAACAGCTATTGTTGCAGCCCACCAAAAAAAACCCTTAGATGACATCATTTCTGCATTTGTAGCAACCAAACTGTTGTGGGAACTTTACTGCTTGGTTGATCACTGAATCAAATGATAGTAACTGCTTTTTGAGGACATCTGTCAAGCCAGAGAATAAGGTATCTAGTGAAAGAACTAAAGCTGTGATGAGGCCAGGTCTTTCCTTAGAAAGCAATTTGTTTGTAAAATAATGGAAAAACAGGACAAGAGTTTTCATTTAACTATGGCTGCGGTCACACGGAACATTAGCCATGCGAGTCAGACGGAAGACATGCGGGTTTTCCGGGCGCGATCCCACCGGCACATCTGGGAAGTGTAGCACTCCCGTGGCTCAAACGAGGCTTCCTGCCGAAACCACGCGGCAAAAAACTAGTACCTCCGAGGTACTAGTTTCCGGAAACCGCGGGGCAAGGGCGGGCGTCTGATCGCGTTTCCGGTGGCATCCGGCGCCCGCCCATGTTCCCTGGTGAAAAAGTTTTTTTTTTCTTCTAGTCTTTGTGGATGCGCAAAAGCACACAACGGAGCATGCGCAATCATGGTGGAAACAAAAAAAAACCCTTCCAGTTTGCCGCACCGCGCACTTCGTTTTTGCGCGCGGGATTGTTCTGCGATCGGCACCTCTCCTTTCCCACGGAACCTCCACAGTACCTCCACGGGAGGTCTGATCAGGTAACCGCGCCTTAGTTTGCCCCGGGGCAAACTGCCACACTTCCCCCCCGCAGTTTCCTGCCCGTGTGACCGGGACCTATATAGGTCTGATACTCAAGGCAACAGGAAAACTATCCCATTTGCTTGCATGACCACTGAAAATAAGATTAATTAAGCAGGTGAAGGCCTCCATTCAAATGTCCCTCTGCTCTACTCATCCCATCCTTGGGCCTCCACACAGAAGATATTCCATTTGTATGGGTATGATGCTACTGTTTCTTCAGGAACACCCGTCCAGCTCCCAGCATGGTCTCTGGAGCTTTGTACGCCTCATTTTTTCCTCATCTCTCAGCCAAGCATACCAAGTATGGCATACCAGCTCTCTTCTAGCTTCTCTGTACTGTGAATTCCATCTGCCTCAGACTACCTGAGAATTGCTGTAGTATTTTTTTCACTTCTGTTTCTCTCAAAGTGAAAAGCAAGCAAAGAATTCCTAATTAGTCTGGAAGTCTCTTTGTAGTTTTCAACCTCTGATTAAACTCTTTAATATGTAAATAAGATATTAAACATAAATTATTTCACAATTACTGTAAATTAATCTCCTTTAGGTCACTAGTCACACTGCATCACACTTAAATCCTTAGGCAAATGAGACATTCTTTTTGACTCTGGCCTCTGTTTTGAAGAGGCCATTTCTCATCATTGATCTTCTGCTAAATATGGATGTTATGGTCTCTACTTTTTTAAAAAAGTAAATAAAGAACGTTGTTAAGACCAAAGTCTGTTTAAATCACAGTCTGAAAAAATGTTGTGCTAAGAGATCATACTCTTGCAACTTTTACATCATGGAACAAAATGCCGCCAAGCAGCTTAAAGCAGATCAGTTGCATTCTCTCTGGAATGTTAAGCCAACTCCTCCCAGAATTACCCTTTATTCGATGCTTCAAGCACTGCTGAGAAGAAATATTTTGCTTTTGGACCGAAGCCAAGAGAAGCTATGATGAGTTTCTAAGGGCCTCCAGGTTTCTAAAAACATCTTGAGATTGAAAGAAAGCAAATGCCTGGGATTTCAAGGCCTTGTAGAGTAGCAAATGGGCAAGTGAAAGTGTTTGAAATGTTCAGTGAATAAAAGTTGTACCCGAAAATAACTTAAGATTTTTAGATTTTATAAACAATAAAATGTTAGTGTTATATTGACTTTTTTTCCTGGAAAGAAATGGACTTAATGATGATCAAATGGCAGACATTTTTGACCTTTTACTTGTATGTTTAAACAAACACCTAGAGACTGCATTTCTAATTCTGTCTCTACAGTTGAGCATTCAATTGCCCAACATTTTGTTCAGCAATTTATATTCCATTTCTCTCCCCCCTCCCATGGAGATCCAAAGCAAGCTACCACATTCTCTTCTCTTTTTTAATTTAGAAAAGGTATGCATACACAGTTACTTTGTATATTTCATGTATAAAATTCAAGTTTAACAATGTATTTGGAGAATAAACCCTAAACCATCTGTCTAAGGACTTCAGTGATTTGCTTGAACAGTTAACTTTGTTCTCCCATTCGTTTCCCATAATATATCAATCTTCTGTATATCTTTCCCATGCTGCAAAGCATTAAAGATAATTTCTTCATTTTATAAAATCATAACTGTATATCAGGAAAACTAATTTGTTTCCAAAAACTGAAAAAACAATTCTAGCTGCCATTAACAAATCTAACGCTACCTCTTGATATCTGTTAGGAAGCATGGGAGCATGATTAAATAGCAGTAGTTCAGGGAACCTCAAAGCCTTAGCCCTACCTTGTCTCCATTTTACCATCACAACAAGGCTCTATCTTCTACATGATATCACCAGGTGAGGCCATCCAGACATTTGGGCTGGATTGTCACCAGTATGTAGATGACACTCATCTCTGTCTTGGGCTTCCAGCCAATCACAGAGAGGTTGTAGAAACCCTGAACTGGTGCCTGGAGGCAGTTCTGGAGTGGATGAGGGCTAATCAACTTAATCCTGACAAAGTGCTACTGGTGAGCAGAAGGTCTGACCCAGGACTTAAGATGTCAGCTGTTCTGCATGGGTGTGCACTCCCTTTGAAATAATAGATCCATAGTTTGGGGTTGCTTTTGAACTGAAGCCTACTGCTGAATAAGTGGATGGCAGCTTTTACCAGCTTCAACTGGTTAGCCAACTGTGGCCTTTGCTGGGCAGAAATGATCTGCCCACTATGGTGTACGTCATGGTTACTTCTCAATTAGATTACTACAAGATGCTGTACATGGGGCTGCCCTTGAAAAGTGTTCCGTAACTTCAGCTGGTGCAGAATAATGCAGTCAGGATGTTGACTGGAATGGGTCGTAGGAACCAGATCGCTCCAGTCTTGGCCCATCTGCACTGGCTCCCAATCTGTTTCTGGGCACAATTCAAGGTGCTGGGGTTGACCTTTAAAGCCCTGCATGGCTTAGGAACAGCATACCTAAAGGACCGCATGCTCCCTTACAAACTTACCAGACCATTACGGTCGTCTTCCAAGGCCCTGCTTTTGTTG
Source organism: Gekko japonicus (assembly GCF_001447785.1). Lineage (NCBI taxonomy): Eukaryota > Metazoa > Chordata > Lepidosauria > Squamata > Gekkonidae > Gekko > Gekko japonicus. The sequence continues at coordinate 1,040,595 of NW_015164665.1, read as the reverse complement.
TCCCACCTTCTGAGATAAGGCTAGGAGCAACCTGTGAGAGGGCCTTCTCAGTCATGACACCAAAACTGTGGAACTCTCCCCAGAAACACTTGCTGGTCCCCTTCTGTTGCTGTCTTCTGCTAGTAGGTGGAGACTTCTTTGTTTCATCGGGCATTCCCTCAGTGAACCCTCCTCCTTGCCCTGCGTGTTAATGTTTTTGTATGTTGTTTTAATATGCTTTTGTTTTAATTATGCCTTTTTGTTTGATCTTAATGGTATTTATATAAATTTTGTAAATACATGAACAATTCTCTGAGGTAGGTTAGGCGTAGGGTGACCTTCCCAAGGCTACTCAGTATATAGCAAAATGGAGATCTGAACCTGGCTGTCCCATGTCCTAGTCCCGTACTCTAACCACTGAGCCATGCTGGTTATGATTTGGGACTCTTCTTTTTTTACCCCTTTTTGTCATAGCAGGTGATCTGTGGTGGTGCCCCTCTCGATTCATCTGTTTTGTCCCATGTTTGCTTAATTTGGACAGATTGCTGAAGTGGTTCAGCACACATGCAGCAGCATGTGAATAGGACTGTGGAATCACCCTAAAGCATCCCAGCTGCAACTTGTAGCATACAAGTTCCACAAGGGGTGTGTGTGTGCCTAGGCCTCTGGTACTCCATACTGCTGCTGCATTGAGATTGTGAAAAGGGATTGTATTTCTAAAGGCCCAGAATGCCACATACAAGTGACTTGCTACAGAAAGTTCTTGCAGCAGTATGCAGACACTTGCCAACTTGGCGACCTTTCCCTGCTGAGGTTCAACTCAGGCCCTGTCAAAGCAGAGAAACAAGTTGTGGGAGTTATACATTGACAGTGAACATGAATTTATAATCCATCAGTTCCTGTAGTTGTTAAAACTAAAATACTGGATTGTGGAAAGCAAAGCATTTCATACTGGGGTATTCTTGACCCGCAGTGTACTTCACTTTGCAGTTTGTATACAGTTTATGTAGGGGGGAATAGGCCACCTTGCCAGAGGCCTGCTCTGCTACCTTGATATATTCTTTTAACATCCATATACTACAGTGCTGGCTATAAGAAGACAGCTATGAGGATATAAGACTTGTCAGCAAAATGCTCTGCAAATGTTGCTGTGTAGAAACAGAGGAACTGATTAATGCAATTAGAGACAAATTTTCAGGTTTTTAAATTTTTTAGTAACTTTTTAATTTTGTAGAAAGCAAAAGCTTGCATATTTGTACATCTAGGAAAAAAGGCCCCAATATGGTCACCTTTTATAGTTTTCAAAGACTTCAACATTAGAAGCCTTTCACATGCATTGGTCATGCAGTCATATGTCAGGTGCTTATTTGAGCCACATTATATCCATGTTATGGATGAGTAAAATAAATGTTTGCAGTGCACACTTCTACTTCATATATTCTGCTCTAATTTGGGGGTTGGGGTTTCTTTCTGTTGGTCTTGTGGCATATTTCTGTTGTGCCAGAACTGGAGAGGGGGCATGTTTTTGTTTTAACAAATTACTTTTATGCACAATTTTTGAGTCTGGGAATTTTGACACCTGAAATTAACTTTGAAATTTAAAAGGAAATTCTGCACCCCCAATGGCTCTTCAAAGTTTTAAAATAAAGAAGTGGAGGGAGGCATGACTAACCCAGCTCTCCAGGCTCTCATCACAACCACTGGATGTTGTAAACTAGAAATATCTGATTGTCATTCTATATTTTGAATTCTCTATTCAATTAGCCTTTTCACCTGTTCAAATCCACAGGATAGAAGCTCATAACAGGAAAACCCAATTTTATGTAATTTTATGTAGTATTTGAGTATATTTTGTCAGCAGGTACACCCTAATACAAAGGATCTAGCCATTCAGTAAATTGTACACAGATTATGTACTTGTTTCTGTCAGATCTTTACTATGTGTTATCATCTTGAATGCAGAATTCTCCAAGTATGTTATTAGGGTTTACCTACTTCTAATTCCTCTGACAAATGCGACAACAATAAGAATTCTAGACCTGACTTTGTGGAAATCTGTTCTCTAGCTGACACACACTATAGTAACAAATCACCAATTTAGCGATAACAGAAAAATATATCGTGGTGGACAAAAATAAAACAGTGAAAATGATCAGAAAGTGAAGTGCTTGGTATCAAAGCTTCATCAAGAAAGGTGCTTGCTTGGTCGCCCTCAAATCCTAGGTTCTGTGCCCAGGTGATTAAACAGAAGAATAGTTTAAACAGGAGCTTTGCTTTCTGATCTTGAGGAGCCAGTATATTAATGACCATATGTATACAATTTTATTAATATATATTATTGTTGGACTAGTTCAATTAGTATATTTATGGCAGATTCGTATTGTATCCTATTTTTGTATTCTGTTGTATCCTATTGTATTGTATCCTATTTTTATCTGGTCTATGACTGTTCTAACAATAAAACAAGCAGTCGCTTGCTTGTGCACAAAGCTTGCTTGGAAGGTTATTTTACAAGAACATGGAACATCTTGTGTTAAGACAGCAGCTTGTTGTTTCCAGTTGTGTTTTTCACTCCTGCAGAGGTTACTGATCTCATTACATGGATCCACTGTGCCTAATCAACTCAGACACTGTGGTGAATACAGTACCAGTACCTAGGATATCAGAAGCAGTGGCCCCCAGGTGTAGTTGCTTGAAAAGATTAAGTACTCAGATAAAGTGCTCAACATTGTGAAATCTTAAGACATGAATTATAGGTCTGTACCCACCATGGATAGCTAAAAACAAACACATTTTGCAGGCCTTTAATGATTACGGTCATCCATGCATTGCTGGAGGAGGGAAGGTCCCACCATCGCTGAAGATGGAGCTGATCATCCCCATCATCAAAAACATAAAAAGCAAAATGACTGAAGTTGTTCTAATATCGCATTAAATTATTTTGCCTTTAAAATTAACATGATTGGCTATAGATCTATCAATGAAATATGATTCAGACATGCTACCTGGAAGATTATCTCTGCAGGAGGAGGTTGACCAAATGCCTCCTTGCTGATCTTATTATATTGCAGCGTCTTCATCAAGGCAGGGTCTTTGGGCTGGTCCTTGAGTAGTTTAAATCTTTTCCAGTCTACCACATTCATCGCAAGTTTATTGGGGAGGCTAGCTCAGTAGCATGGGAAGCAATTTTTAGTTCTTGTTCAGCGCTGTACGTGAACTGGGTTAGAGGAAGACACCTGAAGCTTTGAAATTGGGCATCATCAGTCAATATCATCCGGGAGCTACAGTCTATGTAACCTTGAATCGGGCTAGACTAGAGCCTGGGGAGGAGTTTAAATTGAAGTTTAATCTAGGCAAGGCAGGAAGTGATGCTGGTGCATAATTCTACATTTTTTGAGGAAGTAATTATACAGAGGATGGTACTTATTCCATCTCAATAGAATTAGAGTTTGGGGGTGCTCCTGGATAAATATGTGGCAAGAAACATTTTATACTTTGGTTTGTCATATAGTTGCTGTGCATTACATAAGCTTAGCAGTTATAGGATTACAGGACAGATTCTTTTATGGTTTTAAAATTCGTTTAATGATAGGAAGCAAAGAGTAGGAATAAATGGTCAGTCCTCACAATGGTGAGGAGTTAGTAGTGGGGTCCCACAGGGGTTGGTATTGGAGCTCATACTATTAAATCTGTTCATACGTGATTTGGAACTGGGTCGAGCAATGTTGTGATCAAGTCTGCATATGACATGAAATTACAAGGGTGGCAACCAAGAATGATAGCGAAGAGTTCCAGGAGGATCTCCACAAATTGGGTGAGTGGCAACAACATGGCAAATGAAGTTCAATGTTGGTAAGTATAAGGTGATGCACATTGGAACAAAAAATCTCAGTTCTAGTATAGGCTAATGAGTCTGAACTTGCTGAGTGAGACTGAGAGGGGGGAAGATCTTGGGGTCATAGTAGATAGCTCAATGAAGGTGTCAACCCAGTGTACACAGTGGTAAACAGTTAAACTTTGCATTGGGGATTATTAGGGAAGGGATTGAAAAAAACTCAGCTAATTTTATAATGCCCCTATAAATCTGTGATGGAGCCTCATCCGGATTGCTCTATGCAGTTCTGGTCACCATAGGTCAAAAAGGACATTGCAGAGCTGGAAAAAGTACAGAGAATGGTAACCAAGATGATTGGGGGGTTGAAGCAACATCTCTGTGACGAAAGGCTGAAGAGTCTGGGACTTTTCCATTTAGAGCAGAGATGACTAATAGCGGAACATGACAGAGGTTTATAAAATTATGCATGGGTTGGAGAAAGGAGGAGAAGAAACTGCCGCCCCTAAATAGTAAAGGTAAAGGTTACCTTGCTCGAAAGCCAGTCGAATCCGACTCTAGGGTTGCGGTGCTCATCTCCGTTTCAAAGCCGAAGAGCCAGCGCTGTCCGAAGACGTTTCCGTGGTCATGTGGCCAGCATGACTAAACACCAAGGAGCACGGAACGCTGTTACCTTCCCACCGAAGTGGTACCTATTTATCTACTTGCAATTTCTTGCTTTCGAACTGCTAGGTTGGCAGGAGCTGGAACTAGAGACAGGAGTTCACCCTGTCTTGCGGCACCCGGGTCTTGAACCGCTGAACTACTGACCTTCCACAGCCTGCAGTTCAGCGTCTGAGCCACCGCAGCTCCTCTCCGCCCCTAAATACACAGCCCTATAATGGGCCTAATCCCATCCTGACCCATATAAACCAAGCTGGCTTGATCTAATCAGATCTCAGAAACTAAGCAGAGTCATCCCTGATTAGTAGCTGGATGGGAGACCACCAAGGAAGTCCAGGCAGAGGCAGGCAATGGCAACTTGATGGCAAAAAAACACCCTGAAGTTTTGTCTCCACTAGTGGTGGAAAGTGCCGTAAAGTCACAGCTGATTTATGGTGACCCCATGGGGGTTTCAAGGCAAGAGACACCCACAACCCTGCCATTCCTTGGAGGTCTCCTGTTCAAATACTAGTCAGGGCATACACTGCTTAGCTTCCAAGATCTGAAGCTATCAGGCTAGCCTGAGCTATCCAGGTCAGGTCTTGTCTCTACTCCACCTGTTATAATAATTGATGGCCTTGTGGGTACCTGTTCCAGGCAACACAGACTTTCTCTAGCAAGAATCAAACACTTCCTCTGATTCCTCTCTGGAATCTGTGATTAGTCAAATGGAAAAGGGCACCAGGACACTCTGATCTTGCCTACATATTTTCTGTAACTTTCCAAAATCAGACAAAAACCCAGTGCAGAGCAGATGGTCAAACAGTACAGTTTGTTCAGTCAGTTTGTACATGACGCAAACCATACACGCATGAACAACATGTGGTAGTGAGGGGCAAGGAGGCCCTGTCTCCAAGCTTTCTGTTACAGCAGAATAGATGTAGTCCTGCCAATCTCATCTAGCAGTAATATAAAGCCAAGTCAGAGAAAATATGGCTTTTTAAAACCACGGTGCATAGAATATTTGGGGACAGGACTATACAGTTGATTGTTCTATGCAAAGCAATAGTTCAAAGGGGTTTGGGGGCTACTTTTAAATTAGTAAGCCCCTTTTTTACAATTGAACCTGATAAAACCATATCTATTCTATTTAATGTCCTGCTTGTGGCACCATAGGTCTTCTGGCTATTTGATTGGCTATACCCACAGTCAAAGGTTTCTGGACTGATCCTGTACATTGCACATATAGATTTAGAGAGGAGTGATTACTTCCTACTGCTGCCTCTTACCTGCACATGCCCCAGTGGCTCCTGAGGGCTGGAAGAAGCAGTGCAGGAAAATGCAACAACAATGGGAATTGGCTGAATTCTCTCACCCCCGCTCTTGCCAAGTTTTTAAGCAACAGGTTTTGCGTACAAACACAGAATAAGCAGTCCACCAACAAGATAAAAACACAGAATCACACAGCCAGATCTGCCAAAACAGTTTGCCTAGGCAAGAGCTGTTTCTGCCAGTTCCTTGCCCACAGCAGCCTCCCACTTGAGCTCCTCCTCACCCTCCACTAAGGAGTTGCTTTTCAGGGGAGTGCGGGTAGCTGCAGTGGGAATAGGAAAGCCACAGCCCTTCCATGAGCTCACTCCCTTGTAGGGTACAGGATCCAACCTCTATTTTTTTTAATGAAGTTGAATTACAATTCAATTATTTAGCTGTTTCATTTGAAAGCCATTTGTTTTTATGACAATTGGGGCTCACAAGTTTTCTTAAGAGCAGGCATTTCTGGCAAGTCTCCCTTCTCACTGCACAGGCCCACTGTGTTGTTCCTGCAGGTCAATGTCAGCTGCAGCAGAGGAAATTCAGCTGGTGGTTGCCTGGGGGTAGCACAGTGTGGAAGGTGAGACTGCACTGCTGGGGCTCAGCTTGTTACTGGCCAAACACTGATCAGGAGGAAGCAATGGACATAGTTTGCTTGAGTCTGCCCTCGTCTTCAGCAAATCATCAGTGCAAAAATAATGGAAGTTTCTTCTTTGGGCTGAGAGTCCTTAGTATTCTCTGCGGAGTACAGCTTGACACTGTGTCAAACTGTATTCCACTGGGAATGCTAATTTTTCAGCATTTTAAGTTGACACTTGTCCCATGGTTCCTAGTTGTTATGGCTTTAGTAACCCCTTAAGCATCAAAAATTGATTGTGCCATCCATTTTCAGAAGCAAAATTCTATTTTATCATCATAGCATGAAGTGGATTGTGAAGGTGTACTATCTTATAAATATGTAGAAGGAAATATTGCTAGGTAAGAGATAAAGAGACTTTTACAGGTGAGTAAATTGACACTGATTCAACAGCTTGACAGAGGGAAAGTGAATATAGATAGGCTCAGGGTTTAACCAGCATAGCAGGTTAGTAACCAGTGTTTTCTTTAGGCTGACTTTAAGAGAAAGTTGTTAACTGTTATTGCTGAAGTGGTATTTCAGGGCTCTAGCTGGCTTTTAAAATGCCTTTTTGGGCCAGTACCCATCACTAAATTATCCCAAATTGCTTACTTATGCAAAGCAATCCAAAGCCACATTAACCAAGATGCAATTTTCACTTTCCCTGAGATGGCATTTATATAGGAATAATTACAACACTACAGCTTGAATTAGTGCTATAATCATGGTTCGGGTAATTACGCCAGAATGCTGCAGCACTTGATTCCAAAGGAATTTTGTAAGGTTTGTGCGCATTTGACCTGTGATGCAAACAAGAATAGCAAAGTGAGGTCAAATCTCTTGTTTTGCACTCACAGGGGTTAAGACTAGTCTGCATGCTCACATTTGATGGTTTTACAGGTTTTACTCATAATTGTGCCTGATTCTGTGGGTTGCTGCTGCTAACTCTGAAAAGGTCCCTTACTAAAATTAAATTAAAATTTGGACATAACTGCTGACTTTGGTTGACTCTAAAGATTGAGTCTTTACATTCTCAGGAACAGAGGATTAGTTGTAATGCTTCACATAGTTTTATTCCTCTGAGAAAATCCCTGATGTGTTCCAATTTGATGCTGGTTGTAACATAGTTGAGACTATTGAAATGTCCTGTACATGGTGTGGTCTTTTTACAGATCATTTCAATCCAATTACCATGAGGGGATCTGACAAGATCTTGGGATCTGTGAAGGCTCTGTACTCATCCATCTTGGTTGCTGAAATCACATACGGTTCATCTTAATGAGTCCCTGATGTCCATCATTAATCAATCGCCAATTTAGCACACCTTACCTCTGTCACTATAACAGGTGAACATCTGCCCATTACTTAAAAAAAAAAAGCAGTAGAGGTGAATGATATAGCCAATTATCTCCTGGTCTTCAATTTGCCCTCCCTGGACAAGATGATAGGGAGGTTGTAGAACAACTCCAGGTCATCCTGGGTGACTCATCTGCTCTAGATCCCTTTCAGTCTGGCTTCAGGCCAGCTATGGGATAGTGCTGATGGCTTTAGCTGAAGATCTGTTTGAATATGGACAAGGGCCATACCCTTTATTGCCATCAACATTCTGGAAGTAGAAGCAGTGATTAAGGCATGTGCTTTGAATTGTTTTAAATTGTTCCTTATCAGGGTTATTGTTAAAGAGATTAGTTGTCATCAATGTTGGACTTGGTCCCATGGTGTTCCACATGGTATCTAATCTACATATAAGGTCCTTAAAATAAATCACTAATTGTTCTGGATTAGTTTGGCATTAATATGCTGACAACACCCATCTCTGTATTGGTGTATCCAAATTGATTAGAGCCACTGCCTGGACTGCTGAGTTTAAGTGGCTGAGGATGAACACAATGAAACTGAATTTTAACAAGACAGCCACAATGCTGGTTGCAAAAGTTGAGGTCTTGACAGACATCTGATGGGGACCAGCTGGTATTGGGATTATATTGGACTCAAGTGTTATTACTGGAGAAGGAAATTAGTGCAGCTACAAAATATGCTTTATTCCATCTTTATGTAGCTGGGACAATGGCTCCCTAGCTTGACTTGGCCTGTCTGGGCACATGGATCCATGGCACTGCAACCTCATGTTGTTCTGCCCTCAAAGTGAACTTGGACCCGCAGAACTGTCTATCCTACCATGCATGAGCTTCACACATCTGGGCAAAGCCTTCTGTGGGTGCCACCATGTAAATGGGTAAGACTGGCAATGGCTGTACATGTGCATTTATGTTGTGGCTCTCACCTTATAGAACGGCCTGCCTAAGGAAGGCCTCTACACTACTACCATTTCACAGAATGTACAGAGCAGAAATGTCCAGGAGGGCATTTTTATAAAGGGATTAGAATTGTATAATGGAACAGATCAGGAGGATGCTTTTACAAGGGAACAGGTTCATAGTGTATTGCATGTTTTATCCTGCACTTACATTATCTCCTACCTGTGTAATCCACTTCCAGCATTATGGTATGCTAAAGCTTAGTGTTTTGTTTACGGTGTTGTCCGGCTCTTCTTCTTCCAGATGGGTTTGGAGTCGCCATCTTTTCCAAGACCCCTTTTTTCTCCTAGACTTGGTGTAGGTCTCAGAACATGGAGGGGGTCAGAAGTATTTGGGGTCCTCTCTCTCCAGCCACCCATCTCTCCCCAAACATTAGAAAAGTCTGGCTCTTTCTTTCTGACCATTCCTCAGCCTGCCTAATAAAGGGCTTCCTGAGGGTGCATCTACCCCCGATTTCCTCAATTCCCCTCGAGTTGGGGCAAAATTCTGAAGGGCTGCCTTCTCTTACCTCAACCTGCCTTTCCCTATTCCCTTACAGACCAGCCCTCCTTGGCTAAGTGAGTCCCCTCAGCCCAATTGAAAGCTGGACTGTCCTGCCTGTGCCATATTGGGCCCAGCAGCATTTGTCTCCAGACTTGCATGGAGCGTTGAGCTGCCCCAACTCCTGTGAAATCCAGTGCAGGTGGCCAGCTGTGATAGGGTGGGGTCACTGTCCCCAAACTACTGTCCTCAATTCCATAATCCCTGTCCTTGCACATTGTTTATCGGGCATCTGATTGGAGTTTTAAACATATTTTGTAATCCAGCAAGAAAGGTAGTATACAGACAAAGTCATTGGGCATTAGAAGCTGTGGCTGGTTGGCTCCGGCTGAGCCGACTGAAACTAAACCCGGCGAAGACGGAGGTCCTGGGCCTGAGTCGGGTTGGGGCAGGGTTGGGGCTCCCTCTCCCGACCTTCGATGGGGTACCTTTGGTGCCAGCATCTGGGGTTCGGAGTTTGGGGGCGCTTCTGGACTCCACACTAACAATGGAGGCCCAGGTGGCAGCCACTGTCAAATCCGCCTTTTTCCATCTTCGGCGGGGTCGGCAGTTGGTCCCCTACCTTGACCGCGATGACCTGACCACAGTGATCCATGCAACGGTCACCTCGAGGCTAGACTACTGCAATGCTCTCTACATGGGGCTGCCTTTGTCGCAAATCCAGAAGCTGCAACTGGTGCAGAATGCTGCAGCCAAGCTGCTAATGGGTCTCTCTAGGGACCACATTCGGCCTGTGCTGAAAGTGCTGCACTGGTTGCCAATAGCGTACCGGATTCGCTTCAAAGTGCTGGTTCTTACCTTTAAAGCCCTATATGGCCAGGGTCCAACCTACCTGAGGGACCGCCTTTCCCTGTATGTTCCCCCAAGAGCACTATGGTCAGGGGCCCAAAACTTATTAGTCTTCCCGGCCCCCAAGGATGTCAAACTAGCCGCTACTAGGACCAGGGCTTTTTTGGTGGCGGCTCCTACCTGGTGGAACGAGCTCCCAGGGGAGATCCGGGCCCTGCGGGATCTTGTGCAGTTCCGCAGGGCCTGCAAGACAGAGCTCTTCTGCCAAGATTTTGAGTAGGAGCCGCCGCCCCTACTATACTACCACCGCCCTGAGGTCCTGAGGAAACATCTTAGTATGGAAGAAGCCTTCGGCCGTCTTCTTGAACTTCGGACATACGACCCGTCATCCCTAGATCATGGAAGTCACTGAGCACTTTGTTCAACTAGGATTTTTTAAGATGTATTATATGTTTTTAAATTATTATGTATATTATTGTTTTATTATGGCAAGGTTGTCTTGCCCCTGTAAGCCGCCCTGAGCCCACTGGGGAGGGCGGGGTATAAATACGAAAAATAAATAAATAAATAAATACAAATACAAATATAAATGGTGGAAAATATGGCCTATCCCCCAATGCTTATTGAGAGTCTAACTTCACAAGTGTTAATAGCAGCCTACATAGAAAACTGGAGACACAACATAACAGTTTCACTGAATTCAGCCCAATAAACTGTTCCTTAAATCAAGATCTGGGTGCTTGGTGATGACTCTTCTTTACAGGATTTGAGAAGCCGCTTTTCCTCAAGAGAGCAAAAGAAGTCCCATAAACACTGTGGATCAAAGTGCCACACCAGTCCCCTGCCAACAGCCCTTTTCACTGCTACACAGGCCTTTTTTCTCTGGGACTTTTTCCACAGCAAATCTCATCTCCCTCAAGAGAAAAAGCCTCAAGCTTCTCCTCTTTCTCTTGGAGTTCACCCCCTCTCTTGTCCTGTTGCCAGGCAACCACTCAGTCAGCCTGTGTCGAAGTCACCTTTATCTAGAGGGCAGTGTTTCCAGACCAAGACACGTCACAAACTTTCTAACAATAAATAAATATTTTTTCAAGACTTGCACATGCAAAAAATGGCTAGTGCCAACACTTGAGATGGAAAGCCTTTGCTTTGGTTTTCTCTCCTTGGGAAGTGGCCATTGCACTTGTATGAGTAGACATGTGACTTTGGGCCTTTAATAAGCAGCTAGTACAGATAGCATAGGAGCTGCGGTGGTTCAAGTGGTTAAGACGCTGAACTGCAGGCTGGAAGGTCGATAGTTCAGCAGTTCGAGACCCTAATGCCGCATGACGGAGTGAGCTCCCGTCTTTGGTTCCAGTTCCTGCCAACCTAGCAGTTCGAAAGCAAGAAATTGCAAGTAGATAAATAAGTACTGCTTCGGTGGGAAGGTAACAGCATTCCGTGTGCCTTGGTGTTTAGTCATGCCGGCCACATGATCACGGAAACATCTTCGGACAGTGCTGGCTTTTCGGCTTGGAAACGGAGATGAGCACCACAACCCTAGAGTCTGATTCAATTGGCTTTCGAGCAAGGGAAACCTTTACCTTTACAAATAGCATACAATGTACTTAATAGAACAAGCCTCAGAAGAGTTGATACATCAATAGTAAACGTATTAGTCAATATAGACTAGAAGTGATATACTTGATGGCACTATTCATCTGAATACTTAGAATATTTCTAAGAGCTCTCAGAAAATTAACAGGAAAACATTTCACAGAAGTGAAAACATTCACCTGCAATGACTGGCTGAATTATTACTGTTTTTGTGCTTTATCATGTCATGATCTATGAACTGAACACTATCTAAATTCAATTAAGAACTGAATTTAGATACTGTTGTCTTGATCCAAAAATCTCCTGTGGCGTGTGGTATACGGAAGGCAGGATACATGCTAGAGACCGTATATTCTTCTCGCTTTTGTTGATGCCCAAGCTGTATCCTTTTCTGGAAACTAAGGACTTGGTCATCATCTTACCCAAAATACAGCAGCTTGGCTTCTAGCCAATCACAGAATGCGTAACGCAGGTGATTTTCACTCTTTACTAGTTGCTAGCTTATTTCCAAATCCAAAATCAAGGTACTGGGTTTTTACCTTCAGCTGTAAATGAGTGAGGTCTAGAATAATTTATGAACGTTTTGCCCCACATCCACCTCACTCCCCTCAGGAACTGAGGTGAGCAGGCTGAATACTTTAGGTCAGCACCAGCTCCAGTGCTATTATGATCCACAGGGCATCCAGCAGTTTAAATTGTACCTCTTCTTGTCAAGCAATATTCTAGGCTCATTCATTTGTTTGCACTTAAGACATTGTTCAGTGACACAATAAACCAGCTTTGGTGTGTGGTTTTATGCACTATGTTTTTAATTATTGCCTAAAAGCCACATTGTATATCTTACGGTGGAAATGCCACATATAAATTAAAATGTAAATAAGTAAATAAAAATGTGCAAAGTGTTTCCCATAGTCAAAACAAATGGAGAAGCATGCAGGCACAAAAATTACATGTAACCATTGCTGCAGACATGGGGTTCTGGATCAGGCCAATTTACCACATGCACGAAAGTTGTTTGAATTGGGCCCAGAAACAGATGGATAGCCAATGGAGATCTTTCAGCACAAGAATGACGATTCCTTTATCCAGCCACTAACAATTATTTTGCTGCCACATTCTGGACCAATTGGGGTCAAGGTATTTGAAGGACTGCTCCCTCCCATATTATCTGAATCATAAGCTGATTTCCTGTTCTCAAGGTCTGTTCTGTGTCCCCATCTGCACAGGCAAGATAGGTGGCAGCCACAGACAGGACTTTTTGGTGATGGTACCCCTCCTCTGGAATGCCCTCTCCCTTGGGTCTTGCCTAAGCACCTACCTTAGTCTTCTTTAGGTACCAGGCAGAAACATTTCTCTTAACCCAAGCTTTTACCTAAAGGGTCCCAGCTTTTTTAGCTGTCTTATAGTGAGCTCCTAGACTGTTTTATCATCATTTTAGAATGCCAGTTTATGTGCTTTTATGACCTGGTTTTTAAACATTTGGTTTTATTGATTAAAAAAAATGTTTTTACAGTTTTAATTATGAGATGCCGAGTATGTCTGGAGAGGTGGCATACACATTTTCTAACTAAATACCTCAGTCTTTTGACCAACATTTCCAGATGTTCCTAGGGGAAAGTGCAGTTAGGGACTGGAAGCTTGCAGAGTGGTATCATGGTATTCTAGTTGAATCTTTCCCCCATAACAATGTTACTGCTTTACATTACAATCCCAATAACACTTTCCTGGGAGTCAGCCCCAATGAATAGACCTGCTTCGAATTGCTCTCTTAATCCAATGGCTGGTAGCAGCTCTTGACTGTAGGTTGTATTTAGGCCCACCTGTAAAGTTCAAATAACTGTCCACACCTTTAATCTGGTTTCTCAAATGGCAAGCCTCAGTGGGACTTTCTAAAAAGGTCAAGAACTTACATCAGTCTTAACTACAGTGCTGCTTTCTCATCCAAGGGCCAGGTAGCCAGGATCTGGTTATAATTCTTGAACAGCTAGTAGCAGTGGGTTCTTCTCTTCTTCCTAGGTAAAGGAAGATGAGAGACTAATATATGGCTGGTGTATTTACTTAATTGAAGTGACTGGTCAGCTCTGCCCTTATCAGTCCAATAAAACCGGTAAGGAAATCTTCAAGCACTGCTATAAGCTGCCTGTGTAGAGACTACATGAAAAACTATCATAAGGATTCTGTACATGCCAAGGAAATCCCAGTAACTTACTGGGGTAGCCCACTTTCTAGACAACCACGGAATCACTGTTTAACTTAAGCCCTGAACCAGGCCTAAAAAGTTTCATTTATGAGTCGTAGCTGAAAGAAAATACAAGCTGGTCATTTAGCATATTGCAGCTATTAAACTTTAGTCCATAACATGGCTGTTTCCTTGGTTTTTAAACACATTTTTTTTTAAAAAGTAGCATCTCATTTTACAGAAAGAATTCTACTGCAGGGTAAACAATAAGCTTCCAGGTATACACAGATCTTGTGGGGTTAATTCACATTCCATTCAAAGTCCATTTTTTTAAAGGTTCACACACCTTAACATCTAACAAGATAACACAATAGTTACTAGTATTTTTCAAACTCTGCTTCAGTTAACACACACAAAATCAAAAGAAGCCAACACTTAACACAATCAGACCCACCCAATTTAAGTCTTAAATGAAGAAGAAGAGAAGAGATTGGATTTATATCCCACCCTTCACTACCTTGTCTCAGAGTGACTTACAATCCTTTCCCCTTCCCACAACAGACACCCTGTGAGGTAGGTGGTGCTGAGAGAGCACTCTTGAGAACTGCCCTTGAGAGAACAGCTCTGAAAGAACTTATGACTGACCCAAGGTCACACCAGCACCCGGTTCTCCCAGATTAGAAGCCGTGCTCTTAACCACTACACCAAACTGGCTCTCATCGAGTACTTCTTATCTCGAAGATCTAGTACCTCCAGAAATGTGCTCTAAAACTGCACATTTTATTTCAAATCTTTGGTCCTTTTCAAACTGCCTTTCTATTCTGTTCTAATAACTGATTGCTAAAGGATTTTTTCTGTCATTTAAGACCAATCTATTTTAGTAACCAGCTGCTAGTGGAATTTATTTACCTGTTCATACAAACCCACTCGCATCAGGTTAGCAAAGCATGGTTGAGCTGCTTTTGAGGGAAACTGCTTCTGTCCATTCTCTACCACTTTGTTGTGCTTCTGAATCACTGTGGTGTGCTGTTTAAAATGTCCATAGCACTTCTTACAGTGCCACTTTCCCCCCTGTTTTTTTTCGCTGTGTGATCTTCCTCAGACTTTTTTTTAATATTCTAAGTCTAGCACTATAGCACTCAACTTAGAAATTTTTTTTGAAGTCTGAGGAAGATCACACAGCCAAAAAGGCCAGAGAAAAAAGCGGCACTGTTTGAAATGTCCATAGCATTTCAGAGATGGCTCATTAATGGAAGGAAAGTTGCTATATGGAACCCCCATCCCTGTATTGCTTTACTTGAAATTTGGCCAACCTTGGATAACATCTGGTCTAGAACGATAAAGTGAAAATGGCCTTTTTGAAAGATATCTATGTAGCAGAAGAATCAATTTTCTTCCTAGCTTACATCATCTTCCATTTCCTGTCATCTCTTACCTGCAATCAGGATGCAACTAGGAGTGTACACTTCAAAAAAAAATCATTTTAATTTTGTTTCAAAATTTCAGAAACAGCATGATTTTTTTCTTATCCCACAGTTTTGGAAGTGCTGATACTCTTCCAGAAATCCATTTAGGGAACTTTTCTGGGTTTGGGAATATAGGCACCTAGAAATCATGCCCTTTTTAAAAAACCACCAGAATGTACTGCCCTGCCCTGCTTCCCCATGGCAACTGGAGCAGTGAGGGAGACACGTGCACATACCAGCTGGGCCATGGTACTGATGCTGTGGCAGCCCTTTAATACCCTTTTAACCTTTAAAGTTCCACTGTGATAAGAGCAGTTAGGCCACAGTAAGGCTGTGGAAAGGATACACACTCTCTCTCCCTCTCCCACCCTTGTCAGTGTTCCTGCTACCTGACTCTCCCATTCCTGAAAGGCTCCCAAAATTTCAGGAGGAAAATTTTAATTACTCCTGAAATTTCTGGAGGATTTGGGTCACTTTGGATATCCCCATGTTAAATTCTGGGAGTAATTTTGGCTCAGGAATATCTGTGTGCACACCTCTAGATAAAACATGTCACAAAACTTAGGATTCTATGCATGTAAGAGAACAGACTGGCAATATCTTTGTTCATCTTTTTCACTGTGACAGTGGGTTGAATCCAGTCAGCTTTTTCACTCCATTGCACCCAGTTCTCATCATCGCTACAGCCCCCCGCCACACTTTTGCACATTCAGAGCAACCTTTTTGGGATGGTCAAAGAGGATGCCCCCTTCCTTTCTCGTCAGCAGAAAAGCTGTTTGGGATCCAACCCAATAGGAAGACAAACCTAAGAAAAGTATGAGTGACTGTGGAAAGAACAGGGAAATGAAGAAATGCTTCCATAGTTGACTACAGAAAGCTGTGGCTGACATTAACAAATAAGTTCCTCCATTCAACAAGCCAGCCTCACCTTAGAATCTAGAAAACTGTGATGGTAGCGGCAGAAAGGCAGGAGTCTTAAGCTCTGTGATAGGTAACTCGTGGAAACAGGTCTACCAGAACGATATTTATTGCATCACCAGCTTTATTCATAAAAATCTCATCAGATATTTGAAAAGTGCTTATAGAGAAGATGTACCTGCTATACTTTACTTGCCTGCTATGGCCCCACACGGCTCTAATTTTGGCCCACAGCAGCTGGAAGAGAGAATGGGCAAAGAGACCGGCTAAGGAGAAAACTGCTCAGGAATGAAGGAGACAGCAGCCTTTCTCTTGATGCCTTTGTACTTCTAAATTCAAACCATATTCAAATGAGTATGGTAACCTTTCCACAGAAGTACCAGCTTTTTTAGGTGCCATGATCTATCATGGAAGATACAAACATTCTTGCTACTATTAGCAGTTCTATATTGAATTTGCAAAAAAAAAAAAAAAAAAGCAAATCTAATTGCTTTCAAGTCTTGTCTTTGCCTCCTGCTTTCATTGGTTTTAGAGTAGCGTCTCATTTTCTCTTGTTATAAAAAAGATGATGAAGGCTTTCAAGAACTGAGCCACTGCTTAAAGAGCCAACTTCAGCACTGGAGAAACAATTACTCTTCCTAGAACAAGTTGAAATGCAGCTGCAGTGCACCAATTCATCATGTTTGGACCCCTTCTAATGAACCTCATTACTCACAAAAGAAAATGTTCAATTGGACACCAGTGGCAACAGGTTCCAGTGTATGGATCCTTAGTAACATTCTTATGCTGCAAGTAACAACATGTTTTTGCCATTCCTCAAAAGTGCAAAATTAGGACAAGTTAACATACATCACAAATAAATACCCAGTGTTTTACAGGTACTACACAGGTCCTCTTTAACCAAAATAGTATTTAAATTAAAAAAGAAAAATATAGCTTAGAGGCAGGATTTTTTTTCAAAGTCTGACTTAAAAATATAATTAACCTTTGAGACACTACTTAAAAAATTCCTAGACTATTTCTGTCTTCAGCTTATCAACAGAAGTATACAAATGTGTTCTACAAAACATGTTACAGATTGCGTAGAAAATTTTTTGCTGTGTGCAAATCTTACTAAAATAAGGCTTGCGTTAGATCGTTATCTAGTATTTTCAGAGAATGCAGAGAAATGGCAGGGGGAAAAATTCCCTGCGGTCTGCACTCAATGGCCATTTACTCATTTCCATTAAACCTCAAAGGATTCAACAGCTGAAAGCTACAGACTTGTCCACCGCATAAGGCAACATGGTATGTATTCAGCACAGCACCTGCTTTCACCAAGTCATATGTTTACATATGTTAAATTCATTTTGATTCAACTGGCAAAGGACTGTTATCTTCCCTCTTAAATAGAAACCAAAAGAGTAATTGCATAAAAGTCTTATTGGATTTGTCATACTGGTTCTTATTCGTATTCTCTTATCACTTCTTGGGAAACTAAGTCTACTTAATAGAAAAAATAAACCCTGAAGCTGATTGTACAACTGAGGGTTTTTTTAACGCACCCCAAATTGACTACAATAGTTTAATGAGGGAGACTGAGGTGAATAAAATCAAGGGTTGGAATAAGGTAACATAAAATGTAGCTTAATGACTACCATAAGCTGACAGTTTACATAGCTGGAAATAAGGCCCAAAATAAAAGATGTAACAATTTTTCTCCGATCAAGTATTATCAGGAATATAAAGTAGAATTTGCCTTTAGAAGTAGTTCTGTATTTAAAAAATTAAAATAAAAAACTCATAAAATGAACTAATAATAATCCTCAAAATCACCAAATACTTTGCAACATAGAATTGAATGTTCCTGTGCAAGAGCGGCCAGTTCCTTGAGAAACTCTGGGAAGAGTGCAGCTGCCAGGATGGCATTCCT
>NW_015164665.1:985183-1022474 GCF_001447785.1 Gekko japonicus | reverse complement strand
ACAGGCGAAGGGACGCTGGGCAGAGCAGCTCCTCTTTTTGCCTTACTTCCCAAGAAAGGCTGCAGGATGACTTGAGAAGCTTCTGAAAGGTTCCTTCCTTTTCCCATAATGTTGGTGAGCTGGGCATGGTCTGAAGTCAGAAGGAGAAAAACATCAATTTTAAACTGGTTTAAGAAACTGAATGTATGTACAGTTTAAAGACAGTATGAGGTGTAGTGTCATTCCACAGGACAACAACATTTCGCCACCTTTTCTTTGTTTTACTTCTCAATTTCTTAAAGATTTCTGGTTTATGATTCTTAATTTCTTTCAACACTACCACAACAACCATATAGACAGTTCCCTGTTGAAAAAAAAATGACAATACAAATTACCTAAAGCTGAAAGTTACTGACTTACTCCACACTACCAAGTGATTTTGAAGTTGAACTGGTATTTAAAATTGAAGTGTCCTGGGTTTAGCACCCATAAACTAGCTCTTCATTCTGGCTTTAAGCAATGTGAATGAGCCAATGTGTAGAGATTTCAAAGCACTAGCCCTCCAGTCACAATACTAGTACTACATAAAGGAAGCATTTTTACAACTATTACGATTGCATATGCAAGTGTTGTTCACCCAATATACCCTAAGCCACTCTCACTAAATCCTGAAAGACTTATGTTGAGTTTCAAGAACCAGAGTAACAGCAGTGTTTTTGGCTTTTGGTTTATGTATACAACTCACACATTTACTGTACACATTTACTTGTGGTGGGAGGAAGTGTTGTTTTTATTTGAACGCTGTATAATAATCCTGTGCAGAGTTCAAATAGTCTTGTATGTTCTATTACCACAGGCCATTTCTACCTTATATTCCATAATTGACATAATGATACATGTTGATGGACAACTGGCTGCAGGCACTGCAATTTGATGGCTGGCACTGTGAGCTTGACTGAGAGCCAAAGCCGCAGTTAGCCAGACATTCATTTATTCTATAAGCAAGAGCCCTCAAAGGCTGCTAAAAATGGGCGGTGGGGGTAGGGAGAGAGAGAACAGCACAGGCAGACTGCTTTGGGGTCCTCGCAATAATCAATGTGTAAGATTTTGGCAAACAATCAGGTCTTTAAAATGGAAAAAAAAATGATAGAAAACTTAAAAATACTTACATACACCACCAATCAGTGCCTACTGTGTGAACAGATAAGTATTGGGACTTAATTACACAGCATGAAAAAGGGTTTTGATGCCTAGGAAGGCAGCAATCTGCTTACCTCCTTTTGTTGGAAGATTTAACTCTTTTTATTGCATTGAACTATTTGCAACCTTTGTGTTAAGCTTTACAGAAATGGCCTAAGAAGGGGGCTAGCGTTACTGTGTTAGATCCCCCCTTTTAAATACGCCTTTATTTATGGCGCGGTTCACTGATTCATACTGTAAGTTTCTACATGATAGTTATTTGGATTTATATTGTACTTGACTTACTATGAATGTAAATATTCTTAAAAATAAAATATTAATGGTTTTTTTTAAAAAGGATTTTGGAGCTAGGTAAAGCTAAATTAAGAATACAGTGATGAATTAGAATATAAAATGGCCTAGATCCAAAGAACAGTTAAACTACACTTGTCAACACACTTCATTACTCCAGACAAACTGCTTTTAAAATTGAAGGGAATTTCCCAAATTAGTGTATGATACCAGATTGGAATTAGTTGTTCAAAGTAATTTAAACAAACACACACAGCTAATGCAAGATGCTGGCATGAACCTATGCAGTTCCTTGGATCCTGGTCATTGTATGTTAGCTTTCAAAACAGAATTCACAGGACAGAGATATAGTATCCTCTGGGATCTGATGTGTACGATTAAGCTTACCTATCCAATTAAACACACAAGAAACACTGGCAGCTTCTTCACTGCTTCACACACACTTGGAAGTGCAACCTATACACACAGAACTAGAACTAAGTGAGGCCCCTCCCATACATGCCTTTTTGGGGAAACAGAAACAGTAACCACTTCAGAACTGGGAGTCAGAGGTCACTAGTACTTGACTCACTGTTGGGGACCAAGAGATAATGACAGGAGAGGGTTCCCCCCCCCCAACTGTGGTTCTGTAAACCAGCTCCCTGAATCCTTTGGTACCTGGTAAGCATCATATTTACCACATATTTACCACATACATCCTTAAGAAGCTAAGAAGTACAAACAATTATTTTTGCATGCTTCCAAAAATTACAAATTAGAAATGGAGAAAAACAACCTCAGGGGGTACTCTCCTTCGCTTCTTATACTACTGTAAGTCTTTTAAAAATGTTCCACTGCTAAATAATTAGTCACTATGGTTACTGTTCTCATCAGATTCTGTACATTCCCCATTATACCTGAACATAATGTCTAATTAAAACTTGTACTCAGAACAGCCATACAATAACAATGCATGGATATATCAATTCTAGCAAAACAACAAGGGCGTTTTGGGTGCAGTAATTTTATTTTGCAAACATAAAACATACTGACTGCAATCCAAAGGAATGCACATGAAGCATTTTTCTTAGATAATATTTTTTAGCACCCGCCCAGACAGAACATCCGAATGACTAAGCTTCTTTCTAGATGACCTGGTAATCAAAGGCCCCTGCCACACGGCAGGGAAAACACGAGGCGAAACGTGGCTAAAGAGAGCCGTATCAAAAAAGATACGCGCGGGCGTTGCTCCCCGGCATGATCACATGCTGGGGAGGAAGTGTCAGAGGCAAGGGGGAGGCCGCCGAACTGTGCAGGCTCAAGCATATGCAGTTTTGGCCAGAGGCCGGGATGTGCCGCTGCAAGGACGCGCGGCCGATCCCACGGCCGGTTTGAGCCGCTCCACTTCGCATGAACCACCCAGGTAGGTGGTTCTTTTTAGAGCGGGTTTTCGCGCAGAAGAGACAGATCGGGGACGGACAGGCAACGATTCCCAGATGTTGCCGTGGGATCGCACCCGTTTGAGCCACCCCTGTTCTGTCTCGCTCCCGGACCAAAACCCCTCGTATGAACGGGGCCAAAGATCTACTGTATCTCTTAATAGAAGATCAATCTAGCTAACAGCAACTGACCAGTTCTCCATAAGAATGTCCTCTTCTAAAAACTATCAACAAGAGTTGTGGCAGTGATTGCTGGCAACTCTTATCTGTAATCACTTTTTCCAAGCAGTTCAACTACATTTACATACTGCACAGATGGGGATGGTCAGTAAGAAACACAAATAAGTTACATATTATACCAAAGCACTGGACTGTGAGAGAGAGGAAGGGAAGTTGTAGCCTTGCTGCTATCTGAAACTGGATTAGCGTTCCACAGCTATAGTGTTACAAAGAAGTTGTGAGCAACCTGTGCCATTATCTCCCCCCCCCCAAAAAAAGAGACAATCATTAAGAAGTTCAAATAATGACAATTCTTTCAGAGGGTAGCCATGCTGATCTGCAGTAGAACAACTAGATTAGAGTCCAGCAGCACCTTACAAACCGTCAAGGTTTTCAGGGCACAATCCTTCAAGAGTCAAAGCTCTCTTTCTCAGATACCAACCTGACAAAGGGAGCTTTGACTCTCAAAAGCTTATACCCCGAATATCTTGTTGGTCTCTAAGGTGATAGTGGACTCTAATCTAGCAAAACCAATGTGCTTGAAAGACCAGGTATGCATAAAATAGCAGTACCATCTTGCATGCAAAGCAATATCTGAACCCCAGTGAAACAAGTTCTTAACAACTCCTTCTTATACAATAACAGGTGGTCTAGAAAGACCCTTAAAAGGTGCAAATTTGGCATGTTTAAAGGAGCCCTGACACTGAATCACACACACAATGTTTTTTGTAAAATCTCTCTAATCCAAAAATGTTGTAATGCAGAACGTCACGAAATTGTTCAGGAAATCTAAACATTAACTATGGAGTCTATGGAGGCAGCAGGTGAAGAGGAATTGCAGAAAAGATAGGTGTTCTTTCACTCCCTGTATCAAGGGCACGATGTACGTTTTAGCTTGCTCGCCTGCATTTCAGTTGCTACAAGTAAAAGTTGCCTCTGGCCAACACACAGAACTGGCATGGCAAATTTTATTTCTCAGTAGCAGCAACATAAGAAGGCAGCTGCAGCACGGAAAGCTGTTCCATATGATGGCTTCTTGCATCTCCACCCCTAGACTTCTATGGCTGGACTTATTTTTAAACACAGCTTGTTCCACTTGAGGGCACATTCATGAGATGCTGAGCATGCTCTTCTCTCACAACAATTGTACAAGCCATAATGCCTTTTCCTATTAGATTCACATAAGCGTATATCTGAAACTGCTCTCCCCAAAGTTTATCTAAAGGGAAGTGCATACATTACATGGTCACACTAAAAATAAATCAACTTGCAGACATGTGTCACCAGTTACCATTCTTCTATTCCTGTATTTATTTATTTTATTTATTTAATTCAATTTATACCCCGCCCTCCCCGCAATGCGGGCTCAGGGCGGCTTACATAGGGGCAAACGCCAATATAAAACATAATTAAAACCATTTAAAATCCAACAGTACAAAACATTCATAACGAGTTACTGACTAAAGTGCTCTAGATGTTCTACATGAAATTTCAGAGATGGCATATTTGAACTGTTCAGCATCGTCTGCTCCAGGGAAGCATTGATGTTCCCTCATCCAGGGCCAGGTGAAGATGGAATAATGATGATGGTAGTGGCGGCTCCTACTCATACGCCTGGTGGAAGAGCTCCGTCTTACAGGCCCTGCGGAACTGCACAAGGTCCTGCAGGGCCCGGATCTCCTCCGGGAGCTTGTTCCATCAGATAGGAGCCGCCACCGAGAAAGCCCTGGCCCTGGTAGCGGCCAGCCTGGCCTCTTTGGGACCTGGCACTGCCAGGAGATGTTGGGTCCCGGACCGAAGTGCTCGCGGGGGAACATATGAGGAAAGGCGGTCCCTTAGGTAAGCTGGACCCAGACCATGTAGGGCTTTAAAGGTAAGAACCAGCACTTTGAAACGAATCCGGTACGCTATTGGCAGCCAGTGCAGCGCTTTCAGCACAGGCTGGATGTGGTCCCTTCTAGGAAGACCCATCAACAGCCTGGCCGCAGCATTCTGCACTAGCTGCAGCTTCCGGATTTGCGACAAAGGCAGCCCCATGTAGAGAGCGTTACAGTAGTCTAGCCTCGAGGTGACCGTCGCATGGATCACTGTGGCCAAGTCACTGCGGTCGAGGAAGGGGACCAACTGCCACACCAGCCGCAGATGGTAGAAGGCTGACTTGGCAGTGGCTGCCACCTGGGCCTCCATAGATAACGAGGAGTCCAGGAGCACTCCCAAACTCCTAACCTCCGGCGCTGGCACCAAAGGCACCCCATCGAAGGTCGGGAGAGGGAGCCCTAACCCCAACATTGTTATACCTGCAGGAGTTTCAGATTTACATTTAAAAAACACACACTCACTTTTGAAGAGCACTTTTAAGGATGTATCGCTGACATAACAGCTTGTCTAGTTATTGGCTTGGATCTAACCATGAGCGCTGCACATGGAATGCAGTTTTCCCATCTCCCCTTCCTGCTGCAGCCCCCATTTTGTCTGAGAAGCATCTTCTGAGATTCAAATGGAATGCCATGGGATGTGACAGAATTTTTACTTAATACTTCGTTTATACCTCATCCTTCTCACCAACAGAGACCCAAAGCAACTTGCATTGTTCTCCTCCCCACTCCTCCATTTTATCCTAACAACAACCTGTGAAGTAGGTTAGACCAACAGTGTGTGACTGGCCCAAAGTGAGTTTCCATGGTAAACTGGAGGTTTTAACCTGGATCTCGCAGATTCGAGACCAGCATTCTAATCACTGCATCACGCTAGCACACTGGAGCTGCATCAGTAAGGGGACAGTGAGAAATAATATATTTTGTACAAATGGAAATGCACTTGTACAGGTTTGGGTACAAGCTGTTATTTAAACCTACCCTACTCCATATTGCTGTTGGAAAGATAAAATGAGACTGTGGACTGGAACCTGCAGAGAATTCTACAGATGAAGAGGGCAAGCAATTTTTACTGATTTCCTCCCTCCTGCAGCAGACCTCTAACATGAAAGCTTATTCCCAGAATTAAACTTTGTTGGTCTTAAAGGTGCCACTGGACTCAAACTTTGTTCTATTGCTTCAGACCAACACAACTACCCACTTGAATCTTGTCCCTCTGTATATTATCCTGAGCTTCTCAGGGCTCTTTCATACAGGTACTTTAACTTGCTTTGGCTTCTGAAGCCAAACAGACTTTTGAGGTTTCACACACCTTTATGGTAAATCACTGTCCTCCTATAATTAATGAAGCCTTGATCTGGATGCTTCAAAACCTGGCTTATTCTGAGGTATTTTTTGTGTGTGCTAAATTGTAGAGAGTGGAAGGGCACTGCTGACATGTAATGGCATAAATCACATTAGCGGATGAGCAGGAGTAGGAACCTGATATAATATGGCTAATGTTGCTGGGTCTAGTAATGGTGTTGCTAGGATTGACATAAGAGCAAAGTTGACATCTTGGTTTGTTGCAGGCCTTGGTATCAGTGCCCATGTTACTGTTAAATAGATTATAATTGTGTGTGAGAACTTGTTTTAGGTTAGCAGGCTACCTGTAAGCAGGAAAAGGTTGTGCCACCCCCAATGCTTGTGTGAGGGAAGTGTCACTATCCAGCGTGGGTTGTAGGTCATTAATACTGTGTTGAACTGGCTTGAGTTGTGAGCTGTAGGTGACCACCAGTGGTGTTCTGTTGTCATTTTCTTTGGGCTTGTGTTGTAGCAAGCTGTCCCTGGGTATCATTCTGGCTTTTCCAATCATCTTTCTCACCATATCAGGAGGATACTGTAGTTGCAAAAATACCTGTTGCAGACCCTCCAAGTGAGTATCTCTGTGTGAGTGATTGGAGCAGATGTGACTTCCCTCACATAGGAACTGGGGGGGGCAACCTTTTCTTGCTTACAAACAGCAAAGGAAAAAAATGGTACAGGAAACTGCATTGCAGTCTGAAAAGGAAACAGTGATTTATAGCCACTTACAAAATGGATTCAAACGAGGATAAAAGTTGTGGTGTGAAAGGGAACTTAGATACAAATGTAGTATCTGAAGTATCTCCCTGGTACTTGGCTTTTCCCTTAACAGCACACAGAGATAATCTATGAAAGTTGCTTCACCACCTGACCTTTCAGAGGTAGCAGCCACAGCCTACAGGAACTACCTACCTACCTCTCTGGACCATAGCTCTGTCCCACCCCAGTCACCCCACAGTAAAGTGTCGGGAAATGGCTCTAACGTTCCAGAGTCCTAATTTTGCCCTAGGCCTGCCAAGTCCAATGGTACCAAATCTGGTTAACAGTCACCTTCCAGCTATCCTACAAAATAAATATTATTTTTATCCCATAAAAACTTCAGACATATGTGCAGAGGGTGGGGGAGTGTTTACAAGGTACTTAATCCCAATAATCCTTTAACAATAAGCATATCTAAAAGGTGCTTCAATCTTTATTTATTGAAGCTTATTTTAAAAAGTTAGTAAAACTTTTTTTCTATCCTGCATTAAGAGCAGCAATTACTTGCCTTTGGTCAATGACTCTAATGGAACATCAGACATGTCCACTCGTAAAAGCAGATATTGTTGTGCTTGTATGAGAAGGTGGGGGAAATCCTTTTCAATGGAAGCAAACTGCTCGATTTTATTTTTCACAGATGCCAGCACCTGCCAAAGCAACAGGAGCAATAAATCTTCATATTGTCATTTTAGTTACATACAGAATTATCCATATTAAGTGTCAGTTGCTCTCAAAAATCACATTACAGATGGTTACAATGCCAGGTTCTGCACAACAGCATTATTATTATTAATCTATCAACTTTACAAGCATTATGCTTCAACTCTGCAGCACCTAAAGGAACAATTCAAAGTGAAATATTAGTCACTTGTTTAAAAGGGGGGGTCATATCTGCCTCATTGCTATATTAATAACCAGTTATAACCAATGATAATACTACTAACAGACAGTATTAACTTAGAACCTTGTCATGATTTGTACCTGGTATAGTGATCGCACACTAGGCTGAAATACCATGTTGGTATTGAGCAGAAAAGAACGGAGAAGGGGTTGTGGGTAACTAGCCAGATGTGTAATAATTCCAATGAGCAGCAAATTGACATGCAAGGAGTTTTCCAACATGTTCTCCAACTTTGATAACACCACACTTATAAAAGGTCCTGCAGATTTAAGCAAAAAAACCAAAATTAATTTTAAGGCAATAGAGAATTGGAGAATTTTAGGAGAACAAATGCTTGGAAGTACAAGTCTTCACCATTGGGTGAGGGGTAAACTAATTTGTATCCAGTGTGTAAAGAAACTGGAGCCATGAACAGACAAGACAGACCTTTCTACAAACCTGAGAAAAGTCCAGGTTTGCACAAAAAGCTGAAATCTGGAAAGAAAGAAAAATGGAGGGGTTAAAACCCTCCAAAATAATGGAAGCAGCACCTGTACCTTTGAAAACAAATGCCTTCTACAGTGGACATTTTGGGGGCTATTTGGCAACCACAACAATATTGCCAGTCTTGGTTTCTGTCAATAAAAGGCAGGGGGAAGGGACAGGTCTGTTTTGACCTTTGAGCAAAGAGTCATTGGGCCAAGACCCAGCTGCTTGCTACTGGCAGAGGCAGATGCTTGCTACTGTTCAACAGCAGTCACTGCACAAAGCCAGGATGGTGTAATGGTTAGAGTTTCAGACTTGGATCTCCCCACTTGCCAGTCACACTCCTAGCCTATCTTACCTCACAGGGTTATTATGAGGATAAAATGGAGAACAGGAGAACTATGTAAGCTGTTGTGGGACCCCACTGAGAAAAGTGGGGGTATAACAGAAGTAAATAAATAATAAATTCAGCTGAGAATGGAAGGCAGATAAAAGGTAGGCTGGCTGGTGGGTAAGAAGGAGAAAAGGAAGCACAGAAGGGGAGAGAGCATGGGGGTTGCCAAGAGGAAGGAAAGAATAGTTGGGGAGGGGGATACAGGGTTCAAGTTTCCCAGCAAGTCCTTGCAGGTCCCTCACTTGTTTCAATTCAATCTCAGGCCTGGTTTTGGAATGAAGAAATCCTTGGCTACCCTAATAGATGACCTTTGCTGGGAAAGACAAAGAAATGCTACCCATTAATTCTCCTAGACAATTCACTGACCAAGATATCCTTGTGAATGGGTTGGCAGGGAGGAGTATTGGGGCAGCACAATTTGCTGGTTCCATCCCTATCTTGTTGACCAGAACTGGAAGGCTGTGAAAGAACATCTCTTATCAGACCCAGTGCATTTATGCTGTGGTTCCCCATGGGTCTATTATACTCTCCATACTATAGCATACATTCAGGATACAAGAAGCTCAGAATTACTTCATGGGCTTTCTGGGTTTAAAGTGCCATTAGTTATTCCTGGGGCCTATTCATTTTTGCTATTCATAATAAACAATCCCTTAAGAAGCTCCCATACAAGCATTTTACTCATCTTACCAGACTATCCTTTCCGCATAACATGGTGACAGTCTACTAGACATCAGGAAAAGTACGTGGATAGTTAATGGTAAAAAGTTGTGAAAATGTTTTAGGAAATATGCAGAGTTAATGCTGGAAAAGTGTATCAATCCATGGGTAGTGAACTGTTTCCAAAGGCTTAAACCACCATCTTCAGGCTTGATTAAAGCACCTTGTTAGATGAAGAATCTCAGGTGACAAGTAGAGGTTTACAAGCTTTGCGAGAGTAGCAGCAGAGACTAATTAGATCAAAATTAATGATGTTATACAAAACTCACTGTGCAGGCACATACATAAAACTAATTGGGGTCCTATTCATAATAAAAGTTTTATTTGCCACATTACATTCCCATTATTGAAATGCTGATTGTGTCCTTGTTACAGGATAAATGGACTGGGGCCAGTATCACATAAATTATTAGAAGAAATGGATGCTATTTTTTCAAACATAAAACACATTAGTGTCATATAAGAATATCGGTTGTTGTCCACACTTCCAAATTTCCAAATACTGCATTAAAAAAATTAGGGAAAGTCAGAGAGCTTTCCCCCTCTAGGGGAATTAGTATACCCCTCTAGGTATACTAATCCCCCTCATGGATCACTGCATTGTCGTGGTGAGGGGGCTTGAGTGGTTCGATGAGGCTGTGGGCTATGCCGTGGAAGGCCACCCAAGATGGACAGGCCACAGCAGAGAACTCAGACCAAACGTGATCCCCTGGAGAAGGAAATGACAACCCACTCCAGTATTTTTGCCAAGAAAACCCCATGGACAGTATCAAAAGGCTAAAAGATATGACGCCGGAAGATAAGCCCCTCAGGTCGAAAGGTGTCCAATATGCTACTAGGGAAGAGCAGAGGGCAAGTACAAGTAACCCCAGAAAGAGTGAAGTGGCTGGGTCAAAGCCAAAAGGACGCTCAGTTGTGGATGTGTCTGATGGTGAAAGGAAAGTCCGATACTGCAAAGAACAATACTGCATAGGAACCTGGAATGTAAGATCTATGAATCAAGGTAAGCTTGGCATGGTCAAAAATGAGATGGCAAGACTGAACATCGATATCTTAGGAATTAGTGAACTAAAGTGGACAGGAATGGGCGAATTTAACTCAGAAGACCATTATATCTACTACTGTGGCCAGGAATCTCGTAGAAAAAATGGTGTGGCCTTTATAGTCAACAAGAGAGTGCAAATGTCAGTACTGGGATATAATCTCAAAAATGACAGAATGATTTCAGTCCGATTCCAAGGCAAACCATTCAACATCACAGTAATCCAAGTCTATGCCCCAACCACTGATGCAAAAGAGGCTGAAGTGGACCGGTTCTATGAAGACCTACAACACCTCCTAGAACTAACACCAAAAAATGATGTCCTCATCATCATAGGGGACTGGAATGCTAAAGTAGGAAGTCAAAAGGTAACCGGAATAACAGACAAGTTTGGCCTTGGAAAGCAAAATGAAGCAGGGCAAAGGTTAACAGAGTTTTGTCAAGAGAACACACTGGTCATAGCGAACACCCTTTTCCAACAACCTAAGAGGCGACTCTACACATGGACATCACCAGATGGGCAACACCGAAATCAGATTGACTATATAATTTGCAGTCAAAGATGGAGAAGCTCTATTCAGTGTGACATTGTACGGGAGGCAGCAATCACCACCATCCCAAAGAAAAAGAAATGCAAGAAAGCAAAGTGGCTGTCTGATGAGGCTTTACAAATAGCAGAGGAAAGAAGGAAAGCGAAAGGCAAAGGCGAAAAGGAAAGATTTACCCAACTGAATGCAGATTTCCAGAGAACAGCAAGGAGAGATAAGGAGGCCTTCCTGGAGCCCGGTTTATGGTGACATGCTGAGCAGACTCATCTACCGGACCTCCCAGGGATGAAATCTATGCACCAGCAGAAAGGAGGGGGGGCGGCATCTCGCTAACCCCCCCTGGAGCCTGGTTGAAAGGCTCCTAGCCATGGGACTTTTGAGAGGTGACCTCTTCGCCAGCGTGATGCTGGGGAATCGAGGCGCTTCTTCGTCCTGATGGTCCTCCTGCTGTGTGTCCGTATGGAACTAGTGACGCTGACCGGGACAAGCACTGGAGATCGAGCGGTTTAAACGGAGCTACAGCGAGGTCACAAGACCGACTATGAACTGTGTCGGATTCGAGCGTAATTTACTTTTTAAAAGGAAAGCTCCCACCCCAAGGACTAGGAAAGAAAGCAAGTAGGGGAGGGGCCCCTCCCATGCGCACAAATTTAAATGCGAGACCCGAGGGGGGAGCGAAAGCAAAAACACTGAAATCTGTTGAGAGAGACTTACCAAGGCGCAGATGAGCATATATTCAGAGACTTTAGCAAATCTTCGGAAAGTAAACAATCCATAAAGATGGCGGGGAAAAGGACTGAGAAAGAAAAACTTTTAAAAGCTAAAGTAGACGGGAGCCCTTGTCCGGAAGCAACCACCAAGTTGGCTAAAACGTTGGCAGAATCCCTGCGCCCCCTGCTAGACCAGATGACTAATCTCAAGAAACAGTTGTCAATGATGAACCAAAGCATCACTACTCAGCAGCTTCAATTGAATGAGACTCTTAGAATCACGGAGCAAACAGCTGAGAAAGTGAAAGAAGTTGACACCACTACCCAAAAGGTGAAGAAAAAAGTGCAAAGGTTAGAAAAGAAGCAAATTTCTACAGAAGAACAACTTTTACAGCTACAAATGGAGAAGGCAAACTTGGTCCTTTAATTCCAAGGTGTCCCAGAATTCAAAGGAGAGAATCTGAAGCAAGTGATGAGTGATGCATTAGCCGCAGTGACAGATTTGAATGCGGAGTATCTCATGAGCAAAATGGATGTGGCAGAAAGTGAAGAGGACCTAAAGAGCCTCTTGCTCAGGGTAAAAGAGGAGAGCGCAAAAGCGGGCTTGAAGCTCAACATCAAAAAAAACTAAGATCATGGCATCCAGCCCCATCACTCCTTAGCAAATAGAAGGGGAAGTCGTGGAAGTAGTGACAGACTTCACGTTCCTGGGATCCCAGATCACCGCAGACTGTGACAGCAGCCATGAAATTAAAAGACATCTGCTCCTTGGGAGGAAAGCGATGGCGAACCTAAACAGCATGATAAAAAGTAGAGACATCTCCCTGCCAACAAAAGTCCGCATGGTCAAAGCAATGGTATTCCCAGTAGTCATGTATGGCTGCGAGAGTTGGACTATAAGGAGGGCCGAGCGCCGAATAATAGATTCTTTTGAACTATGGTGCTGGAGAAGACTCTTGAGAGTCCCTTGGACTGCAAGAAGATCAAATCAGTCAATCCTAAAAGAAATCAACCCTGACTCTTCCCTGGAAGGCCAGATAATGAAACTGAAGCTCAAATACTTTGGCCGCCAAATGAGAAGGGAGCACTCACTGGAGAAGACCCTGATGCTGGGAAAGATTGAAGGTCAAAGAATACGGGGACGGCAAAGGATGAGATGGTTAGACAGTGTTATAGATGCAACTAACATGAAATTGAGCAAACTTCAGAGGACGGCGGAAGACAGGAAGGCCTGACGTGATCTGGTCCATGGGGTCGCGAAGAGTTGGACTCGACTGTGCGACTGAACAACAACAAACAAAGAGCTTTGGAAAATCAATGAATAATCATTTAAGTTACTGCCAAATATGGAATCCCTCAAGAGGTTAGTGTGCCAACAAGGCCTTAAGGTAGTGAAAAAGTCAAGGAGAAAGTATAATTTGATGGTCCAGTCCTATATACCACTGTGCCAACTACATTTGAGAATTATGGCTTCATTTACAGAACTCATTTGAAACATCAACCATTCTTAATTTGGCTGCATTCAAAAAGATTTTGGCCTTCCAAAGTTATCAAGTGTTGCTATTCAGTAGTGACTATCATAAGACCTAGAACTTTCTGCAATACAAAAACCCATTCATGATAACGTTTTCTGATTAAACTTTCATGATTATTAGGCAATCTGCATCTGCAAACAGCTGAGGGGGAAATTTTTTTAGACTTGATTAAGAAATCTGAAGACAATAAATTCATTCCATTGGTTCAGGCAGTTAAATAAACAGATGAAGATGTCAGAAATGTGTTACACAATCTTTTATTTTTTTACTCCGTACTATTTAGTGTCTGGATGATTTCTTTGCTGTTTATATTGTCTGGATCCTTATAGGACCAATTAAATGCTGATGTGACAATTTTAAATTCAAACCACACAATGGAAAAGTTTTCTTCAAGTTTCTTTTGATATTATGAGTACATATTTGAAAGGTTCCATCCACCCCATTGCAATAGTATTGATTCCAGAGCTAAGGCACCAAGAATTTAAAAAACAGCAAGTGTGCCAAGAGTTGGCAAAACTACAGGGAACACAATCCATTTTTTTTTTGTAGTCCAAAAATGCCCAATACAGAACATCCTATTACATGTGTGCAATATAATCCAATTAGTAAATAAGATACAGAAATCATATAGAAAGAAACTGCAGCAGGGCTAGAAAACATTTTACATTTGAAAGCCAAATGCCTAGATGTGCAATTAAATGGGGCAGGTGCACAGAATGGCAAGAGCTGCCATCTAGTGCTGAGAAGTTAGAAGCAAAGTGTAGCTTTTATGAATACTTGGAACTGTCATTTTACAACAGTTACACATTTTCCCCCTTTGCCTTATGGTACTAGAAAGAAAATAACCTGCTAAATCTCTCTTTTAGCAGCACTTTTTATAATAGGTCAAAGACCTCTTATTTCAAATATGCAGTATTGCTACAGGAGATGTTCTTTACAAGTCATACAAATTGCATGGTACTGAAGTGGCAAAGTTGATTTGACATCCAAGTCACTTAAGCATCCTGCAAAATGTTATATTGATACTTGGCAGTATCCTAACATCTGTGTGTAGAAGGTATACGGTTTTTCCTGTGTCCTACTACATCGCAGCAGCTCTCTCTGACCCCCAAGAGATCATTCCCAGGGTCATGGGATCTGTGCAGAGGAACAGTTGTGTTGGCTGGTGGCCTGGACCAAGGAGCAACAAAGGGATTAAACCGCCTTGCCCTTTCCGTGGA
Organism: Gekko japonicus; assembly: GCF_001447785.1. NCBI lineage: Eukaryota > Metazoa > Chordata > Lepidosauria > Squamata > Gekkonidae > Gekko > Gekko japonicus. Next base: position 1,007,855 of record NW_015164665.1, on the reverse strand, counting down.
GCTCGATGTGCAGAAGAGGAAGGGAGAGTGATTTCAACTCCTTTTCTCTTCCCGCTCCAGTACCCCAACTGACACAGGTGTTCCTCCACCTGGGTCCCACAACCAATTCCTTCATGGGTCAAAAAGAGCCACAGCAATGAAAAAGGAACACAGGAGAACTACAACATCTGCACATGGAGTGGTAGGATACTGCCCACTTAATATCATCTTATACTGTGATTAATTTGATTTTATGTATTCATTTTGATATGTGTCTTTTTTCTACTCAGAACATGACTTAATTGACCTGTAAATGGGACATTCTGGCTCCTTGCAGGGTTGCTGGACCATACGTCTTTTGATCCAAAGGGTGAAGGCATACTCTCTACTGATGGAGTGTCGACTGAAAAATTTTCAAAGTCCTCCTCCTCTTCCACTGGAGAGATAGCATCGGGCATAAGCGATTTAAGTTCCACTAAGCCTGTAGAATTAGTATCCAGTTCTTTGATGATATCATCGCACTGGGAGATAAAATCCTCATTCTCTGGGCTCGGCAGCCTTATGTTAGCATTATCATCTGCTTCTTGAGAAGACAACTTCAGCTCCAAGTCTGCTTGCTGATTCATTTCAACAATGTTCTTGTGTTCTTGTTCCGCCATTGCTTCTTGAGTTAGGCTGGAATTTTTCATATTGTGCTTTTCCAAGTTAGCATTTGGCTGAGAATTTTTCCGGGGACCATTGGTAGGGAGCTGCTTTTGATCATTTGCTTTTTGAGATTCTGACATTGTAGTGCTTAAAGCTTCTTTCTTTAAGCTGTCTGCTTCCTGAGCATCGTTTTCAGCACACAACCTATATACCATTACATCATCCTGAAAGTCGGAATCTTCTATATACGACCCTTTGACCAACATAATTGCATTCTTCTTCATTTCCTGAATATGCTTTGGTGGCTCTGCAGGAGGTTGTCTGTCTATGTCCCCTAAATCACCATCATGCTGGGGAGAGCCAGTATCAGATCCAGGAGAAATCCCTGTGTCATAGCTATCATCCCACTCCAGCTCCATCTTTTCTCCCAGTGGGGTCAGCTGAGAGGAGCTACGATTACTATGGGTTCTGTGATGGAATCTTAAAATGGGCTGCTGTATGTTTTTACTGTCTTCTTCAACCAGAGTTTGGATAAAGGTGTGTGGATCAGGTTTTTCGCCATCATATGGAGCAGACCACACCTGACAGTCTTTCATGCAGTTGAGTATAAGGATCTGAGCATCCCAAAGATACTGCAAGTAACTGATATCTACATTTTTACCATATTCCACAATACATGTGGAGTCTGTAATACTTGTGTTCGATGACTCCTCAGTGGAACCTGAAACAGAGTGGCAGAATAATCACCATTAGGAAGTGAAAAAGTAATGGAAGAACACTTTAAGGGTTGACTCAGGTCCATTGGTTTATCAGTGGTTAATGGTTTCATTGATAATACCAATCAATTGATAGCAACATTATCAAACAATATTGGGCCATTTGAATGAGCTGAGAATAAATAATAGCAAGCATCTAGTCTCCTTAGGGCAGGCTGTGGTAGTCTGTATTTGCTAATGTAGTAGATATTGTTAGATTCCATTCACATTTCCTGTCATTATGAGGGATCTGATATTTTTTCTCCATGTTTTGTGCTTATGTTGATAAATGCTAATGTTTTCATCTATTCACACATATGCAAAAAAAGAGAGAGAGATTCATTACTTATACTGTTATCAAATTGGGAGTTAGGATCCTGAAGGAGCAAACAGGTTTACTTAATCCTCTTCCATTTAAAAATATTTTATTCATCTGTTATTAGAGGATGATACATGCGATTAAGTCTTAACAGGGAGAAATGGTAAGAGTTGAAAATTATTCCAAGTTAACCTATTATTGTTTCTTATACAGAAAAAAATAAATGCAACATGAATGCATTTGTTTAACAGTGCCCCACATCTAAACCTAGCAAGCTGATCCCAGCTAATTTTGCAGTAGCAGTCACTTTAAAAACAGCTAATTGACAATACATTAGCTCTTATCATATGTCTCACTGGGGAAGATGGGGATGTCTTTAGAGGGCTATCTTTAAAGGCCTTTAAGGATAATTAACAGCAGCATCATGCTGGCCTGATCTCATCAGACTTCAGAAGCTAAGCAGGGCTGGCCCTTGGTTAGTATTTGGATAGGAGACCACCAAGGAAGTCCTGAGTCATGACGAAGAGGGAGGCAATGGCAAACCACCTCTGAACGTCTCTTGCCCTGAAAACTCCATGAGGGGTAGCCATAAATCAGCTGGTATTTGATGGCAAAAAACCCCGTCTGAATGTCCATTCACTTTGCAATAACTGAAACCTGAATCAATGTACAAATAGTTCCATGCTTTCACAGTTTCCTACTGTCTGAAGGTTGTAATGGGCTGGGTGAAGGCTAAGAAAATAAATTAATCCTGATAAGGCTGACATGCTGCTGGTCAAGAATATAACCAAGTCAGGGGTTGAATAATCAGCCTGTTCAGGTTGAGGGGGAGGGTACCCTTCAAATGGAGTGAGTTCATGGTTTGAGGGAGCTTGTAAACTCAAAATGGCTTACATCATCCCCCCCCCCCCCCAATAACCTTTGGAGGTAAGTTAGTGACTGGCCTAAAGTCACCCAGCAAGCTTCCATGGTAGAGTAACTTGGGTATCCCAGATCCTAGTCCAACACTCTGACCATTACATGAACAATGATCCAATTATCCTTAAGGATATCTGCACATCTCTGGAGTATCGTCTACGGATGGATCAGGATTTGTGAATGTGTACAACAATGACTTTTTCAGTTGCTGCAAAAATGTACTACATTCCAGGCAAAACCAGATAACCTTCTCCCTTGTATTTAGACTATACAGTCTGAAGGAAATATATGTTGCTTTCTTCAGTCCTCACCTCTGCTTTATCACCTCTTCCAAAAATCTGTATACTGTAGTGGATTAATAAGAATTCTATTCCACTCCTTTTCTTATTATATGTTAGGGAAATGCTCTTGCACTTCAGGAGGCTCAAGAAGTTTAATTACTTAAGGCATGTACATCAACATTTTACATTGAGAAGCCCTATAAATAGCTATTACAAATCAAACAGGAAAATAGTTAAATGATTAGGGTATTTGCTTATTTTGTAGGGCATTGACCTAAAAATAAAAGTAGGGAAAGCTAGAATTTGGCAAAACTTAATAACCATCTCTGTGCTGCAGACTCTCTATTTTCTTAAGTATGCCCCTAACATTCACTGTATTTGTTTACCTTGAACAAGCAATTCAATAAAATGTTTTCACTGGAAAAAAGTTTATTTTTACTCTCATTGTACTGTGATTCCTCCCCTCCATCATACTGAATTGCCAGGCATAAACACAGAAGCAAAGAGGAGTTAGAGATCATGCCACTGGTCACTAGGAAGGTAATTTCCACCAAATTTCCAATAAATTCGTTCATCTGACCTATGACCAAGATGTCCCAAGATATTTATGATGCCCGTGTTGACATATATAAATGGTTTTGGTGACTGGCTCAAGTTTTATTAGTTTGAATGGATGATGTTTCTTTCCATAGGGGAAGGATTGCACTTTTTATTAGACTGAATGGAGAATGTATATCTTCTTTATTTAGATGTCATTTCCTATCTCAAGAACTCAGGATGTATTAAAATCAGGGGTCATTTCGTAGAAAAAGAGCTAGGGGGACTCATTAGCATAACTCATTAGCATATGCCACACCCCCTGACATCACCAGAAGTGTGTCCTCCCCACAGCCGGCGGCGACCTCCAGCGGGCACCAGCAGGGAGCTCCAGGCCCCGCCCTCCTGCACCTCACCCGGGGGGATGGCGTCCCCCCGCGTCCCCCCCCCAAATGACCCCTGATTAAAATATATTTTTATATTCCCACAGTTGCAGCAGACCTCCCCAGAGCTAGTTTGGAGCAGCACTCTGATCTGGAGAACAGGGTTTGATTCTCCACTTCTCCACATGCAGCCAGCTGGGTGACCTTGGGTCAGCCACAGTTCTCTCAGAGCTCTCTCAGACCCACCTACCTCACAGGGTGTCTGTTGTGGGAAGAGGAAGGGAAGGAGATTGTAAACCACTCTGAGACTCCGAGTGAAGGGGTCATTTCGTAGAAAAAGAGCTAGGGGGACTCATTAGCATAACTCATTAGCATATGCCACACCCCCTGACATCACCAGAAGTGTGTCCTCCCCACAGCCGGCGGCGACCTCCAGCGGGCACCAGCAGGGAGCTCCAGGCCCCGCCCTCCTGCACCTCACCCGGGGGGATGGCGTCCCCCCGCGTCCCCCCCCCAAATGACCCCTGATTAAAATATATTTTTATATTCCCACAGTTGCAGCAGACCTCCCCAGAGCTAGTTTGGAGCAGCACTCTGATCTGGAGAACAGGGTTTGATTCTCCACTTCTCCACATGCAGCCAGCTGGGTGACCTTGGGTCAGCCACAGTTCTCTCAGAGCTCTCTCAGACCCACCTACCTCACAGGGTGTCTGTTGTGGGAAGAGGAAGGGAAGGAGATTGTAAACCACTCTGAGACTCCGAGTGAAGGGTGGGGTATAAATCCAATTCTTCTTGTTCTTCTCCAGGATGCCCCTCTACCTGCCCTCCAAGTTGTGAGCAGACTGGCTGGGGGAAGGGGGAAAAGATCCCTAGGGTCCAATATGCGAAGGGGGGAAGGAGTATGTCAAACGGCCCCCCTGCAAGCTAGAAGCATATAACTTGCGGCAGACTTCCCCAGGATGCCCCTCAAACTGCTCTCCAAGTTGTTTGCAGATTGGCTTTGGATTACAGCTCATCTCCAGATGCAGTCTGCTCCCATAGAGCAGAATGTAAGCTCTCTTACTGGCAAGAGTGGCCTGTCAAGCTTTGGAGGGCCAGTATTGGCACTTCCAGGATTGCAGAAAGGCTGTAGAAGAACCCCCCCCCCCAAAGTTGCCTTGACAATTAATGCCTTGGGGCCAGGTTGTCTGGCTCACAGACTACTCCTACAGACCAAATGGGCTGCCTGAAAAAATCATAGTCCATGGGCAGTCCATTGAAAATGCAAATGCATGGACTGGGCAAACAGTTCTCCGGTTCATGACAAAATTAGGTCTGTGGTCCCATCCATGCCCATCCTTAAAGGTAAAGGTAAAGGTTCCCTTGCTCGAAAGCCAGTCGAATCCGACTCCAGGGTTGCGGTGCTCATCTCTGTTTCAAAGCCGAAGAGCCAGCGCTGTCCGAAGACGTTTCCGTGGTCATGTGGCCGGCATGACTAAACACCAAGGTGCACGGAACGCTGTTACCTTCCCACCGAAGTGGTACCTATTTATCTACTTGCAATTTCTTGCTTTCGAACTGCTAGGTTGGCAGGAGCTGGAACTAGAGACAGGAGCTCACCCTGTCTTGCGGCACCCGGGTCTTGAACCACTGAACTACTGGCCTTCCACAGCCTTAGTCAAGAGTTAATATCCAGAGAAATATATTAAAGAGATGCTGAAATCTTTGCACTTCTAGATGGGCCATGAGTATAAGCATACTACATAAACAAGGGAATCCAGATTGAAAAATTGAGGATGTTTCTGGTAACCAAGCTCTGCAATCATGCAGACCCTAAATACATAGCCCTATAACGGAAGAAAAAAGATAAGACAGAGCTTTAACTTAAGGCTTGTCCTCTTACAAAACAAGTAAAATATTTACCAGTACCATGTATGTTCTTTCTCCATAGGATATAGTCTTTTTCTTGTTTTTCAAGCGTCAGAGTAATCCCACTAGAGCAGCAGACTGGAGTCAGAGCAAGCAGTCGAGCAGCGGATACTGAATACCAGTCTCTCTCCCTAACAGCCCATCTTTGACTCAACATGATGTGATTACAAGGTATCAGGTATCTGGAACAACAGAGACTTCCTTTAACAAACTCAAGTACTCAATTCAAGGGAAAACGTGTAAAAAGATACCTGCAGTCCATCCAATGAACAGCTAGTTAAAACAGGCAAATTGTAGCAAATAGATTTTATACCAATTTACACATTCAGTATTAGATTTTAAACCATCACCCCCACACAACAAAATAGGGTTGCCAGGTCCTTCCTGGCAACATTGGGTTGGGGATGGGGGGGGGACTTATGAGGAGAAAGACAAAGTCCTAGGCTTCATTGGCGCCATCACACCAGAAGTGACCTCATAACGCCAGCAAAAACCTGAACAACACTCTGGTATTTGGGCAAAAACTCTGGTAAAACTGGCTTCTACCATAGAGATTTTGCCCAAATACCAGTGTCACCTGGACTTTGATGGTGCAATGACATCACTTCATGTGCAATGCCGGCTTAGGCCTTCTCCTTGCTCTCGGTGAGTCCCCCCACCAGCCAGCTGATTGGTGGCTGGGGGTAAGGTCTGGCAGTGGGAAACCAACAGAAAGGGTCATTTTGCAATAAGGATTGACTGAAAAATTCATAAAAAGAATAAGGGCAAATACAGACTCAGTTTGTTACTGTGCAATGTATTAAACACTGCAGTATTCTATGTGTTTTGGAAAATGTGGAGCTTATGAAATACGTATTTTATACCTTTGTGTTAATCAGATTTCAATCTTCTGCTTCTAAAATCTGCTAAACTTTGGCTTATACTAGCCTTTCACAAACACAACAAACTAAAACTTTGATCCCATTTACTTTAAAATAGTTTTCCTGCATTTCATACAAGAACATAAGATGGCTATATTCTAGGGATTTATCAGACCAATGTGATTTTAAATAAACTGAGCTAGTGTAGCCTATTAAAGGTAAAGGTTCCCTTGCTCGAAAGCCAGTCGAATCCGACTCTAGGGCTGCGGTGCTCATCTCCATTTCAAAGCCGAAGAGCCAGCGCTGTCCGAAGACATTTCCGTGGTCATGTGGCCGGCATGACTAACCACCAAGGCGCACGGAACGCTGTTACCTTCCCACCAAAGTGGTACCTATTTATCTACTTGCAATTTCTTGCTTTCGAACTGCTAGGTTGGCAGGAGCTGTAACTAGAGACGGGAGCTCACTCCGTCATGCGGCACCCGGGTCTCGAACTGCTGAACTACTGACCTTCCACAGCCTGCAGTTCAGCGTCTTAACCACTTGAGCCACCGCAGCTCCTATTAGGCTTCCTCAAAATTTTCTTGTTGAGATGTGATCCCATTCTTGCCAGCTCTTACAAGTCCTGAACTAGTTCTAAATATAGGAAATTAATACAATTAGCCTGATTCATGCATTACATTTTTAATTTGTGGTTCTACAGTAAAGCCACCACGTTGTCCGTTTGTTTTCAGTCCATATGTTAAATGTTTGAGGATGGAGTGCATTAGAACATTCAAAAGGCTTATCACCATTCCAAATTTCTCAGGAAGAAAAAAAGAAGTAATGCTGCAGTGGCTTTATCACCCCAATCACCAAATTACAAAAAAGTCTGACTGACTTATCCCTTAGGCCACTGCTCTGAGTGCTGCCAATTTATCTTCAGCAGCCTTCCTTTTAAAAATAGAAACGCATGTTCGTTTCATAGAGGAAAATGTCTAAGCACTTTCATCTTTCTAGGTAGACTGTGATTTTTACATATTAATATTTTTCTCACAATGTAACTAGTACTGACACCAGGTTTCTAACCCATGCATGTTCTAAAGCATAAGTATCTGAGTTCTATAAGACAACATACACAGAATTGTGTAGGGACAATACTACGTATGAAACAGCCCAAGAAAACCATTTCGAATTTTGCATTGCAGTATCAGAGGAAAGACAGAGAGATTAGTTTTACCTTAAAACTAGCTGTAGCATCACATCTTCACAATGCAAGCTGATAAGAGTTCTGAACAATGCCAAGGATACCACACAGAGCTGGGGAATCATAAGCACAGTCAGTATTTCATCATGATTTTCTATTTTTCCTGAGGTAAACATTCATTTGGCATTAAGACAGCAATACAACTGAATTCTGGTACTTCTGTGAGACATCAGCTGTATGTTTTATTTCATCTAGAGAACATCTTCTGAAGAATTAGATTACCATAACCTAAGGTAAGCACATGGGCAGCTGCAAGATATACATGGCATCTATACATCAAAGTTTAAGGGTAAGAGAAAGATTTAAATTTAGTCAAATGTTAATTTTTAAGGGAAGTGTAAATTTAAATAAAGCCTTGGATATTCAAGAATGAATACAAGTACTTTTGGATAATTTATTCTGCTGTGGGAATGTTATCTCTGCAACATAGTTTGACATGGCAGAAGACCTCCTTCAGAAAAGAACTCGAGTGTTATCACAGTTTTTTAGAGGTGCAAGGCTTCCTAAGATTGGGTGGGGATGTACTTCTATAACTTGCATTCAGGGCTGTAGCAGGAGTGTGAGGAGAGAGAGTCACGCTCCACTGAACTGAAGAGGACACAGCAATATTTGTGGCATTTACAAAAGACCTATTTCACTGTTTTGGAATATTAAATGGAAGCTAAATAAGAGCTGAATGAAAAGTCATTCTCAAAGTTTATGATTAACAGGATGCTAAATGGGCTTTTGTGAAGGTTGATCTTCAGTGGACTTCTTTAGTATATGAGCTTTTGGTTCTTTCTCTGCTACCATCCTCAGCTGAAGAGGTTCAACGTTATGAATGTATAGGTTAGAAGAATGGAAAGTGATTAAAATTATTTGAACAAACACTGACTGTTTTTACATGGGCTATTTGCTCCAGGTTCTATGCTATTACCGGGGGGGGGGGGGGGGGTTTCCTGCTTCCACATTACATCACAGTGCTTTAATACACCTCCCAGGATTTCTCCAGCTTTTCTCTGACCTTTCCCAAATTTGTTTTGCTGTGAAGTTTCAGGAAAGAGCACAGCAAGGCCTGGATAACTGACATGTCGGTGGGAAAGATTTGATTTTCCCAGTCCTGGCCAAATGACAGGCATTTTCCCTGCCCCTGTCCCACAGTGGCCATGTCTTCTCCCCATTAATGGAGGATTTTTTTAAAAAACAGCAATTGACATAATCAGTGTTGGGGGGGGGGGAGGGCCAGTGCACACAGAGAGAGTTGTGCTGGCCAACTCCTACCTCCCTCTGCAGATTCCTACTAGGCTTTACCTGAGGGTTCACTTCCACCCTTGTTTTCTCTGAGTGGGATAGACTGGTGCACATGGACCGGGGTTTGGAAGAGCCCCCTCCCCCAAAGCTGCCAGTACTCAGTACCAGTGAACACTGTCACAGAAAAGCTCTGGACATAACAACCTGAGTATCATGTTTTCTGTATTCCCAGCTTTTATTTTTACAAAAGTGAGTCTCTTCCCCTTTCAGTGCTGAGATATGGGAAAGGCATATCTTCATAACGAAACATGCTCAAGACTTACTTTTGTTCAAAAATTAAAACTGGGAATTAGAGAACCTGATACACAGATTGCTACATCATTGTAACAATAGTCAATTGCTATTTTAAAAGAAAATTTGGAAAAAAACCTGGTGAAAGTCAGGAAGATGGCTGCTATGAGGTGACTGGGCAGGCAAACTACAGGGAAATCTGCCAACTGGAAGCCTTGTCGTCACTGCATTGTAACGGCTGCAGTGGCAGCAGTAGGAAAACTGTGAAAAACACTAGGGAGTCTACTTATCTGAATGGAATATGAGAGGTGAAATCTTAAACTGTTCATAGGACAGAAAGATATTTCATATTCAAGAAGTGTAAAAGTGCTTTTATGTTTAATCCATCAATTATTGAAAAAAATTCACCACAGCACTAATAATCATGGGGCTCTGTGCTGAGGAAAAGTGATGGAAGTGGCAGCTCTGCTTTCTACACTTGGCTAAGTTACACAGCAGAAAAATAATTCAAGCAGCACATCTGCATTTTGGCTGAGCTCCTGGTTGCTCATAGCTAGAGAGTTCTTGATATCATCACCCACGCTGTCTGTGGAACAGATAATTATGGCTCAGCAGAGACAGCAACATTAGTTGTTAGTTACTGAAGCTGCTTGGGAGTTTTCGGAGTTAATCTGTTTCAGCAGTGAGTATCTGTATACGCATGCGCTTCCTCCTCAAAATGATTTTTTCCCCTTGGGCCCAAGATGTCAGCCGTAACACGCAAATTTGATGCACAAACTGATCACTTGGGCTCACCTGCATTGCTAGCCATATGCTACTCTACATTTTATATGCAGGAGGAGTCTCTCTCTCATGCATTCTTTAATGGAGAATACAAGTCAGCCAAAATGGTGGGGGGGAGGTCAGAAGAGCAGCCTACTGAATACAGAGTGAAGCAGGTGTTTTTCTCACTTTCTACTGAAGATTAACCTGCTCGCAAACAGCAGCCTGCTATTAACTATTTCTGTGTCTTAATGAATAACATGCCACAATTATGTTCAGAAGGGGCTCTTGGCAACCCCTTCAATAACAGGGAAGCATTTAATGCTGCAAAGACAAGGAGCTGATGAAGCTGGTAGTATAGATACCATGCATTATTACTGAATGCACATCAAGCAACATCATTACATCAACACACTGTTCTGTTATTGGAGACAGGAGGACCACTTCATTCTGTATCTCTAACTAAACAGGGAAAAGGTGAAATCACTAGTGACCTTTTTGGAAGGGAAAAATGACTTGGCAGGTTCGCATGGTTAATTTCAAAGTGTCCAAAATATGTAGCCAATAATTTTTTTTTTAAAGCTCTAGATAAATGTTGATTATCTTGCACTTACATAGACACACCGCACCAAATGACCACTGGCATTGCTATTAAAGTTCAGTCTTATGGTGGTTGTAAGGTTACTTACACTTTGATTCACTGTTCTTTACATCAGTGGCTTTTATCATTTTAATTGTTTATATGTTGAAATGTTATTGTATTTCTATGGGATTATTTTTCAGTTTTTGAGCCAGCTTTAGTGCCTGACATACATCAAGAGGCAGTACATCATTAGGGACAAAACTGAATATTAAAAGAGACCTCAGAAACAGATACTAGTTGAGCACCTGATATTACGACTTCTAAATTCTGAGAATACTCATATTTGTTTTAGTTAAAAATTGTCTCTATTCCATACAGTAGTAGAATATGGTAACATGATTGGATGGCATATATCAAGATATTCCTCAAATACAAGAACTGAAGCATCATGTAATAAGAACAGATGTACACCCAAACTACATGGAAGACTACTCCCAAAATAGAATTTACTTCAAGAAAATCTGAAGAAAAACCTTAAGAATTTATCATTCAAGCTTCAGATAGAAAGTTGCTTTCTAGGTCTCCAGAAATGAATATGACAAGAATTGAGAGTCCCAGGCTGACCTTAAGCACATCGCTCTCATCCTTATTTTCCTATTTATAGGACAAACATAAGTAACCTCTCAAGATTGCTAGAAGGGCAAAAAAAGAAAGAGATTAAACACAGACGATGACTTTTAAGAAGCGCCACATTACAATGCTGATTACATTGGAGCACACATTGTTTAAAAACAGGAATGCAGAGGTTCTGTGCATGGCAAAAAGTATGTGTAGATGCTGGGATCAAAGTATGAGATAGCTAGGACAGAGCATGTAGGTCAACATTCATATGGCTTATTACAGCATATGAGTACAGCAGTAAGTGTGGACTACTAAACTTCTCTGAATGGGTATTGAAGTTATCAGACACCATTAAAGACTTAACCACTATTTTCTGGGGGGGGGATTCTTTGATGTCTACAGCAAAAACATATTGTATTTTTCTATAAGAAAGACAGAACGATTTAGATCAGTATTAAAAATGGGGGGAAATGACACACTTGTCTGAAACAATTCCACATGCCATTACTTGCATCTCACCCGAAATGGAGTGTTTATGCGGCTTGTGAGGGTGTCCAAAATCTGTACATTCTCATGACGGTGCAGCAGGATGAAACGGAGAAAGATCTGAAGTAACGCTGGTTCTGAAACACTCCGCAAGAAGAGATCCAAGTATGCGGTTGTAGTCATGACCTCCTCTACAGTCACCTAGAAAAGGAACCACAGGAAGATTATAGGCCACTTCAACCTCACCACACCAGTTAAACAGTTCACATGGCCCCCACAATGACAAACAGGATAAAACTATAATCAGCAAAAAAAAATTGTTTTTAAAAATGCAGGCAAGGCCTAAAAACAACATTTTTGTGCTAGTCTGATAACACAGTGTAATGACAGCGTATGAATCTCATTGCCATGTTAAGAAAAAGACTAAACAATCCACCCAATTCCCCAAATAACTGTAGAATCCTTGTGTTCCAGTGCCAGATTCTCTTTTCTAGTTGCTATACATTAAACACCAAAAAGGTCCACTGTTCTATAAATAACAAACAGACACAGGATTGATTTTAAAAATCCTCCTGCTCCACTATATTTTTTCTTTATTTTTCCCATCTCTGCTACTCCTGTACTGAGTTAAAAGGGGGGGAAAGCCTCAGATCCACCATAAATTGGAAGGAATACTTATGAACACAATTTCACAGCTCAGAAACATACATGCCACCCTGCTGTGCCTCTGCTACAGATCGCAAGGGTGCACAAGTTATTCTACAGCCAGCCATAAAAAGCCAAGGCTGTGCTTCCAGTAACTGGATAATTGGATCAGGACCATTATACTGAACATCTGGTTACTACACCAAGAAGCAACTGCCACCATTATCTCTTGCTTTCGGCAGTCCTACTTGTAGGTATAATGGAAAATGGACCAGCAAGTAACTGAAGCTTTCCAATGTATACTGTTGTCAAATAGCACATAATTTCAGAGTAAAACTAACTTGTCCTTAAATGCCATCAGGAGTAATGTATTTACTAGCCATAGGTTTCCTCTCACACTTCAATCTCACATAGTGGATGTTTGTATATCATTTGTTGTTTGTTGTCGTCAAGTCACAGCTGACTTATGGCGACCTCGCAGGGTTTTCAAGGAAAGAGATATTAAGAGGTAGTTTGGCAGTGCCTGCCTCCGTGTTACAACCCTGGTATTCCTTGGTGATCTCCTATACAAATACTGGCCAGGGTCGATTCTGCTTAGCTTCTGAGATCTGATGAGACTGGGCTAGCCTGGGCTGTCTAGGTCAGGCTTGTATACCGCAGGTGCTGTATAATATTTTGCTAAATAAGTCACTATTCTGACAGCTATTCTTGAGCCAACCTTAGCCCTCTAAGTCAGCATTTTTCAAAAAAATACCTACTTACGAGCACGATAAGCTTCATTTTACAGATACAAATGTGCAAGGATCTGCCTGTATGAAAAGGTGCATTAGCCATCCTTTTTTATTATAGGTAACAAGATAAATGAGAAGTACTTTTTCCTTAAGAAAAGACTCCAAGCTGGACTTCCGGTTTTGGTGACTTACTGGCAAGTGCGCTCCATCGTGCTCTGATGGGAGTGGCTCATAACCGCGGTGAATGGGTAGATGGGAGGGGGCCCCCAGAGGGAGCTCATAGCCTGGGGAGTGAGGGATGCCTCTTCTGAGGTGACAGCTGAGGAATTGAGGCTCCTCTTTGCCCCAATAGGTCCTGCCGCCGCGAGACCAGTAATGGAGGTAGAGGCGCATGCCAGACCGAGCCAGCAAGTGATCCAGCGCTCAGGGGCTTTTTCCCTACCTTTGGAAGTGACACGTGGAATGAAGCGTGAGTGAGCACTCTTTCAAAACTAGCCAAGCGCCCAAGAGGATAATCACCCCAAAGCCCCAAGTCGATGTAGCGGAGGGGGGAGGAGTCAATCTCACCCCTGAAAAAGTTACCTGGAGAGCGAATACGAGGGGCAGAGAGACGATTTTGATTGACAGATGTTAATCCATCCAAGTAGTGTGCGGAATAGTAGAAAGTGCATGAATTAACAGATTTTCAGAGACTTAAAAGAACTTATTCTTTCTGTGTAAACAATGACACAATGGGCTGATAAAATGGCGCCTAAGAGGGGACCTTCTTCAGGAACTGCCAGCTCAGCGACGCTGGCCTCCAGACCGGAAGTAACCACCGACTTCCCTAAAATGTTAGCTATAGCACTGCACCCTCTGCTGGATCAGATGACTAATCTCAACAATAATTTTGATGCTCTTCAGAAGCAATTGAAAGAAACCAGCAAAAGAACAGAAGAAACAGTTAAAACGTTGAAAAAAGTTGATGCTAAGACAAATGTGATAAATCAGAGACTGGAGGGCGTGGAAAAAGAGAGAACCTCTGATAAAGGACAGCTTCTACAACTACAAATGGAAAAATCATCATATGTCCTGAGTGTTGTGTCTTCACCACTGAAATCTAATGTTAAGCTTGAAACCTCAGCCAGGATTCTAATCTGAAACAATACCATTGGCTGAAGCTCATTGTAACCAATCAGATGTAAGAGAACTGTGCTGGAGGGAACTGTGTTTATTGGATGTTATCTCTGTATTATGATTCGATCTTAACTCTGTGAGGGCGTGGCTACACCAGCCTGGGATTGTTTAAAAGGGAGCTAAGGGCAGATCTTAAAGCGGAATTTCTACAAAACAATGTGGATATGGTGTATCGAACATATTCAGACTTCATTAAGAAAAATAAACTGCCTGGCAAAGTATTTGTTAAGTTCTCCAAGAGGTCGACAAGAGATACAATATTGAAAGCGACTAATGGGATAACCCTAAAAATCAAATACGAAGAAATTAGAGTTTTAAAAGACATTCCATTTGAGGTAAGAAAAAAGAGGAAACAGTACAAAAATATGACATCTTTTTTACAGAAAAATTCCACTCCCTACAGATGGATAATGCCAGAAGGACTTATCTTCAACTACAAAGAGAAAAAAAGAAAAGATTGACTCTGTTACAAAAGCAAAGACATTTTTGGAACAGCATCAAGCAACAGAGAAAGAAAAAGGAAAAGCAGGGGATAATAACATAATGGAGGAAGACAGCGAACAAGGATTGGGAACAGTGGCAGTACCTCGGGCAGTCCTTCAGAAGACTCAGATTCTGATAAAGGAGTAGCAGTTCCTAAATATCTTAATTTTCTTCAAGTCAGACTGACTTATGACAAAAGCAAGCACAGGGGGGGAAAACATGATAAATAGCTTAATACTGAAAGCCTGATTTCTTTTTGTTAATATATAAACTACTAGGATGCAACTATTTTGGATAATTATGTTTGTGCTAGTTTGACTCTGAAATAATATCTATTAACCCTTCATTTCTTAAATTTTAAATGTGGGGAAGGCATCAAGACTTGGGTAAAACCTATATGTAACTACTGTAGTATGATCCTTGTCTAGCTTTGTATTTTAGGTTAGTTTTTCCCTTACTCCTTACCCTTTGTAGTATGTAGTGAAAAAGCAATTAAAAAGTTATATATATAAAAAAGGAAAAACTCCAAGCTGTCACTAAAATCTAAGAGGATTCGCACTGAAGGATGGTATTTGCATAAAAGTGTTGTATCTTTTAAAATAAAAGCTAGAGACTAGCTGTATTATTTTAATTGTTTTATTAAACGTTTTTGTTGGTACATGTTGTATACCGCCCTGAGGAGGGTGGTTTATTAATTGAATCAGTCAATCAGTAAAAAAGAGTCTCTGTATGCAGCAAGCTATTGGTCACCACACAAATTTTTAATGAAGTATTTTAAAGACAGTCATGAAAATCACTTAGTGTATCCATCAGTGATATAAACAGGGCCTTAACACTGACTCTATTCTTGTTCATATTCCACATGACATAAAGCCACCAATTAAAACCATTTCTTTATTTAGGATATTTCTGTTGCTTCTTTAGTATCCTGCTCAAGATGGCTTACAATTAAAACCACATCACAATATTAACAACAAGCCATTGGGCATAAGCAGCATAAAAACTATCCATAAAACAGAAGACACCCATTAAAAAGCTGATGATAAAACCCATAATTAAAACTCTGGATTTTAAAAAAAAAATTGGCCTAGTGCCTGGAAGTATTATAAAACAGACACCAGGTGAGCCTCAAGGGGGAGGGTGTTCCAAAGTGAAGGTGTCATCACAGAAAATGTCCTGTCTCTAGCTGCTATCCACCTCACCCCTGAAGGCGGTGGCATAGATCATGGGGATTGAGACGCACATCCTAACTGGCAGGCTAGATGGTATGGGAGGAGACAGCCCTTCAAGTACCCTGGCCCCAAGACATTTAGGGCCTTAGCAGTATTTTGAACTGTGCTCGAAAACAGATGGGTGACCAGTGCAGATCTTTCAACACAGGGTGATACACACACACACACACACACACACACACACACACACACACCGTAACCAATTCCAGTAACCTAGAGGTGTGTTTTGGACCAACTGACATTTCTGAACTGTTTTCAAAGGCAGCCCACTTACAGCACATTACAGTAATCTAGTCTGGATAAAACATTCACACTTTGGAGATGCTCCTTCTTCATGTCTTATAACACAGTCCTTAAGAAACCTTCAGCATTTTGGGAAGTTTACCATGTGCCACTACACCTACAAATATTTTCTTACTCTTGTCTAAATTCTATATTTTGAAAAAGTCATATTTATTTAAAAAACGAGTCCCTGATCACTGATTTCTTCCTCAGATATACAGGGGGCTTCAATTCACCTTCTACAGTCACTGCTATAGGCTTCTCAACTTAAAGCTTAGCTTCACATTATATATAAAACCAGAGGAAACAAAACACCACCTCTTGTATTTGACAGCCTCCACTTATTGAAATTTGCAGCCTTCAGTCATGCATTATTTATGAGCCACAGAGGTACATTTGCACTCCTGAAGTCTTGAGGATCTGGTTCCTGAACCAGCTTACTGATCTAATCCTGATGCAGACAATAGGTTTTATACTTTAAAAGAAACCTGATGGGAATTCCTATGCTAAGCTTGTCACTTTCTCCAATGAAAATAAATTGTTGAAAATTTTCACTAGGGCCTGACCTGGATAGCCCAGGCAAGCCGAATCTTGTCTCGGAAGCTAAGCAGGGCTGACCCAACAAGTATTTGGATGGGAGACCTCCAGAAAATACCAGGGCTGGGAAGCCAAAGGTCATCATGACTTCCAGGCACATGTGCACCCAAAAATGCAAATTAAAAAATGTTTTCATTGGCACATTCTCAGACATACACAGAAGTCTTTACAAAGTTTAAGCCTGCTGGAAATAATCACCAAGACCATTTTAAAAAAAAGACTTCAGATGTTGCTTGTCAGGTCCACACTTGGAAAATGTACAATTATATCCTCTAACTTACAAAGCAAAGCTGCAACCACTGCACCTCCTTCAAATTAGGTTACTAATCTTCTTTCCCATCGCTCTTCCTCTACTTGTTCCCAGGAGAAGGCAGGTGAGGGAACATGAGGGGGAAATGTACTTGGTGCTTCAAAGCACTGAAGGGTAGAGACACTACCTCCAGGCTGCAGACAAGAAACCTCCAGACGATAAGGATTTCACATTCACAGGGGTTTTTTTCTGTCTACGCTATTTTAACAACAGTAGATAGTAGATAGAGAACTGCCAGAAGTACAAGCTGGGTTTCAAAGAGGTAGAGGAACTAGATATCAAATTGCCAACATTCGCTGGATTATGAAGAAAGCAAGAGAGTACCAGAAAAATGTCTACTTCTGCTTCATTGACTACGCTAAAGCCTTTTTTCTGTGTTGATCACAACAAACTATGGCAGGTCCTTAAAGAGATGGGAGTACCAGACCACCTCACAAGTCTCTTGAGAAACCTGTATAAGGGTCAAGAAGCGACAGTTAGAACAGGATATGGAACTACTGATTGGTTTAGCATAGGAAAAGGGGTACGACAAGGATGTATATTGTCCTCTTGCTTATTTAATTTATATGCAGAGTACATCATGCGAAATGCCAGCCTGGATGGATCACAAGCTGGAATTAAGATTGCTGGGGAAAACATCAACAACCTCAGATATGCAGACGATACCACTCTAATGGCAGAAAGTGAAGAGGACCTAAAGAGCCTCTTGCCGAAAGTAAAAGAGGAGATCACAAAGGTTGGCTTGAAATGCAACATCAAAAAAAACTAAGATCATGGCATCCAGCCCCATCACTCCTTGGCAAATAGAAGGAGAAGTCGTGGAAGCAGTGACAGACTTCACGTTCCTGGGATCCAAGACCACTGCAGACGGTAACTGCAGCCATGAAATTAAAAGATGCCTGCTCCTTGGGAGAAAAGTGATGGCAAACCTAGACAGCATATTAAAAAAGTAGAGACATCACCCTGCCAACAAAAGTCCATATGGTCAAAGCAATGGTATTCCCAATAGTACTGTATGGCTGCGAGAGTTGGACTATAAGGGAAGGCCGAGTGCCAAAGAATAGATTCTTTTGAATTATGGTGCTGGAGGAGACTCTTGAGAGTCCCTTGGACTGCAAGAAGATCAAATCAGTCAATCCTCAAAGAAATCAACCCTGACTGTTCCCTGAAAGGCCAGATACTGAAGCTGAAGCTCAAATACTTTGGCCACCAAATGAGAAGGGAGCACTCACTGGAGAAGACCCTGATGCTGGGAAAGATTGAAGGTCAAAGAAGAAGGGGACGGCAAAGGATGAGATGGTTAGACAGTGTTCTCGAGCTAACTAACATGAAATTAAGCGAACTCCAGAGCACGACGGAAGACAGGAGGGCCTGGCGTGATGTGGTCCATGGGGTCACGAAGAGTCGGACTGTGCAACTGAACAAAAACAACAACAAAAAGCTCCACAATAGCTTATCAGAAGATGCTACTGGAAAATATAACTTCTGATATCAAACAGGGAAGCAGCTGCTAAGAAATTAAATGTGGAAAGCTCCTCATGCACACACAAGTCCTAAGTGTCTATAAAGGGGCTTGCAGGAACAGAGAGTTTCCTTCCTCTTGCACTCCATCATATGATAAAATATCACACATGGTAAAATACTAAACAGTGATGGAAAATTTGTTGTATATGTAAGTGCTGATTCTATATAGATTTTTGAGATGTGAGAATGTAAGGTTTTACATTACTTGCAAGAGTGGCATTCATCACAGAAGCTTTTGGAACGGAAATGCATGCACCGAGGAATTCCTTTGCCAGCTAAAGCAAGCAATGGGGGGGGGGAGAAAAAGAAGGGGGGGGGGGGGGGGGGGATTACGCTGACTGCAACTCAGGCCAGACTGTTTACACCCAGCAACAGACTAATAAGAAAGAAAAAAGTAAATAATACAAAGTACTGCAAACTCTTCTCGCGAAGAGTCGGACTCGACTGTGCGACTGAACAACAACAACAACTGCAAACTTGGGGTGGGATTAGGTCCTCCTTCTATCATCCTAAAGCATGGGTGGCCACACCATGGCACAAAAATGGTGACTGTGGCAGGCCTTGACAGATCCAAGAGGGCCTGGATGCAGTATACATCTTAAACTTCATTCCCTGAACAGTGAAAATGTGATACTGCTCACTGTTGGCCTTAAATCATCCAAGTGTATATTACAGACACAGCACTTCTAAGCTCATCAATCTGAACATGACACAGTGAAGCACATTTAACCCTCACAATAAGTGGGACTTGCTTTTTCTGGATTGAACCCACTGACCCACTGAGAGCCAGTTTAGTGTGGTGGTTAAGTGCGCGGACTCTAATCTGGGAGAACCGGGTTTGATTCCCCACTCCTCCACTTGCACCTGGCTGGATGACTTTGGGCAAGCCGTAGTTCTGATAAGAGCTGTTCTTGAAAAAGATCAGTTTCTGTCAAGAGCTCTCTCAGCCCCACCTACCTCACAGGGTGCCTGTTGTGGGAAGGGGAAGGGAAAGGAGTTTGTAAGACGCTCTGAGACACCTTTGGGTGGTGAAGGGCATGGTATAGATCCAAGCTCTTCTTCTTCTTCTCTAAGGAGAGGCTTTGCCTCGTGCAAGGAACTTCCACTAGCCAAATAAAAGATGTGTGACTATTTTATTTGATTACAAATCCCTTTAGAACCTTTCTCTCAATCTGGATCCATATATTGTTGGATATAACACCCTTGTACATCGTTCTCTTCCTGTATTTTCCTGTCAGGACAGGAAGAAACAACGGATCAACAATTACAACAGCAAAATATCCATTGCTGTGTGGCGCCTACCTGCCCTTCAAGGACAGTGTGTTACACAACTGCTGTCCAAGAACAACAAAGTCCAAACTAGTTTTACAGTTCTCTGAATCTTGCCCATTGTGCACAACTGAAGAAGACTACATTTAAATGGTCTGGGTTATCATGATGTTCTGGGACTTCCTGCTCCATTGGTGACTCATACTCAGTCTGAGCCATCTGGCATGCAGCCTGGGGGTGCTCCTGGACATAGTCTTGCTCTTGAACACTTAAGCAGCTGTTGTTGCCCATAGTGCTTTCTAATGAGTTCCATCAAACTGTATTTATAAATGACACTCTCTGCCCAGAGGTACCTGATGTGACATATGTGATTCAAAAGAACACACAAAATAGTAGCAACAGCAACCAGCAAGACTCCCAGATAGCGATTTCAGCAGTAACGTCCACTCAGCTGCCAGCAAAAGCATTTGGAAACAGCTTTTTATTGAGATGTTTACCAGTCTCTCTTTAATCCTGTTCACAGAAACTAGTCGCAGTTGACACGGAGCTAAGCAAACACTTCCAAAGGGATTTTCTTTAAAGACAAGTCCAGGGAATTTCCAGAACCTCAGGAGAAGGGGGAGAAACTGTACAATCTGAGCGCATCTGGACAAGCTCAGGGATTCTCCTTAGCCCACCACCCAATGGTTGATGCACGCATTTGTTTTTATTATTTTCTCTATTATTTCTCCCTCCCCAGTCTTTATTTCCTTAACCTTCTAGCTCAGCAGTCCTTAACCTTTCCAGACAAGAAGCAGCTTTTTTGGAGAGGTGCGGAAGGCCTCAATGCCACATGCACGTGCACTGAGCAGAGGAGGACCAGCTTTGTTGGCTATGCTGAACTGGCCATGGGGAAGAGAGAAGTAAGAGCTTCTGCATCTGAACCTGCCTATGATAAAATAAGATTCTTCTTCACTCACCTCTTCACTACACTGCTCTTCTCAGTGCGTGTACACCAAGAGAGACAGAAGGTATGGCGCTCTTGATCTTTATCCTTGTGCAGCAAGCTCTGCCAAAGAAGTGTCAGCTCTATAGCACCTTACAAAAGTAGATGTGGCTACATGATCCATCTGATTAATGGATTGAAGACCACTTTTATAGCTTATGGAGAGCCTTCTCACAACAAATGTCAGTCCAAAAAGCCTTCATTTGAAATGCATTTATTTCCCTGAGTTGTAACTGCTGGCAATCCAATCATCTTCAGAGGAAAGTTCCAAGGAACCTTTCTTCCCTTTTCTCTGGTTCTTTAGCAGCAGGTGTCATCCACCCCCTAGATGGTTAGCTGTTTAAGGACATTTCTCAAGCCTTGCTAATTATCTAACTCAATTCAGCTGGATGAAGCTGGGAGGGGGAGAGAACTTGCTCTCATCCAGAATCTACCTCAGAGACAGCTTTAATGATTGGTTGAAGATAGTCAGGAGGTCTATGGCCTGTGTTTCTATAAAATATAGTCTATACATTTAGACAGGGGTCGTTTCGTAGAAAAAGAGCTAGGGGAACTCATTAGCATAACTCATTAGCATATGCCACACCCCGACATCACCGGAAGTGTGTCATAAGGCCACACCCCCTGACATCACCGGAAGTGTGTCATAAGGCCACACACCCCGCCCCCAATGGTCCCGGCCGCTGCCGCCGGTCTTGCAGCTCCACTGCCGAGCCCCATGAGGCGGTGGACCTGCAAGGCCGGTGGGAGTGCAAGGAAGCCCCGCGAAGGCCCTCCCTGGCCCCAGGCAGGCAGGGGTGGGGAGAGGCAGGGAAGAAGCAACTTACCCTCCCTCTTCTCCTGCTTCCTCCTGGCTGAATGAGGGCTGGAAGCAGGGTGGCCAGAAGCAGGGGGCGGGGCTTCGTCATGTGCCCCGCCCCTCGTACCTCACCCGGGGGAACTGCGATCCCCCGCGTTCCCCCCCGAAATGACCTCTGCATTTAGACCATATCCTTCCTTCCTCCTACTCCATGTCCCTGCTCCTTATCTGTGTTACCCACTTTGTTTTATATGGAAGTATGCTGCCTGCTAGGAACTGAATTTGGTAAAGCCAGTAGAAGTTGAGATCTATGCTGCTAAGACTTGTAAGTATATCTAAGTATAAACTCTGTATGATGCTTGAAGTTCTAAGATACCGTAACAAGTGGGGCACCTGCAAAGACTTGTAGGGTCATGTCATTCCCCCTCCCCCACTACATCCTTTTTCCCTAGGGTTGCCAAGTACTTACCGCAATCCGGTGGGGGACACATGCTCCCCGGCCGGAATATTTCTCCTTGTAATGCACCATGCCGTTGCCAGGAAATGACACTGGATGACGCTCTGGCAATGGTAAAAACTCGAGGGTACCATCGAGTTTCTGGCCCCATTGCCAGAGCATCGCCCGGCGTCACTTTCTGGCAATGGCATGGTGCGGCACATCTGTTGTCCCCGCAGGAATGATCCTGCACAAACGTCTTCGTCCCCCACCGAATCACGGTAAGTACTTGGGAAACCTGTTTTTCCCTTTCCTGAAAACCCCCATAGCCTCTCCCCTTTTCCTGCTTCCTCCTCTCCTTCCCACTCATAAGCCAACTTTGCTTTATATGCCCCCTCT
>NW_015164665.1:982573-985173 GCF_001447785.1 Gekko japonicus | reverse complement strand
CTTTCCACAGCAGTGTCTTCCCATGAAAACTATGGTTCATTTGCACAGTGTGGGCTGTGCTGGGCCCAGCTGCACTTTGGGGAACCTACAAGGACTTGCAGGATGTACTTCACTTCCCCCTGTATCCCCCCCCTTTCCCTCCTCCTGGCAACCCTCATATCCTTTCCATGCCTCCTTCTGTCCTTCACACTCACTGAACAACCTACCTTTCCAAAGGTTGCCCTTGTCCTTAATATATTTGGGAAGAAATGTATTGAGATGATGCCACAGACATTTCAAGAACAACATCATGGGCACCATGAAACAAAATAGCTGGCATGTGAATGTGGGAAGCCAGATACTGTAGATCTGCTGGTGTGCATGCATTTCTAGGAATAACCTAGGCCTTGAGAAACCATTTAGCATATGCACTTTCCAAAATCCTGACCAAAGCATTTTTTTTGTGTTCTGGCCACCATTGAAAGTGGTACACTGGGAATCCACAAGGCATCCAGAGCGTTTAAATGCTCTTTTTCATGTGGTCTACCGATTGCATGGGAATCAATAGTGCTACATAGCATCCTATGTGGGGAAAGCATTTAAACTCTCTTGGGAGTTACAGTTAGTACTCTGTTTCCATAAGCCCTTAAATCTTGCTGAGGGACTGAACAATTTTGCTATGAATTTATCTACACTGCATCTCCTTTTCCTGGCAAAGCCCTGGCAATGAGTGATATACATAATTACCAAAAACTTCATCTTGAAACATTCTGCATTTGAATAGCTGACTTCCTGTACTTTATGAGTATACAGTCTCTTAAAGCAAGGGGGAAAAGCTCTAAGCTGCATTTTGGACATTGAATTCCGTAGATTACCAACAATTTACATGCAAATTTATTTGAACATCTCTTACAAGGAAGAAAAGAGCCATTATGAGAGATGCACTTAGTTGTCAGCATAACTAGGCCCAACACATTATAGTGGTGAGTGCCAAGAAATATCAGTGAGAAAATCAAATTAATAGATGCTGAAACCAAATTTCAAAGCCAATAACATTTTCACAGAATATACTTCAACTAAGAAAAGAAAGGCATGGGTATATAAGATTCCTAAAGTCATGAGTATAGCTGTATTAGCCACAGAAAATGACTCAATAGAGTATTTATGTAATACCATCAAGTCTTATGGGAAAACCTATTGTAAACTGTGTCTAAGATGGTCTCGGGGGACTTAATGTACTGTTATGACCAACAGTTACCATAATTATAATGAAAGAAAGACAGTGCTTGGAAGAAGCCACTTCAAAAGTATTAAAAGGGACCCCATACGCCATTAACAAAATGTAGATTAGAAACAATGATGATCAGAAACAATCTTGCAATAGCCATAACATACTAAAATCCCTATTATGTAAAATCCAATTTTTCTGAAACCAGTGGATCCTTGAGTAGATAGTTTCTCTATCAATATACAATCAAACTTTTAGGAAGCTACATTCAGCTCCCCCCCCCACTTTTAAAATATATTTCTAAAAAATATTCTCTCATGTGGGTAAGAGATAGCTAGAGAACATCATTAATTTAGCATAAATTAACTATAAATGGTTTTGAAATATGAAAAAGTTATTCCAGTACAGTGACAAATTTTCCTTATCAAGGTCAGACAGAAGTCATGTCCTGAATGTAGAGGTCTTCAGGCAAAGGACACCTGCTCAGTATTTAATGGCATCAGGAACAAGTAAGGAAGAGGAATTTACTTGCAATATTAATTCCTTTTTTCCCTTCAACATCAGCCATGTTTTTAGCTTTCCCTAAGACCCACTAGATGGCACACTCTCCTTCTCTATCCAGTATATGAAAGATACAACAAATGATGTAGCTGCAAACTAACATGTGATCCACACACATTTGGATAGTAAGGAAAATAATTTAAGAACCCCAGTTTAAATTAATTCAGTAGTTAACCACACAAATTTAAGAGGTTATCAGCTCTTTTAGGAGGACTATCATGTTTACTGCAATATACAACACTAGGAATAAAGCCCGTTGTGGAAATAAATACAACGAGATCTAGAAAGAGGCTCTGAAGAAGTGCTGTGGCTTTGGGCAAACAGTGTCAATTTGCTGTGGTGACCTCAGCAGGGTATAATGACAGAGTCCACTGTTTTCTCCAGAGGAACTGATCTCTGCTACCTGAAGAGCAGTTGTAATTTTGAGTGATCTGTAGCCCTCACCTGGAGATTGGCAACAATTGTTACCCAGGACGAAATGGCTGGTTTGGAGGGTGGAGTCTATGGCCTTCTACCTGTCTGAGGTCCCACCCCTCCTCAAAAACCTCGCCCTCTTCAGGCTCCATCCCTCAAATCTCCAGGAATTTCCCATCTGGAGTTGGCAATCCTATCAGGACTGGCCCCAATGTGTTTTCTCCCAAAGGCCAAAGTAGGTGACAGGACCAAGCTTAGTTGCCTACCAACAGGCATTGAGGGGAAAGTAGGGTTGCCAGCTCTAAGGAGGGAAATTCCTGGAGTTTTGGGGGGTGGATTCTGTAGAGGGCAGCATTGGGGGGGGGGCGGAAGGACTCAGCAGGTATAATGTCATAGGGTCTACCCTCCAAAGCAGCCA
>NW_015164665.1:955908-982415 GCF_001447785.1 Gekko japonicus | reverse complement strand
GCCAGTGGCACCCAGAAGTTAAAGGATATAAGTGGGTCTCACTTCAAGTAGTTTGATAACGACTGCAGTAAAGCCGCTCTGAGACTCCTTCGGGTAGTGAAGGGCGGGGTATAAATCCAATCTCCTCCTCCTGTGGTGTAGTGGTAGTGCACGGACTTAAGTGGTTTGGTGTCGTGGTTAAGTGCGCAGACCCGAATCTGGCAGAACTGGGTTTGATTCCCCACTCCTCCACTTGCACCTGGCTGGATGACCTTGGGCAAGCCATAGTTCTGAGAAGAGCCGTTCTTGAAAAAGAGCAGTTTCTGTCAAGAGCTCTCTCAGCCCCACCTGCCTCACAGGGGGTGTCTGTTGTGGGGAGGGGAAGGGAAAGGAGTTTGTAAGCCGTTCTGATACACCTTCGGGTAGCGAAGGGCGGGGTATAAATCCAATCTCCTCCTCCTCTTCTTCTCTCAGAGCTCTCTCAGCCCCACCTACCTCACAGGGAGTCTGTTGTGGGGAGGGAACCAAAGCAGCTGACATCCTCCTCAGAATACACCAGGTCCCATATTCAACTGAGAATTCCAACTGTCTTGCGGGGGGGGGGAGTTTAGGGGTGTGGAATGGAGTGAAGTCCAATCAGCTTCCATATGCAAAAGACCTTGAAACGCTGGGCGGGACTGCACAAACAGTCGCAGCAGTTGTGGTGTGGGCGGGACCCGGGCTTTGCCTTCTGGTTGGTGGCGATATATGCTGAGGAGCAGTATCATCAGCCATACACTAAGGGAGTGCATTTTAGAATTAGAACTTTGGCATCCACTATTCAATTATATATAAGGAGAGATTTCCCCAGGTTCCAATACTTCATATGTACTTTCCTTGTTAGCTTTGAAATTCTGTGTGTGACACAGGTTCAGTGGTAACTCCACCCCACATTACTTCACCTATGTAAAGTCCTTTCAGAAAGAAAAAACAGATACATGTTCGAAGACATGAGAATTGAACAATAAATGATTTGGGTCCAAGATTTGCAAGCTGTGCAATGCTTGCAGAAAAGGCAGTGCAATATGTTGGTTAGAGTTTTAGATTAGGACCAAGGCTTGTCATGAAACTTACTGGGTGATCTGGCACCAATCACTCTCTCTGTCAGTCTAACCTACCTCACACAATTATTATGATGATGATATGAAGGAAGAGAAAAGAGAATGTATGCTGTATTGAATTCCACAGAGGAAGAGTGGGATAGAAGTACACTAAAACAACACGAAATCCTGGGCAACCCCCCAAAAAACTCATTTAAAGGTTAAGGACCTTCTTGTTCAATGGGAAATTCATGAAATTGTAGATCCCCTTAATGCAACTGGAAGTAACTTTTGTTTGCACAAGGATTCAGTGTCTTATTTTCTGAATTTTCCCCTACCCATTTCAGATACTTTCCATGTTATCAACATAATAGTGTCAATCTAATAATATCATAGGTTTTATGCCATTATTAGTCTCTGTTGTTGCTGTTACATGGGAACAAGGCTAGTTAAACAGCACAATAATAGTACAACTTAAACCTACGAAGAGGATAGCTGGGCAGGTTTAAATTAATTCTGTTTTCTTCCATCCCCGCCAAGTCACAAGGCTAGACAATAGGCCTTTTAAAGTCTAAATACATTTAAGCAAATATGTACATACAAACAATCTATTCAAAATGGAATTTAACCTGTAGAAGAGATAAGAGTTCTAAACTTTATTTTTTATCAAGATGCAGAGAACTATGCTTAGGAGCGTCAGTACTGAAAAGCAAAAATGTTTTGGATTGTATTTCACTGCTAGGAGTTTTTATTATCTTTCTTTTTGCTAACCACAAAACAAAGTTTTAATCTGTTTGCAATGTTCTTAAAGTACACAAATACCCACTGATTTCTATTTGTACCTTTCTGCAGTAAAATTGTAAAGTCTGCATAAGACAAAAACAAACAGTAGGAGGGAAACGAGTTCGAAAATCTGAAAGACAGAGAGATGACAGGACATGCAGAGAAATACAGGGAAGAGGACACTTTTTGGCAATATTAATCATTCTATTAATCATATACATGGCAAGCTGTACTGAAACACTTTCAAATGCTAATGAGACTGTCAAGTGATCTCTCATTTAAATAGCTGGATCTGCAAGGTAGCAGCTCCTCTCCAGTGCCGAAGTGTCCCAGCTCTGGTGACAAAGTGTCTGGAACAAGGGAATAAACAGGCAAGTTTAGGAGATGAGCAAGTGGCAGGTAAGTGGCATATATGTGTGTGTGTGTGTGTGTGTGTGTGTGTGTGTGTGTGTGTGTTTTAATATAAAATAGGCTAAATGAAAATTGTTAAAATAGTAAGGAGGGCAAATAGTTAAAAAATACCTGTAGGTAACCTTCATTTTGTAACTTCTCAGGGTTGTATCTACTCAAACTACTCAGGTGTAGCTAATTTTAGTTCTAATTTTCTGGCCTAGCTCTAAGTTTAGTTCTATTGTAGCTGCTCAAACTACTCAGGTGTGGCTAATTCTAGTTCTAAACAGGCTCAGAAGTTCTTGGCTAGTTTTACTGCAGTACAGAAAGGGTTTCAGAATAGGGGATCTTCTTATACCTACCTTCCAATACTGTGGAAGGAAGGCTTTACACCTATAGATTAAAGTACTGAAACCAGAGGATAAAGATAGTGAGTTCACAGATAAGGCTCAACCTTGGTAAAGTTTTGTAATAGAAAAAGGAAAACAAATAACAAAACAAACTGCAACTAGGGTTTAAATACAGCAAGGGCTTAAAAAGCAGGGGGTCCAATTTTAAATGAAATCTAAAATTTTAAGCTAATTCTTACATTCTTTAAAGGTTTTTTCCCTATAAGAAAACAAGCAGTTAGGAATCTCCTGTAACTGCTGAGGCTATTCAGATAAAGTGCCCTTTAATCCAAGCCTAGAAGGGCTGAATTAACATTTGAAATTAAATTAGTATTAAATTAACATCTGAAATAAAAGGAAGCCCGGGAAGGAAAATAACTCTTGTCCGAGCAGCTTCCTTTCAGTAATACCTATTGTTATTCAATGAGAGGCTGATTCATACATCCTCCTTTATTGGTTCGATCCCAATCAGTGTAATTGGCTCCAGTGGGGTGTGGAGGTTTGGCCTGAGCTATTTATTTAGGGCTCCTACGAGTAGGCCCCAGCTCTGCGTGGTAGCAGGCCCTGTTTCAGTGCCAAAGAGTCTAGAACAAGGGAATAAACAGGCAAGTTTAGCAGACAAGCGAGTTCAGCAGCAGGGTGAGGAAGCCAGGGTGCTAGTCTCTCCACATCTCTAAAGGGGTAAGTACACTTTTCACAAACAGATATAAATAAATAGGAAATTTATTTAAAAGGGATTTTAAATAAACAATTATGAAGGTAGAATGCCAGCAGGGGATTGGGGGCTCTCCAGTGAGTGCAAAAGCAGATTGCTTACCTGTAACTGATGATCTTCGAGTGGTCATCTGTGCATTCACACCTCTGGGATATAGTGCGCCTGCACTGACCCCGATGGGTAACATAGAAAGTGAAAGGGATTTCGCGCCCTCTCCCCAGTCAAACGCCGGGCCCCATTGCGCATGACTAAGGGAGGGGCACAACAATCCCACCAGTTCCTTCTGACCACTGCCATCAGAGCAACAAAAGAGGAGAGGACCAAAAGCAGAGGGGAAGGAGGTCAGGTGGTGTGAATGCACAGATGACCACTTGAAGATCATCAGTTACAGGTAAGCAACCTGTTTATCTTCTTCATGGTCTCTGTGCATCACACCTCTGGGAGATTAACAAGCAAAAGACACCTACCTGGAGGAGGGAGTTGAAAGTCCTAGACAAGCACCGCCTGCAACACAGCTCGCTCCACTGCAGAACGCAATGAAGATGTACATCCAGGGCATAATGCTTCACAAACATGTGAGGAGTGGCCCAGATGGCTGTGTTGCAAGTATCACAGAGTGATGCCCCTCTCAAGAAGGCGGTGAACATTGCTATGACCCGGGTGGAATGCGCCCGAAGCAGTCCTGGGAGCGGCTTCTTGGCCAGCAGATAGCATAGCTTTATCGTCTCCACAATCCACTTAGACAGACAGATGACAGTTTCTTGCCCTGTTCAGGTAAGGCATGGGAGACAAAAAGGGCTGGGGACCTCCAAAAAGGTTGTATCCTGTCCAAGTAAAAAAGCAAAGCCCTTTTTACATCCAAGGTGTGCAGACAACATTCATTATCATTCTGTGGCAATGGGAAGAACACAGGAAGAACAATGTCCGCCCTCAGATGGCATTTGGAGACAACCTTGGGCA
Source organism: Gekko japonicus (assembly GCF_001447785.1). NCBI lineage: Eukaryota > Metazoa > Chordata > Lepidosauria > Squamata > Gekkonidae > Gekko > Gekko japonicus. The sequence goes on along the minus strand of NW_015164665.1, from coordinate 978,120 downwards.
GGAAAAAGACATCCGGAGCCAAGGTAACACCATTGTGGTGAAAACTAAGTAAGGCGAGTCAGAATGAAGCGCGGACAGTTCACTCACCCTCCAAGCTGACATAATGGCCACCAGGAAGGCTGTTTTCCAGGAGAGAAGTTGCAAGCTACACATAGCCATGAGATCAAATGTTTGCCCATCGGTTTGAGCAGCACCAGAGGTAAGTCCCAGGCAGGTGTAGGGCCCCAGGACAGGGGAGGGAAGGCGATTGAGACCCTTAAGGAATTGTTTTGTCTTAGGGTGAGAAAAAATGGGGTAACCATCCACCGCAGGATGATTGGCCGAGATGGTGGCTAAATAAACGTGCAACGATGCATAACTAAGGCCCAAATCCAAGTGGGACAACAGGAAACTAAAAATTGCGACCAGGTCCGAGGGAGGTGGAGGCAGCTCCAGGGAGCTGAGGTAAGATAAGAACTTCTTCCATTTCCCATCGTAAGAAACTTGAGATGGGATACATTGTGGTGCAGCACCTGACCCTTCTATGCAAGGAGGAGATCTGGCGCTGTTGGAAAGTGGATGAAGGAGCCCTTGGACAGGTGGAGTAGAGAGGGGAACCAATGCTGGCGGGGCCACCATGGGGTCACAAGGATGCATCGAGGCTGTTCCCTCATTATCTTGTTGATCACCTTGGTGAGTAGAGGTGGAAAAAGGAACACGTGTCTGTGGGTCCATGGGTAAAGAAGCCCGTCTCCCAGGGCTAGAGGATCTCACCCTGCCCTGGAGCAGAACAGGCGACATTTCGCATTCTGATGTGTTGCGAACACATCCACTTCTGGTTGGCCCCACCTGTCAAAGACTGGCTGAAGATATGTCCAATTGAGTTCCCACTCGTGCAGTGAGGCTCCCACTCTGCTTAGGAAGTCTTCTTGCACATTTAGGAATCCGGGCAGATGGGCTGCCAGTAAAAAGACATCCCACAATTGGCATTCTTTCCAAATATCCAGGGCCAGTCGACATAGCCCCCTTGACACCGTCCCCCCTTGACGGTTTAGGTAGCACAGAGCTGTGGTGTTGTCGGTCAAGACTGCTACCGTGTGGTGGGCTACTAGGTGGTGGAAGGACCTGAGTATATACTGAATGGCTAACAGTTCTAAAAAATTGATATGTTTGTGGGCCACATGAGTCTTCCACCTGGAGCCCATACAGCTCCCCAGAGAAATGCATCTGTGGTGAGCGTCAAAAACGGGGAGGGTGGGTGAAAATGAGCTCCCGTGAAGAGATTGCGTGGATTCTCCCACCAGTCCACTGAGTCCAGTACCTGAGAAGGGAGGACTAACCTCTGCGACTGAGGATGAAGTTGTGGGTGAAACCTCTTGAGGAACCACAACTGGAGTGGTCTCATATGTAACCTGGCAAAAACAATTACTGCTGCAGTGGTGACCATTAGCCCAAGGAGATGCTGGATTTGTCTCGCTGAGGTGTCCCCCTGCTGACAAAGGAGGCATATGAGAGCAGTGATGTCGGCTGCTTTTTGGGGGGGAAGAAACGCCCTGTAGACCCTTGAGTCCAAGATTGCCTCAATAAACGGGACCCTCAATGAAGGGAAAAACATGGACTTTTTGAGGTTTACTCTCAGTCCTAACGCTTCCAGAACACCCAGAGTGAGATCTATGTGGTTCAGTAGGGTGGCTCTTGAATCTGCTACCAGCAACCAGTCATCGATGTACGGAAAGATCCGTACACCGCGGATGCGAAGGTGAGCAGCTATGACCACCATCATTTTCGTAAAGACTCGGGGATCCATAGATAGCCCAAAAGGAAGGGCCTTGTACTGAAAGTGTCCCTCTCCTACGGCAAAGCGAAGAAACATCCTGTGAGCTGGATGGATCATTACATGGAAATATGCATCTTGCAGATCTAACGTCACCATCCATCCACCTTGTTCGAGGAGTGGGAGGATGTTCTGCAAAGTCGTCATACGGAATTTCTTGTAGACTATGAACCGATTGAGGTTTCTGAGGTCCATAAAGGGAGGGAGGCCTCTGTCCCTCTTGAGGACCATAAAATAATGAAAATAAAATCCCTGGTAGTGCTGGGATGTAGGGAGCGGTTCTATAGCATCTTTTTGGAGAAGGTTTTGAATCTCTTCCAGGAGTGTGCTTGATGGTTGAGTAAACACAAAGTTGGAGGCTGTTGGGATTTGGATAAACTCGATAAGATATCCTTCCTTGATGACAGAAAGAACCCATCAGTCCGATGTTATCTGGTGCCAGGCAGTGAGGTAAGGGGACAGGCAGGTGGGAGGTATGTGTAGATGACCGGAGTCAAAGGTGTTGTTCAGCCCTAGATTGGATGGGCAATTAAAACTTAGTTTTGTTTCCATAAGGGCATGAAGAAACATTTGAGGATCTTTGCCACTGCATCTCTCAGGAAGACCTGAGTGAGGATTTGCGGGACCAGGACGTGTTCCAGGATTTTGCCCTGCTTGCTGTAGGGGCTGGAGAGCCTCCTAAATTACATTACATTTTGATACTTGTCTAGGTCTTGCAAGACAGTATCTGTTGTGGAGCTGAACAGGCCTTCACCCTCAAAAGGGAGGTCCTCAACAAAGGACTTGGTATCCTGCTGTAAAGCTGTGGAACATAACCACGCATGGTGTCTAAGGGTGACTGCTGAGGTGAGAGTCTTGGCCACCACATCCAGGGTGTGTTTAGCGGCATTAAGCTGATGCTTAGCTAAGAGCATGCCTTCTTTTTGGATTCACCTAACTTGGTGGTTAAGGTCCTCAGGGAGAGCTGCTATGAATTCAGACAGCTGCTCCCAAAGAGCATATTGATACCTCCCCATACAGGCAGTGTAGTGGGAATTCTTAATGCCCAACGCTCCTGCAAAATAGAACTTCCTGCCGAAGGAATCTAATTTTCTTCCTTCCTTGTCAGGGGGAGAGGAATGACTCCTTTTGCCCTTTGAAGAGGAGGTGACAACCAACAAGTTCGGTTTGGGGTGAATGAACAAGAACTCAGCATTTATTTCCTGCACTTTATATATGTGATCCATCCTCCAGCTAGAGATGGGGATGGAAGCCGGATGGGACCAGGGAGCTTTGGTCGCTTGCAGCAGGACCGAGGTCATGAGCAACGCGATGGCTGTGGAAGTGTCCATCTGGACAATGTCGAAAACCAAGTCCATGACTGTAGGTGGAGGTAGAACAGTTGACTGGGCCAACGTGTTAGCCATACGCTTAACAAAATCCCCATAAGACTTAAGTTCCTCAGAGAGGGATATCAGGAGATCCTCCCCTACTTGTTGTGGTGGAGAGGGTTTTACTGTGGGGTCTGGATTCTTGTCCCTGGAATGAGATGATGAATCTGAGGAGACAGAATGATCTGAAGGCTCCAAAAATGACATTTGGAAAGTCAGTGTCGAAGGCATCAGTTCCGATGACTCCTTAAACCGTAGCGGCGCCGACAGCGGCAGTTTAAGGGTCTTGCCTATCAGTTGCGATGGTTGTGGTTTGACAAACTCCGGTGTCGAAGGAGGGTCTCGATACCGGGAGAGTCAGAATGAGGTGGATTGATGATCCCACTCCATCGGTGTGCATGGATGGAGCCACGGCATGCCACTGGGAAAGGGATAGGCCTCATACATATACTGCCACTGGCGTTGATCCTAGGAGGGCGGAGGGGGGGAACAGTCTCGCTGGTCTATCTCGATCGTCGGGTCGATGTGGGGAAGGATGCACAAAGGTGCTTGCTCCTCGATCCAAGTGAAGGCTCTCAACACTGGAGGATCGGGAGACTTGTGTTAAATTCATATCCTGCTCAGAGTCCGTGAGCTGAATAGGATGCAGCGAAAGTAAAGGTGGTGCACCTTGTAGCTGTCCACGGCCAGAGGAGTTAAGCGAAGCAGCCATTAGCAGGAATCATGCCCGAGGCCCAGCATGGGGTCAACGGAGCCTTGACAGGGAAACCTTTCTTATGCTTCTTATGCTTGACAGGCCGGTTGTCCTTGCCCTCCCTACATTTCTTAGTGGGAGTATGGGCTTTGGACTGAGATGTTGGGACCGAGCATTTCAGCACTGGTCGATCGACATCAGAATGGACCGGTGTCAGAGACAGCACGGCCGTCAACCCTGACTCAGGCGTCAACATCGAGGCGTGTCCTGAAGTGTCCTGCGACGACGCCATCAGTGAGGGCGCCAACTCTAGCAAGGCAACACAAAGCCTGGCGGCCCTATTATTTGTCGTCTGCTTTGAGAATTTTGCGCAATGGGCACAAGAGTCCACTCAGTGCAATTCCCCAAGGCACAGGAGGCAAAGGGAGTGTCTGTCGGGGGGGGGGGGATTTTGCTACCGCACTTCAAGCACCATTTGAAGAACCCCACCGTTTGGCCAGAGGCCGGGGGGCAGAAATAGTCTGCCAAAGCAGAGCTAATAACAAAGAGTCCAATTTGCTAACTAATACTGTTTTTTATTTTCCTCACTAGGAATTCGTCAAAAAAGGAAAAAGCCCGAAGGCCAAAGAGAAAGGTTACCGACCGAAGTGGAGAAGATCCTTCCAGCGCAGCCGTCAGAAGAGAACTGGTGGGATTATCATGCCCGGCGCATGGAGAGAGGGCACGAAAATCCCTTTTGCTTTCTATGTTACCAATCGGGGTCAGCACAGGCGCATTATATCCCAGAGGTGTGATGCACAGAGACCACGAAGAAGATCATGTGTGACTATCTGCCAACTGGAGCTCCTGGTTCTCAGGGAATGAGTTCACACCCTCAAATCCAAGGTGGCTGACCTGGAGAAGTAGAGGCAGTCAGGCACACAGATAAGACTTTGGGGGACTTATTAGATGCATCCCACTCCAAGAATGGCATCCTCTCATTTGTCAGGAAGCATTAAGGTCAAGGGGGAAAAGAATATCATGCTGAAGAAAGAGGTAATGTTCCCTCAGAAAGAGACCCTTTCTACAGTTGGTGAACAGGTATCCTTTTGCATCAAAGAACCATCCCTGGGCAGGGAGAGAGGAGGGTTCTTGGTAGCTGGTGATTCAAACCTTAGGCATGTAGATAGATGGGTTGCCAATCTGTGTACTGACTGCCTGGTGTGAAGTTAGCAGACATTACACAGGGTCTAGATAGGCTGGTAGGCAGTGCTGGGGAGGAGCCAGTGGTGTTGATACATGTTTGCCCCAGTGATGTTGATGAAAAATTTAGGCTGTTAGGCAGGAGACTCAAGGTCAGTACCTCCAAGGTAGCCTTGTCAGAATCAGGAGTCTCAATGCATGGATGAGACAATGGTGTAGGGAGGAAAGGTTTAAGTTTGTTAGGCACTGGAATGCTTTTTGGTACAAGCAGAACCTGTACAAAAGAGAATGAATCAGGCTGCCAGCACTTAAAATGGCAGAGCAGTTTTTATACTAAATCCTGGGGGAAAGCTGACAGGAAAGGAAATTGTCTCTGTTGGTGATGGCTCATTCTAATAGATTAAGGGGTAGCTGTTACTGTTCTAGAGGGAAATGGATTAGGACTGGACACTGAGAGGGTGACAAACAATACTGACTGCCTGGCAAGGTCTAGAGGCCAGAGGAGGAAGGTTGCAGGACTATCTTATCTGAGGAATTATAGAGCTTTATATATAAACTCTAAAAGTGTCTGAGGTAAAATGGGAGAGCTGGAATGCTTAGTGTCAGAGGAGAACACAGACACTCTGGGCATTTCAGAAACCTGGTGGGATGAGGATAATCAGTGGGATACAAGGATTCCTGGATATAAATTATATCCGGATATGGAGGGAAGGGTCAGAGGTGGAGTGGCTCTGTATGTCAGAGGGGGTATACAATACAGTCCAGTAAAACTGAAAATCTAATAGAAATAGATTTGCTTACAGAAATGCTATGAGTAGAAATAGTGTGCCCAAAAGGAAGCTTAACTCTGGGAGTTTATTATCTCCCACACGATCAAAGGTTAGAGGACACTTTAAAAACAGCAAAAGAATTAAGGAAAACAGGTAGAGGAAATAACTGTCATAATAGGTGATTTTAACTACCCACATATTGCTTGGGTCAATATGTGTTCAAATCCGGAGAAAGAAATTGGGTTTCTAGATACTCTCATTGACTGTGCCATAGAGTAGATGGTCACAAAACCTACCAGGGGACAGGCAATCCTGGACTTGGTCCTTTGTAATGCTCAAGACCTGGTGAGAAATGCAAACATGATAGCACCAGTTGGGAACAGTAAACATAATGCTATTAAGTTTACCCTTTATTTAATCAGGGAGTTGCCCAAAAAGACCAACACAACCACATTTAACTTTAGAAGGGTAAATTCTCTCAAATGAGGGGGCTTGTGAAGAAGAAACTGAAAGGAAAGATAAGAAGGCTCAAATCTCTTTGGGAAGCTTGGAGACAATTTAAAACTACAATCCTGGAAGCCCAGATAAAATGTGTACCATGGGTTAAGAAATGTATGAATAGATATTTAAAAAGGCCTGCATGGTTAACGAACAAAGTAATGGAAGCAGTAAAACATAAGCATTTCTTTAAGAGGTGGAATGCTAGTCCAAGTGCGGTAAATAAAAGGAAGCACAGGCTTTGACAAATAAAATGCAAGTCAGTGATCAGACGGGTAAAAGGTGACTATGAGGAACATATTGGAAAGAACATAAAGATCAATAATAAAATTTTCTTTAGAAACAGAAAACCAGTCAGGGAGGCAGTGGGGCCATTCGATGACCAAGGGATAAAAGGATTACTAAAAGATTATAAGGAAATGCCTCTGTCTTCACTGTGCAAGATGAGAGGTGCTTGCCCACTCCAGAACTGCCGATTTCGGGAGGAGTGTCAAAAGACGAGTCGGATTGAGATGATGACAGAGGAGATCCTACGACTAATTAAAAACTGACAAATCACCAGGCCCAGATGGCATATATCCAAGAGTTCTGAAAGAACTCAAATATGAAATTGTGGATCTCCTGACAAAAATATGCAATCTATCACTAAAATCTGCCTCCATTCCCGAGGACTGGAAGGTAGCTAATGTAACCCCCATCTTTAAAAAAGGTTCCATAGAAGATCTGTGGAATTACAGGCCCGTCAGTCTAACGTCAATACCAGTAACTTGGGAGAATCTGTTATTAAAGACAGAATTAGCAGGAACACTGATGAACAAAGGCTATTGAGGAAGAACCAGCATGGATTCTATAAGGGAAGATCTTGTCTCACTAATTTTTTAGAGTTCTATGAGGGAGGGGGTGAACAAACATGTGGATAAGGATGACTCAGTAGATGTTGTTTACCTAGACTTCCAGAAAGCTTTTGATAAAGTTCCTCATCAAAGGCTTCTAAGTAAACTCAGCAGTCATGGAATAAGAGGACAAATCCTCTTGTGGATTAAAAACTGGTTAATTAAAGAGTGTGAGTGTAAGTAGGCAGTTTTCACAGTGGAAATTGGTAAGCAGTGAGGTACTGCAGGGCTCAGTACTAGGTCCAGTTCATTCATGATTTGGAGTTATGAGTAAGCAGTGATTAAGCTAAGTTTGTGGATAATGCAAAGTTGTTCAGGGTAGTGAGAACCAAGGAGGACGGTGAGGAGCTCCAGAGGGATCTGTCGAAGCCAGTGGGAGTCTATGTAGCAAATGAGGTTCAACGTAGGCAACTGCAAAGTAATGCACACTGGAGCCAAAAATCCTAACTATAAATATACGTTGTGATGGGGACCAAACTGGCAGTAACTGACCAGGAGAGAGAAATTAGAGTTGTGATAGATAACTCTTCCTTTCTTACTCTACTCCTCTGTGTATACATCTTGAGTAGTGTTTATCAAGCATAACTGGGAATATGAGGAAGAATTCAGACCAGACTGGTCTTTGTAGTGTACATACTAGCCAACTGTTCTCTTGTAAATTGCCCAAACTCTCATGGCCTGAATTTTAAAATTTAGCTAAAATGAGAGTATTTTCTACTCTTGAATCTACTAGTAATTTAGAAACAAGGATATCTGTTGAGGAGTTGGTCCATTGTTGTGTCAAAGGTTTAATCCATTTCTGTCTCACCATATTATACCAGGGACATTCAAATAGAACATACCGATTCAATAGCACCTAAACCACAGTTACAATATCTTTTTGAGAATGGTATGCCCAGTGCACAGCCGTTAGAAACCGCAGAAGGTAATACATTTAATCTTATGAGTATAATTGCTCGCCTGTACTTTGGGACCATTAAGCTGAACAAGTACTTCTGAGGTAGATAACTCACTGAAGATGTCGACTCAGTGTGCGTCTGCAATAAAAAGGCAAATGCTATCCAGGGGATTATTAAGAAGGGGATTGAAAACAAATCAGTCAGTATCATAATGCCCCTATATCAATCTATAGTGCGGCCTCATTTGAATATTGAATACCATTCTGGTTACCGCACCTCAAAAAAGATATAGCATTAGAAAAGGTGCAAAAAGGGGCAACTAAAATTATTAAGGGGATGGAACACCTTCCCTATGAAGAAAGGTTAAAGAGGTTAGGGCTTTCTAGCTAGAAACGACTGAGGTGTGACATGATAGAAGTTTAAAGAATTATGCATGGGATAGAGAAGGTAGAGAAAGAATTACTTTCCCCCCTTTCTCAGAATATGAGAACTCATGGGCACTCAATGAAATTAATGAGCAGTAGGTTTAGAACAGATAAAAGGAAGTACTTCTTCACCCAAACAGTAATTAACATGTGGAATTCACTGCTGCAGGGAGTGGTGGCAGCTACAAGCATAGACAGCTTCAAGTGGGGACTAGATAAACATAAGGAGCAGAGGTCCATCAGTGGCTATTAGTCACAAGTTATAGATGGAACACTATGTATGGGGCAGTGATGCTCTGTATTCTTGGTGCTTGGGGGGGTGACAGTGGGAGGGGCTTTTGGAGTTCTGGCCCTGCTGGTGGACCTTCTGATGGCATCTGGGTTTTGGCCACTGTGTGACACAGGGTGTTGGACTAGATGGGCCAGTGGCCTGATCCAACATGACTTCTCTTATGTTCTTAACTCTTCTGACAATGCCAGCAATAATGCATGGTAGAAATACCAGTGCATGCTTGAGATGGACTGCCAGACACAGGTTAACTTGCTTCTCTTGCTTACTAAAGCATATCTGATGGGAGTTACTGATTACAGCTGAATTATATCATATTCATACAGTTAAACATTTTAAGACAGAGTGTGTTGTAGGAATATGTTGCACAGGAAGTAAAGACAATCCAAGTATTCCAGCTGTGGAGGCTGAGTAAACTGATTATTTAGAAAATTCAAACTAGTTGAGGCAGAAGAGCAGGGGGCGTCTCCCTGTTTGGTTCACAGGGCTTCCAAGATCTCTCATCCATGAAAGAAGGGGCTAAGTGCACACTGTACAAGTGACAGCCACTCCAAGGCCACCAAAAGGAAGCCACTATATTGTGGAGTCAAAAGAAGGAAAAATATTTATTTATTTAAAAAATTATTAGCTGCCTTTCTTTCTCCCTTGCGGAACCCAAGGTGGTTTACAATATAAATAAAAGGATGATTCAAAGCACAATAAAAACAATATGAATAAAACAACAATTATAAAAACACATCAAAGGTCCCAATTTAAAAGGAAAAGAAGTTTCAATTATTATTTTAAAACCCAAGCTTTTTTGAGGGCACTATGGTTTTAAAGGGAATTACAGTAAAAGATTCACATATACTTCATGTAGTTCAGTTATTAATTTGTCTTATTTATTCTGGGGGAGATTATCCACGTAAAAAAATCACTAATTTATCAAATTAATATAGTAAAGATTGTGTTTAGAAATTCAGAAATCCAGCTACCTTTCCAGACTTTTCCCTCAAAAGCAAAAATGCCATGGAGGTTCACATTCAGTTTTGCATTAGTATAGGCCTGTCTCCAATTTGCCCTATTTGGGCTAATTACTTGAGAAAGAGGTGGCGATTCAGTTGCAGAGCTTAATGGATGATACTTCCATGCTAGACCCATTTCAGTCCGGCTTCCGGCCGGGTCATGGGACAGAGACGGCACTGGTCGCACTCACGGATGACCTCTGGAGGCATCTGGATCGAGGCGGTTCAGTGGTGCTGTTGCTATTAGATCTGTCGGCGGCATTTGACACCATCAACCATCAGCTACTGATCCACCACCTCGCCGACAGTGGGATTCAGGGGCTTGCCTTGCAATGGCTTGTCTCCTTACTCTAAGGTCAGGGACAGAGGGTGGCATTAGGGGAGCAGACATCCCAGAGGTACCCGCTGGCCTGCAGGGTTCCTCAAGGGGCGATGTTATTCAACATCTACATGCGCCCCCTCGCCCAGATTGCCCCAAAGCATAGGCTAGGGTGCCATCAATACGCAGATGACACCCAGCTATATCTGCTGTTGGGTGGCCAGTCCGATTCGATCCCAGATGACCTGGAGTAGGCACTCTGTGACATGGCGGGCTGGCTTAGAGTCGATTGAAATTGAATCCAACGAAGAAGGAGATCCTGTGCCTGAGTCGGAGTGGACCAGGGGTAGGGATCCCACTCCCGACCTTCGACGGGGCGCCATTGGTGCCAGCGCTGAGGGTTAGGAGTTTGGAAGTGCTCCTGGATGCCGCCTTAACAATGGAGGCCCAGATAGCAGCCACTGCCAAGGCAGCCTTTTACCATCTGCAGCTGATCAGGCAGTTGGTTCCCTTCCTCGAAAGCGATGACCTGGCAACAGTGATTCATGCTATGGTCACCTCGAGATTAGACTACTGCAACGCTCTCTACATGGGGCTGCCCTTGTCTCAGATCTGGAAGCTGCAGCTAGTGCAAAATGCGGCAGCCAGGCTGCTGATGAGTCTCTCTATACGAGACCACATCCAACCTGTGCTGACCTTTAAAGCCCTATATGGTCAGGGGCCTGCCTACTTGAGGGACCGTCTTTCCCCACATGTGCCCCAGAGAGCACTGAGGTCAGGAACACAGAATCGCCTGACTCTTCCTGGCCCGAGAGACGTCAAGTTGGCTGCTACTAGAGCCAGGGCGTTTTCAGTGGCAGCTCCACGCTGATGGAATGAGCTCCCGGATAACATCAGGGCCCTGCAGGGCCTGCAAAATGGAGCTCTTCCACCAGGCCTTTGATTAGGAGCCGCTGCTAATGAATGGGCCACTGGCGAAAGCGCCACTGACGAATGCGCCACCGGAATACATCTCAGCCCACATGAAACATTGGCTGGTTATTGCTGCTGTTTGTATATTGCATGCCGCCATCATCATCATTATCATTAGTACTGTTTAGTTGCTTAGGCAGTTGTATTTATTCTCCATTGTATTTTAATGTATTTATTGTCTTAGTGTTTTTAATGTTGTTAGCTGCCTTGAGCCAGTTATGTGGCAAGGCAAGATACAAACTGAAATAATAAAAAAATAAATACATACATGCATACAACAGAATGACCACAGTTCTGGTTCTCCATATAAAATACAACTCATGAACTCCCTAGAGTTTTGCAATGCTGTAAATTAGTTTCACATGAGATTTGTTCCTTGAGATGGGAGGGGTAGGAGCAGGCTGTATGATGTAAGGTTCTGGAACCATCCTGAAGCAGTATTTATTTATTTAATTTATACTTTTGATTTATATTCCGCCCTCACCACATAGGCAGGCTCAGGGCGGCTTAGAACAGGTTAAAAATAACAGAATAAATACAATAAAGCATGGATACATCGACAAAGCAGTAGGTATTGATTGGTTGGCGTTCTCACCTGACCTTCTGACCCTAAAAGTATAACTAATGTGGCACTAGTACCAGTAACTACCTGAGATTCTACATGACCAAAGGCTCGTCTTGCTGCTGTAGACCTGTAAAGTTAAATGGTTCCTTGCTTTGCTCTGAGAAATAAAATCTTTGGTTCAGGCTGCAGCGAGGCCCACAGGAATCTTCCCAGAGACAGTTAGAGATAGTTGGAACACAGTGACCTTGCCAGCTAAATTATTTGCAGCTGAAGTGCTAGGGAGTACCATCTTCCTCTGGTCCTTCCAATTAACACATTCCAGGCAACTGAAGTTATGGGCAACTGTGTGAGAACTGGCGGGACCTAGCTGCAGTATGGTTTTGTTTCTCTCCCCCTCTAGTCCATCCTTGGACGTCACATGCCTAGCAACCTACAGAGTGTTACATCATCTCTCTGCTTTCTGATCATCTTTCTGGTTTCTGATTGGTCTAGCAGGCCTGAGGTCAATCAGAAACCCTCTCCATAAATTTAGTTAGCCTTTGCACCATGTCGATGGGGCTTTGTGACCACTTGGCACTGAAGCATGTCAGTGGTTGTACAGCTCCCAAATTGACATCCAACTTGATTACCGCTTGGAAGGGTGATGCCCTGACCATCTTGATTTCCTGGAACTAACTGCTTGCACTAAACCATAGCAATAACTGGAACCTTGACTCTATGTTTTAGCTATGCTGGAGAAGCTTAGATTTAATTATTTGATTTCCTTCACAGGTCTTTTTTAAATATTTCTGCACTTTAAATAAATAACTATATTTTTATTCTGTCGTGGTTTTTAACTTCATTGAACTCAAAGCCTTTTTCCAGATCTTTGGCCTCTGACTACCTACCAGCTAACTGTTTGTGTTTGAAAACTCAGTCTGCAGTTCCATGCTCCAAGGCTGACTTTTCTTGTTAATTCCCTGAGATGCCGGGGGACTTGTCCTTTCCCTCCTGGGCTGTTGGGATAGACTGAAAGGACTGGTGGCACCTACCAAGACCAGGGTGAGATTTAGTCTCTCTCTGGTATTTTGTAACTTTGTTTTGCTGCAACCCCTTTGTAACCAAAAGTCCTTACCTGGGGTTGGGATAGGGACTTTTGACAAGACCATGCCACAAAGAGGCCTGCACTTCTGAACCAAAGTTTTGTGCCACCTGACCCAGAGTATAGTAAGTCAGGCAGTTAAGGTAGCTTTTGTTGTGTTTCTTGTATGACTTTTAGAACCATGTTGGCTTGAATTGGCATTTTTCTGTATTTTTTCAAATAAATTCCATATATATATATATTTATAAAAATAAATTTATGGCTTCTTGTCTGCACCTACCCTGGGGACCCACTGGGTGAGCTACCTGGTATCGTCACACTCCTGGTATAAGTAATACACACACAAAACACTGACCTTATGCAGAGCTGGGGCCATTACTGGCACTAAAAACCCATTATAGATGTAGTTTACAAGCTGGTTGCGAATCAGCAGATGCGCCACCTAAAAAAAGCACAGAAGTTTGAGGATGTTAGAGTAAAAGTGTATCTTGAGTATTTTATGATTCACAGAACATTTTAAAGAAAATTAACCTCCAATAAACCCCTTGACCATCTTTGAATAAATCAGATTAAACTAAAGAAGTGATCCTATGCATACTTATTTGGTTTAACTGACAAGACCGGACTGGACTGTGGTGAAAATAATGTACAAGTAAGCAAAGAGCAAAAGTAGTCTCATTCATTAAATTCCCTGTGTCGCACAATTTGATAGTATAAGAGGATAGGTATTTAATTCAGTCCTATGAGGTTTTCCATGGTCGCTTTAAAAAGAATAGGCTATTATTAATTTACAGAAAGGCAATGAAGCAACAGAAAGACAGTAACATATCTTTGACCTTTTCAAAATATTAGGTATCTTCTCTGGATGAATTTTCTCCAACCAACGATTCCCCCCAAAATCATCTAGTGGATAGGTTAACCAGGATTATTGCTAGCCAGGATTATCCAGAAGTAATCATGATTTGTAATAACCATGGTTAAGACTACTGTTGATGGAACTTTCATGGCAGGAGAAATTTGAGCTGGAGTGAGGAAAAAGCATGTGATGCCATGGCCAGTTCCTAATTGTTTAATTGTAGTTAAGGCATTTTATGTCAATTTGTATATTTATTTCTTTTTATCTGGTGTATAACACCAAGCAGTCACTGTCACAAAGATAACTCCGGAACGTGAGGCTTTATAAGAACCTTATCATAATCAGCAGCACATTCTCACCTTCTCCTACTGACCAAATGTCACTGCCCATAAGTGATAAAATGTCACTGCCCATAAGTGATAATGTTCACAATTCACCACAACTACTCTAGGCACGTTCAGGTCGTATGCTGAGAAATTCAGGCATAAAGCTGCAGTAATATTAATTTGTTTTTTAAAATGTCTTTCTTTTTAAACACCCAATTCATGTCTAGTTTATTATGCTTATCAACTAAACCTTTCATTACTTTTGAATAATAAATTTGGAAAATATTTTCTATTTAAACTCTGCACTAATTATACCATTACCGCTGTATAAATATGGTAAATATTTGCTGAAGTATAGAACTTTGATCTCTGAAGTCAACACAGAGGTAAAAGAAAAGCCAGTTTTCACCACCATATCAGAATATACATATCATTTCATATATCAAAACAACATTTAAACAACACAGCCCTTCAAACGTTATATGCCTAAATTATGTAACCATAAACTCTATCTTCATTAATGAGAAGGAGCAAACTTTCATGAATTAAATTAAGCTACAGACACTGTATAGACTTGCACTAAGAGTCTTGCGCTCAGCATCAAAGAGATAGGAAACACTGATGTTATCATCAGACTGAAGAACAGCAGAATCAAAAGGAGAAAATCTAATTAAGAAATAATCATGAACAAAGAATACAAGCAGGCCAAGAGTAATATAATCTGTATTGTTCAAACATAGGCAACCTTTTTGATCAACTCAACAACAGTGAAAACCATTCAGTCTCACAGGGAGGGGAGGTTTTTCACTCTTGTAAGAACCTGATCATAAAAAGCAGCACATTCTTTACAACTCAAGACAACCACAGGATTTCTCATGGGACATAATCTATCCAGTTTAGAATTAAAGACTGATCAACTAACCATCCTTATTAAAAAACAAAAACAATGTTCAATACAGTAAGCATAAATTGCATCATATTCACTGTGCACAAAATTAAACACAAACACAAACAATGACAAGCTGCTGCCCTCAAAACTGAAACCAGAACTTAGGGGGGGGGAAGGCATGGCTTCCAATTCTGGTTTGGAAGGCAACCACAAACAACTGCATGTTGGCTCAAACGTAATGGCACACTATGGGCTTCCAGTAAAAAGAAGGGATTATGGAGAGTACAAGAAAAAAGAGACTGCTTGTATCTAATGCTCATTCACATTACACTAAACCAAGGGTTGGCACAATCAAGCCATAACCTGTCAGTATTTATTCTGAACACTGTTTTCATGTGCTGAATCTTTCCCTTTCTCAAGTATTACCTGTATTACTGCATTGCAAAACTCTAGGGAGTTCATGAACTGGACAAGGGCTGGAGAAAGCAGCCAGTCATCTTTCAGTAGGCAGTGCCATTCCTCTCCTTTCTCTTCCAGCTTTGTAGGCAAAGACGAATAAAGGCCACTTAGGCCTGTTGCTAGCACCTGAATTAAAGAAAAAGGGATGAGACAACGCTATTAACATTCTCTCAAAAAGATAAACCTAGATGGTTCACCCACCTTGCAAATGATCGATATTATGACATGATAATGACATCTATCCTGCCTCCCATTGCACTAAGAGACATTTGAATGAAAGAACGGTTTAAGTGGGAGGAATGTTCCTTAGGCTGGTGGAACTTCCCCTAGCCGATAGTAGGATACATGCCATTATAGCATAGTGGTTCTTCTAATTTTAATTTTAAACACTTTGTGGCTTAGTGCTGCTGTGGACTTAGTGCTGCTGTGCTGGCGCAAGATCTTCTATGACACCCCCCTCATATCCCATGGTTGTGATGCGGAGGGAGGAATGGTAAACCACCTCTGAATGTCTCTTGCCTTGAAAACCCTACAGAGTCACCATAAGTCAGTTATCACTTGATTACACTTTCCAGCCATATCATAATGCCCAGAAATTGGTAGCAAAACATCTTGTGGAAGCCAAAATGCAAGTGAGAACACAGTAAGCTTGACTTAAGTTCTATATTTATTTATTTTATTTATTTAGGTATTTTTTATCCCACCCTCCCCGCAAGCGGGCTCAGGGCAGCTAACAAGAGGGCAAACGCCCATATATAAAACCACTAAACATTAAAAGCATAACTATAACAATATCAATAATAACAGTAAAAAAGTGCTTCAGTAGACAAGATGGTCTTAGATGTTATGGTGGCATCTTCCAGTCAGCCCCATTTGGGGTACCGTTGTCCAGCAGATCATTCCGATCCCATGTTGTTTATGCCACACAATGTATGGCTAAGCATCCCAGGGCGATCCCAAATCCCGATGGTATTGCCTCCGTTGGTGGTGGTGGCTACCGAGGATGTCTTCTTGCTTTTCTGCTTGTGCAAGCGGAAATTTTGTACTGGATCTAATCCATTGTCTATATTACATAACGGACACATGCCTGGAAGCAGTCAGCCAAATCATGACAACCTATCATGAGCCTACTACATGTCTGTGTTTGGAACCAAGTAGCATACAGAATGCATAAAATCCACACCAGCAGTTAGAAGCACATACAGCCATAGTTAAGTGGGATTTGCAGATTTTGATTGTTTTAATAAATGCTCATATTTAAATTAACAGGTCAGACTCTATTTTATTTGCATTTTCAACATGCAAACAATATGCTTAGGTAAAAACAAAACCCGAATATCAATACTCTTACTTCACCCCCTAATTTTGATGGGAACAGAGCAACCTCTGGGACAGACTTATTAACATCTAGGGGAAAATACTACCTGAAGGTTTACTATATTATTCATACATATGGAGTTACATTATTGGGAATTACAGCAGGTAGTTCAACACAGGAAACTTTTTGAAAGAAGATCAAGTGGAACCTTACAGAAGTTTTCTGAATGAATAAAAATACTTCATCCAGGCAGGAGCCACAAAAGAAAGCAAGGTCTTCCTCTTTAAAAACACGTTATAGTTATTGATGTGAACAGGTGGAGATAAATTTCTCTCTTAGATGGCTTCTTCCAGCAATAAGCGCTGAGACATGGCCAGAATAAATATTATGAGTCATACAACTTTAGTTTTACATGAGCCAGTTAAAACCAGGCTCCTTACTAGTAAATCATTTTGAGTATTTAGAAGATAGATCTGATTTTCCAGAGGTGCTGGAATGAAACGTTAATTTTTTGAATGACAGGTTAAATTAGACTGCCAGCCTTGCATTTCTCTGAATTCACTGGAATACGTGCTGCCCTTACCAGCTACTTATTCTATCAGGTAAACTAAGACTAAACTAAGAGAAAAGTGTTAAGAAGAAGGAAGTGATATTCTTCCTATGTAAGACTTTAATCATATTAATATTATTACAACATTCTTGTGTGGCCCAATTCTATTCATCTTTGCTCAAAAGTAAGTCACACTGGGTGCATTCAGACGGGGCATTTGCAACGGTATAGGTGCCGGTTGGAATCGGTGTACTTACCGGCGTTCACACGGCGAACATCTGCCTTCCGTCCCTAACCGTTGCAAAGAGCTTTAAACCGTTGTATTCTGCCACTAGGTCCCCAAGTGGTGGTATCCTGAGTGCAACGGTTGTAATCGCTTTATCCCCCCCCCCCATCTGATCGCTCTCCACCATTGTAGAGCCACTTCCGTTCGGAAGCCCAAGGCTTCTGATTTCCGCCCGCCATTTTTTTTTTAGGTTGGCGATATGCACTTGGGCGAAGCTTCGCCCCAGCGTTTGTTTAAAAAAAAAGAAAAAGGTCCTTAGTTTAAGGTGTTAGAGGAGTCTGGGACCTCAGGGAGGCCAGTTTGGTCTTTAAAGGTACGTCCTCTCTTCAGGGCATGCTTTTTGGGACGGGGTGTTTTGCGCATGCACGAAGATCGCCATTCTGTGGATGGCTGCCTATGCGCATGCGCAAACTGAGTTAAAAAAAACGCCGACGCCCACTATGTGTGAACAGGCATACAGCGATGGCATACAGCGATGGGCTCCGCAGATCGGAGGTAAGTGTGATCGCGTTTCAGCCGGCATAAACTGCACCGGTTGGAACCGGTGCAGTTTCTGCCGGCTGAAACACCTCGTCTGAACGCACCCACTGTGTTTGATACCACTGACTCCCACTTGGGCACATATGATTGCAGCCTCAGTCACAGGGACACGAAAACCAATATTACAACAGTTTTATTTCCAGGGAAGCAAATGTAGCCACCTGGCTTGTCAATAACAATCTTCAGCAAGTCTACTCAGAGGTAAACCCTGTGTTATTCAATGGGGCTTACTCCCAGGAAGATGTCTTTAGGATTGCAGCCTTAATCTAAGTCCCTGAATCAATCCATATTTTTATACCTCCATTCCTGCAAGTTCTCTTCCTCCATTTTGCCCTCACAGCCACCATTTGAGGCAGGTTAGGCAGAAAAATTGACTGCCATGAGGTTACCTAGTGAGTTTCCTAGTGGAATGAGAATTTGAATCTTTATCTAGCCAGTTCGAATCTGACACTCCAACCAATGTCCCATATGTTCTCTCAAGTCTTTACTTAAAAGGAAGGAAAAGTACATTATGGTGCATTACTTCTCCTCTCCCGTAGATTATTCCCAGCTGGGAGGGGCCTCCAAAAGAAAAGGTACCCTGTGATTGTCATGGCTAAGTAGTAATTTTTAATTTGGTCTTTACTTTTTTCTGTTCTTGTACCTACTGCACATACCAACTCTATATGACTCACTTCTCAGACATTTAGCATGGTGTGACCATACAATCTGGATGACTTAAAGATAAGGGCTTCTATGAGCTCAGCGGGACTTTTTTTTACTAGGAACAGCACTGTTTATCTGTGTTTTGTCAGATTGTCTGCTGATGCTAACCAGATTCCTACAGCATCATTCCAGAGTATAAGAGAAGCAGAATCCTGAACTCTCAAAACTGCCAAGACCAAATTCAGAATTATGGGTGTTTATGATGCAAGAAATTCTCAAGAGTCGTCCAGAAGTAGAAAGCCCTCTGAATACCAATACCAGGAGGAGGGGACCTTAGGGGATGTCCTGGCCTCTACGCCCTGTCTGTTGGCTCTCTATAGCAACTGTTTTGCCACTGCGTAAAACAGGATGCTGGACTAAATGGGCCACTGGTCTGATCCAGCAGGGCACCTCTTACAGTCCTTGAAGTGGACTCTGTACTCAGCCATTCTGCTAGAGACTTAGGGTAGCTAGCCCCACTGCTGGTATATCTTTAAACACACTAAGGCAATCATTCTAATTTCAGCAGTCGTGGCCTCCTACTGCTTCAAGGGTAATATAGTTGGCTTTAATCTTCAGAGTAAAGAGACTTTCTCAAAATTAATTGGCAAATTTAATTATGGAAGTTACAGCACAGATCTAATAAGGGTATCTATCTTGGGGGGGAATTTTGTAAAATACCTACTTAGACATATTCAAATAAAGTTAACTAGAGTCTCTGTTCTTACACCCTGCATTTGCTCTATAGCACAGTTTTTAGTTTATAGCATAGTTTAGTTTTTAAAACTAAATTAGATGAAACACAACAGAAAATTGTTTCATAAGTGCTGTAAACTGTGGCCCCAGTTTTGCTTACACCCCTGTGGCCACTACATCAATTATGCCAAAACATTCCTTAATAGATAAGTGTGCAGTAAATGCATGAGCCCTACTCATTTTAATGTACTCATTTTACTGTAAAATGTGTACACATGTACACATTTTAAATACTGCATATAGAAAGAGAAGCATTTTCAGAGATATCGACACATGTGCATAACTGTGGGGTGGTAACTACAGAAGTAAGGCTTTATATACCTCAAATTGGCTGCCAAATTCTGAATTCCTAGTGGAATGGGAATTTGTAGAAGAGATAAAAATTACCATACAAGCCCAAAATTCTAAATGTGCATGCATGTCTGAAAGACATAATTGTGTTTTTAAAAAATGTGGGGCATTTAGGCCAAGAGATAATGGGAATGAATCTGGAGTAGTATTCAAGTGAATGCCGGGAAGCTGAGATTTTATGAGAAAAATACCTTGTTAGAAGCACACATACATACACACTTCTGACCAAAAGGTAAAAAGGAAACAGGAAGTTTATATCTGCTTCCACACTAGAATGCTTTTTTGGTGACCAGACATTCCTTTTCTGTAATCAACTGCAAACAGAATGAAAATCCTGGTGCTACCCAGCACCCAGTATACCCAGTGTGGAAACAACCTGCCTCAAAGAAATATCAGTACTGGTCTCACGGGGCTTAAGACAAATAATAAGTGCTAGTAACTGTGATCAGCTGGGAGACAGACAAACCAACCTCCAGTCACTGTAAACTGAGCAAACCACACATCATCATCTGGTTTGAAGGAGGGGGGGGGGAGACACACAGTCCAATCCACTTTTAAAAACATTTCAGAACAACATACCTGAAGAACCAAAAAAAAAAAGAGACTTTCCTAGTCTCAATTGTTTTCAAGTTAATAGCTCAAAATTCTAATGTTTCATAATGTGATTATCAACTGACATATTAGGACACAGACAGTACCGTTACACGGTTTTAAGACCATTAAAATCAACAGGTTAAGAAGGGCACAGAATGGCAATGTAAGAAATGTTAATATAATTCATCCCAAATGCCAACATAAATATTTTGGTTCTAACCCCACTAAATAGCATCAATTTTATTCATAATTTATTCATTTTTACATCTCAATCTTCTGTGTGCATATAAATAATTTAAAAAGAGCGCTGTTCAAGAATTAGTTTGCATTCTTAAATTAATACATCACATTTTTACAAATGCAATTTGATGCCTTCTTAAATGGCTCAAGGCCATATCTGACACCACCTACATTATCCTAATGAACTCTGCTTTATGGAGGGGGAAAACAACTGGGGAAAAGATCATGTCAAGATAGGAAGAAGGCAGCAGAAGAAACTTACCGGACAAAAGTAAGTGTTTTCTACTATGTGATTAGCAACAACATTATTTTCTGCTGAAAGTGACATTATGAATAGTAGTGCATCACGAGCCTGTTGACCTATGGTCCCTTCACGGTGGATGAAAGGAATCAACAGGGAAAAAATTAGGAAGTTTGCAGCCCCTTGGTCTTCACTAGTATGGAAAAATAGTTCCAGAATGGATGGATCTTTGGCTAGAATTGAGCAAAGCTGGTTCAGTAATACCACCAGCTCTGCTTCCACAGCTGATGCTGTGGTTCCTGAGCAAGAGCTCAACAACATCATCAAAGGTTTCAGAATGGGTTTGTGATGCAGCAAGGGCTGGTGGGATTGAGTGACAAGCATCTCATACATCTTCAGTTGCTCAATTTTCATCTCATCTGTGAATTCCCTCCTGAGACTCCAAAGGAAGAGTTTTTCCATAATGTTCTCTGTGACCACAAACTCCAAAATAGGTCCCATTGCAGCATCTTTTGTTTGTTCTTCAATCAACAAAAAAAGCATATGCTCTACATAATTCTGCACAGTGCTGGCTTCATCTTGAGGAATTACTCCATATTTTGCTTGAATATTTTTCAAGGGGTCATGCTTCTCTAAGATTTTCACAACCTATGGAAAATTGAAATAATTTTCAAATCAGGACACACAGCTTTCAAAATAGTACTATTTTAATATTATTTTATATTAACGTCAGGTCTTCAGGGTTGACAGATGCAGTTCAATAGTGCATTGGTAGAATCACTTTCATTCAAGTACATTTGAAATATACCTCAGCACAGAATGGAGGGATAATTAAATAGCAAGTAAGTTATGAATGGAGAAAAAGAATTTGTTCATGAATTACTTATGTACAAAATTACAAATGTGCATCATTTCCCCTGTAAGAGGGAATTTGCTAGTGTACACTAGTCTATACGAAGACTTATTTTTTATTATTTATTTATTATTAAATTTATACCCCGCCCTTCCCCGTAGGGCTCAGGGCGGCTAACAAGGCAAGAAAAGGCTTGCTAATAAAACATCAATACACTAATACAGTTAAAACACCATGTACAATTTAAAACCAATAAAACAATTAAAGTGCTCAGTAACCACAATCCTTCCAGAATCTCAGAAACTCAAAGAGGGCGACCACAACCCTAACACAACCCCAACATTCCCAGTAGGCATTGATTAGATGTTAACAGTAGTTTTACCCGGCCTTCTAGCCCTAACCTCCCCCAAGATGGTATATAGCCGGGGGGGGTAGTGGCGGCCCCTTAACCAAAGGCCTGGTGGAAGAGCTCCATCTTGCAGGCCCTGCGGAACT
>NW_015164665.1:955507-955882 GCF_001447785.1 Gekko japonicus | reverse complement strand
GAGGTGGTGCCCGCCACCGAGAAAGCCCTAGCCCTTGTGACGGCCAATTTAGCATCCTTGGGGCCCGGCACAGTTAGACGATTTTGGGCCCCAGACCGTAGCGCTCTTGGGGGAACATACAGGGAAAGGCGGTCCCTTAGGTAGGCTGGACCCAGACCATATAGGGCTTTATAGGTAAGAACCAGCACTTTGAAGCGGATCCGGTACGCTATTGGCAGCCAGTGCAGCGCTTTCAGCACAGGCTGAACATGGTCCCTTCTAGAGAGACCCATTAACAGCCTGGCCGCAGCATTCTGCACCAGCTGCAGCCTCCGGATCTGCGACAAAGGCAGCCCCATGTAGAGAGCGTTGCAGTGGTCTAGCCTCGAGGTGACC
>NW_015164665.1:955323-955439 GCF_001447785.1 Gekko japonicus | reverse complement strand
AAAAAGGCGGACTTGACAGTGGCTGCCACCTGGGCCTCCATCGTTAAGGCGGAGTCCAGGTGAACTCCCAAACTCCGAACCCCAGACGCAGGCACCAAAGGCACCCCATCGAAGGT
>NW_015164665.1:955037-955177 GCF_001447785.1 Gekko japonicus | reverse complement strand
GGGACTCGAGTCCGACCGGCCACCCAGCATCAAATAGAGCTGGGTGTCATCCGCATATTGGTGACACCCCAGCCCATAACTCCGGATAATCTGGGCAAGGGGGCGCATATAGATGTTAAATAGCATCGGGGACAGCACAG
>NW_015164665.1:953955-954064 GCF_001447785.1 Gekko japonicus | reverse complement strand
GCGAGTGCAGAGAAGATGCCTGGGAGCGATCTCGTCGATGGCAGCGGAGAGTCGGAAATTCCAGTCCTCCACCATCTCATCCAACGAGTCGCCAGGGGGCCTAGGATCC